>NW_028301536.1:1000000-1327500 GCF_042242905.1 Orbicella faveolata | reverse complement strand
CAAGAGCTCGAGAGAACATACGGAAGTAAATTTTAAAATTGTGCCGGATATCGGGAATATTGCAACAAAACACTTTAACAAATTTCCTACGGCTGATTCATTTTTCACTAACGAGTTCAGTCTTCTTAAGTTAGAGAACATCCAATCTCTCTTCATAAACTAACAATCGGTGTTAGAGAATAAAGGGAAATCGTTCAATTCAAAAGATGCTAATCAGAGTATCAAACAAGACCACGATCTACTCGCCAAGAATGGTATAAGCAACGGTTCGGTACAGTGGCAGCATCATTGCGTTACAGGGTAGGACGCAATCACAAAGCTGTTTCATCAGTCAAATCACCAATAAAATTATCAATGAAGTGTGCTACAGTGTAACAAAGACTATCAGTCACATGCCATGAAAGATGGCCTTGAAAATTAGCAACTAGTAATGGACAAGTACACTGAAATAATGCATCAACAGGGATAGACGAAGGTGCAAGAAACAAAATGCTTCTTCTTGGTTCAAGAGAAAAGGGAAATTTTGGGCGCCTCCCCAGGTGTCCCAGCTGGACTCAGGTTACAGACCCAAGTAAGGGCAATCTCCATGAGATAATTTAAGCTAGGAAAGTCATTGTTATGGATAGTGAGACCCTGAAAGATTGCCTTATAAAATCAATATGCAAAATGTTTGACACTGGTTTAAAAGTAAGCAAGAGTTATATGAACTTCAGTTCATGATGTACAATGTACAACAACTACTCTTTGTTGTGAACAAACTTTGGAATGTCCTGGCTATAAACTGGAAGTAACTGCAAATTTTTAATGACCAAATTGCCTTGGACATAGAATGGTGGAAGGAGATGCTAAAGAATATTGAACAATTTATGATAAATATATTATATATGAATTGGCTTACCTAATGCTTAGAGATGGCCTTACACAATGTGATTATTGCTAAAGCCAGAATAACTAATGTATACAAAGGTCCAAAAAGTTTGTCCAGCATCTAATATGAGAGAATTGAGCTACTTCTAGTTTTTCTCTGGTAATGAATATTTGAATGAATATTTCAAAATAGTTCAAAACAATTGAGAATCTATAAGATCATACAATGCAGGGAATTCTCAATGAGGTCAAATTCAATTGTACTTTTATGTTATTAGTAAAATTATACACCAGCTCTACCATGTGTCCTTCTATGTTACACCCTGTGCCAGAAAATAGAACATGAAGCCACATAATGCACAATTTCAGTACAGTGGAAATCACCAAATATTTAATTACCACTGTTGAACAATATCATGTACTCTGTTTAAATTCACTACCAAATGACAAATAAACATCAGATAACTTTTTTTTCTGCCAGTTTACAAGCAAATAGCTCACT
Source organism: Orbicella faveolata (assembly GCF_042242905.1). NCBI lineage: Eukaryota > Metazoa > Cnidaria > Anthozoa > Scleractinia > Merulinidae > Orbicella > Orbicella faveolata. The sequence continues at coordinate 1,326,131 of NW_028301536.1, read as the reverse complement.
ATCCAGGATTGATAACCAACTCTACACAATGTTACTGGAGTTACACCATCAAATATATGCCATCCATTTATTCTCCTAGTAGCCATTTCAGCTTGTATTCTTACATTTACAGTTCTGGCTCATGGTTGGAAAACAGTCTTCCTTAGAAAATTGGTATTAAAATTATGGTCAGTTCTGATTGACTTGGTTGCATATTAAAAGGGATGAAGATTATAACCTTCCTGCTTGCCAGTACAAGCTGTCTATCAAATCTATGACATTAATGAAAATTCCTACAAGGCCTTAAAATGTGTTGTCAGACTTTTATTCAGAGTAAACTTTTGGGTGTCCAGGTCTTAGGTGTCTGACCTTTTATCTCTCTGCAGTCTATTATGCACCTTATGTTTTCAAATTCAGCCTAAATGGCCTGGCTCCCCAACATCAAATACAGGAAACTGGCCCATGCAATAATTTATCTGACACTACTAGTTCTGAAACATTAAACCTAATAGCCAGATCATGCTGAAATATCAAGAAGGTAAAAAATATTCAAAATTCATCAATGGCTGTATTTAAATCACTAATGTCCTTCCACATTCAACATTATTTTTGGGAAACTTTTTTTGTTTACCTCAGGGGCATGAAAACTGATTAATTCCTAAGTTGATTGAAGCTGATGGGTATTCATATGCCCAGATTCAGATGCATCACATATTTCGCTCTACACAGAGATTCCTCATCAAGGAAAAGTCGAGGGTACGGCTCCCAGTTTCGATAAGTGTACTCAGTTTAAAAACACTTGGCAAGAAGTTCTCGGAACAACAAAAATTATTTCCTACCGAGGTAAAATAGGCATCTCCCCTTTTCATAAGTATTTCCCACTTTTTTCTTCTTTGTTTATCTGGCTTGTCTGAAGGAAACTCAGTCGTAGAAATGATAAATCAGGTCGGTTTTTGCTTCGATTATTAGAGTTTGAAGCCACACAACACTTGTGTCCAACTGTTTTCCTTTTCTTTACCACATTTCCTCCAGACAAGTAGCTCTAACCTACGTACATTCGAATTTTTTCGTTCTTCCCCCGCATTTTGTCCGCCATTTTGAAAGCACGAGGGCTCTTAAACCTCGCTTGCGAGCAACTTCCGGTATTTTTCTGGAATCGGTGTATGCTAAGAGTGGTTGTCACGTGAGAAGTGTGCCAAGTGATGCACGTGCAGAGTACACGTTCAGAGCACACGTGAGCTGTTCATAGTTACATAACTTACATTACATTAATAATTACCGTAACATTCCGAAAGTAGCGACCCCCCGGAAGTAGCAAAGTTCAATAGTATATTTATTTTTCAAGTGTCAAGTAAAAACGCGCTGTAACTTAATGACGATAAATAAGGCTCTCTACAAGATAAAAATTGCGCAATGTCAATTCATGCTTCATCAATTCATGTGCATGATGAGCCCGTTGAACTTCCACCAAGTAACAGGTCTAACAAAAACGTATTGACATGAACTTCGCAGTGAGATGTCGATACATAATGTAGTAGTGCGAAATGAAATAGAAACCGTTTACGGTATCTGACTAGCTTTCCTGCCGACGACTGACAACACGGTCTAGACATGAGAAGCCCACTCACGTGGTTTCAACATAACTTTAAACTGGACTGAATACTTTCATTCCATTTGAACTGCTTTCGCGTATTCCGTCTTTTATTTCCTAACAAAAGCTCAGTCGCACCAATCAACAGTTATGTATAACGTTTCTGGCGCTTCAAAGGTAACGACCTTTCGAGAGTAGCCACCCCCAAAGGCTGCTAATAGCGAAAGTAAAAAGGGTCGTTAATTTTGGAATTTCACGGAAAAATACATTTACATAATGACACACAGCTCACGTGCTTAAAATTGCGCGTGGAAAGTTGAAGGGCCAGCCAAAAACGAAAATTAAAGTGTCTGTGTTTATATCGAATAACAATTGAAACAAGAGTGGAGGTTTGGAAGAACGAGAAATACTGTGGAGACACGAGCGGAAAGCGAGTGTTTCCTTAACGTTTTCGAGTTCTTGGCTCCCAAACTTTCAAGGGTGTGTTTTACAATGTAGAGCAAGAAACTGATTAGGAAGATATTTAGCCTGAATAGCACTCTGGCTATCCTAAAAAAACGCTACTGTTAGCTTGAACATCACTGACTGGGCAATACTAGATCTCGGTATAAATAAAGGCTCGCCATCGTTGGCCAAATCTGAACACGCCAGTAGTTCTCTCTCACACTTATGAGTTGTTTGCACTTGAATATTTACCGAGATCAAAATACGCGTAAATCAATTTAATTCGCACACTGACTCAAATAGGTTTTAGTTAAAGAAAATACGAGCAACTAACCTCAGGGTCTTTGCCATCTTTTGGAGTTATTGTTCCAGTTACGGAAGCACACAGAAGTGTCTTGCTCTCCATGACGCGAAGTTGCAAATGATCTAACCGGGCTTATGTTGCCTTATAAGAAATTCTGTTCCGCACGCGCGTGTGTTCATGCATGCCTAAATCGAATGTTACTTCCTTGTTGCATATGATTCCCATGATATTTTCCAACAGATACCTAAGTTTAGACCAGTTTGCTATTTTCAAGTCTTGTTTCAGTTATGGCTTCCTGTGTGAGTCACCTAGGCAATTACTTCCTTATTTGTAAACTGCTGGCCGGCCTGCTGAAATCTCTGCCGGCCTGCCCTGGCTCAGTATGCTTAGCAGAAGTCAGTTCTAGACAACGTCGAGGTTGCTAAACAATTTTAGAAAAAAGGGCTAATATAAGTAAGTATAACCACACAAGTAATAGATGCTTTTAACGAATTACGATTGGTTAACTCGGAGGTGATTATCAGAGTCTTATTCACCACCACTTGGGTCAATAACTGGAAAATATCAACGAAATGGAAAGCGTCTAAAAAAGCGTAACTTAATGTAGCGTGACATGACATAGCAAAACAAGGCAATTTAATTTCACCGGTATCCCACAGTTTGACAATAAGTTTACAGCAGAAATCCCAAGTTTCCTCAGGCTTCCTTAAGCTTGGATCACCTTATATCCGTTATTATCAGTGACCTCACCTTGCTTCAGCAACTTGTTCCTCAATAACGCTAGTGAGAGGACAAATACACGCCTTGATGCGGTTTCGTGGTTCGCTAATTGTTCTTACGTACGTTCGAAACCATTACAAACACCTTCCGATTTACCATCCGGAGTTTCTGACACCAAGCAGAACGCTGATCATTTTTTAATCAGAATCTCGGCGTTTGAAATTATAGCGCTCGCCTGTTCTCTAATCCGAGTATGAATCCATCCTGCTGAGCGAGCCATGCGTACAAAAACATAAATCAGTTTGGCGAGTACAAAGTTTATCAGCTGCGTCTTTTCCTCGCTGTTTCTCAAGTGTATGGCTATTTTAATTCTTCTCTTACACAAAGTGACGTCAAAAGGCTTTCAAACGACGCTAGAGGGCAAGATGGACAACAGCTTGCAATTTAACTACATGTCAACTTGTTAAAATCTTGTTTCCTTTAATTTAATGACGCTTCCTCGATACTTTGGCTTCCTAACTCGAGGCTTCTTTATTGCATGTTACGACTGTTACAGAAAACTTAAAGGTAGTATAGTAAAAAGGGTAAAAAAACCTTTATACTGAAAACAATAAATATACATAACGTCTCCAAGCTTCGCCCAATGAGATTTATCTTTGCATTCATGATTTAACAGCCAACCATAACTGTAATGTTCTTGTTCCAAGAGTACGATGGAATTGGATAAACACAGCTTTAGCAAACAAGGTCTAAGTTTTAATCCAACATGGCTAACCGGTATTGGTACCAATGCGCTTGTCTATACTTGTACGCAATACCACTGATCATTACGATAACTTCTTCACAATTTAGTTAAACTCAGTAAATCTAACCCATTTTCTAAAAATTGTATTCTTAACTTGTTTTCTGCTATTTACATTCTGTGAAAGCCCATGGTGCAAGAACTCGTTTACGTTGAATATATGCTAGACATATTGTAACTTACACTATGAAAATTAACTAAGAAAAATTGTCACGTTAGACTCAATCAACCCCTGCATGTAAACCATGCTGAACATATTTGCTCCAAGAGGAGTACCACAAAAAGTAGGAAAAAAAAATTATAATCGTTCAGCACTCAAACTATAGCTTCGAAAGCTTCCATAATTACTACTTACTCAGCAAAGATATTATATCTGAAAGACTGAATGAATATTTATACTTGAGCAATGTAAAAATGTAATCTATAACATTAAAACCAAACGTATCTCAGCCTAGTGGCCTTTGTTAACCTTTTTCGTACAATATAATATGCATTTTGAATACTTCACCATTTATGGCGCAAAGAAAGAAAAGTTTAATATCAAATAGCGCAGAAACGAAGCATCTCTCTACTGACACCAAAGTCCAGCGATTGTGTCCATAATACAAGTAGAATAAAAGAGAAAATGTGGAACTTAAATAACTTGACTTCATTTTAAACTTGCTTGCAGTACACTAAGGAGAAACTGCCTATTACCTGAGTGCGTTATTTCCTTTGTCGTATTGGAATTAATAGACTTTTTGATTTGTCCAAATTAAATAAGTGTGCCGTTCATAGCTTTACAATACTACTACATTTTACTACCGTATGGTATCTCTCTGGAACGCTCTGCCTCAAAATATTAAGTTAAGTCACTCGTTAGCTCATTTTAAGACCTTGATGAGGAAAAGACTCTTAATGGATAGCTAACTGAATTTATCTAGTAGGGAGTACTTTAATTCTTCTAATTCTTTCGCTTCTATTAGATTTGAATTTTTAAGTGCATTTTAAATTTTATTCACTAGAATTAATTTTATTGTATTTCATTGTTGTTTTGTTACATATTTTACTGAAAAGCCCCTTGGGACGTGGAATAAGCGTATGTACGTTATGTATGTTAACTATAACATATCATTATAATGAAATTCACGAATTTTTATCGGCTCAGCCATCATGGTATATGAGCCATTATACCATGCGCTACAAATATGGAAAACGTACGTTTAAGGTTTGTTTTTATCAGTATATCTTATTTTACTTTAGTTTTCTATATTTTCAGTAAAATAATTATTCCACTCCCGCTTGTTGGATCTGAGATGATTATATCGAACTTGCGCTCGTGGAATAATCGTTAATTAGACACCCAAATATCACCAAAACACACGCGCTTCCGTATGTTTCTTGTACGTCTAACCCGACGATAAATTCTCTAAAAAGGACGCTATATTCATGAATTATGGATGGTAACAACTAAAATACGTAGTTCTGACAACAAGGTAACAGTTTTTTTGTACATTCGGTCTTAAGTTCTTTGTGTTTTTGTTCTTTTCTCTTCTTCTATACATGATAAGGTGGGAATGCTTCAGTATGATAGAGACTCTAAGAAATTAGAAGGTCCCCATCCGACTTTCTCTGATGTTCGCACGAGCCACCAGCCATTCTCGCTTCGTTGAATCACTTCTACTTCATCTCCCTCCCTGAAGGCAACTTCACCATCGCCAGCAGAATCATACGAGTACATCGCTCTGTAGAATCTTTGGCAAGCAGTGCTTTCATTTTGATCATTCTCGTTGTTATTAATCTCCGAATTAGACTCTCTGGGAGAAGTATTGAACGGCGCTACCGACCCACTATCGCAGCTTGTAAACTGGCTCATTCCGCTTGCAGAAATCTTTCTTTGAAATGGAACAGGACTGTTTCTTTCTGAACGTGATATTCTACTTGTTGAGGAGACGTCATTCAAGCTCAACTCCATTTCGTTCTTGTCGTGTTCCATGGAGGATGGAGATTTTGAACGAAACATCCCTGGAGAAGGATTCCACAATACCGGGCCGCCCTCGATAGTGTCAAACCGAGGATATGTGGCACACTTCTTGATGCCGGCATTAGTAGAATCTTCCTCGTTAAGAGCGTCAGGCGACACAAGGGACGAAAAGCTCCCGGTGAGCGAGCTTTCATACCCGCTGCTTGAAACGGAGAATTGACGAGTTTGGAATGGACTGTGAACTTCTCCCTGATTAAACTCGCAAAATCGGGACTGGGGCAAGGAGCTTGACAAGGATACGCCTGTGGAACGCATTGAATCCATTCTGTTCATGGGTGGGGTATTTGATGTGTCTGCTACTGGAACTGATGGGCTGGATTTCGGTCCAGATGTGATGATTGTCTCGCCGTTGCCGTCTTCTCCGTCTGGTATACTATTGCAGAGTGGTCTTTGAACCTTTTGGTAATAAGAACCAGATCGTTATTCACATCAAGAGGAAATGAGAGTTGATTACTAGGAAGACAGGAGTGTTTGATACGCTCAGTGCCCATCATAAGGGTTCGTACGACCACAAATTTGTGTTTGTAGCTATCTTAGAGGCGGCTCAAGACAGTTTTCAGCAGTTAGATTTTGATGGGTCATTATAAGCACTCTTTATCACTTGATGTTACAATCATGGTATCAAAGAAATTAATTAATTAATTAATTAATTGGTTGATTAATTGGTGAACACGTTATCATTTTCGTCACACAAAAGGTTACCATAGCAACAGTATGACCTGCCAAAAACACCCTTAATTACAGCTTTAGGGGCTTATAATTCAAAACCCGCACGGTGAAATTCTTTTATATTATCAAACTTTAACCAGCATGATTTCAATTTTAAGGTGGTTCTGAACCCTATGTACAATTTTTTTTCAAACTTTTACAAAAGTTGCCTTTTATCATGAGTATTAAAATTTGATAATATATAAAAAAATTGGCCGTGCCGTTTTTGAATGTTAAGTCCCTAAAGCTGTAATTAAGGGTGTTTTTAGCAGGTCATGCTGTTGCTATGGTTACCTATTGTGTCACTGAAATGATAACAACTTGTTCACCAATGATTGGGCAGTTTTTGATTTTTTATCACTTGATTGTAGCACGATCCATCAAAATCTGAGTGCTTTGACCTGTTTTGAACCAGCTTAAGTTAGATCTCTACAGAATTGAAAACTCTCACCATGCTTCGCCTTGTAGGAGGTGTCCGCCGCTGGATTCTTTGGCTGTCGCCATCTTCAGAATCTGCCAAGAAGAAAACGTCATAAGGCTTCAGATGGAAAACGTCTTTACATTTACGGGTTATTAAAAGAATATAAGCGACATCCTGGCAAGTTTGTGTTAGCTAAAATATAGCACAAGGGGGATTAAAATGAACGCATTTCCCACTCCAAAAAATCGCTTTCAATGAATGCTAAAAAAGTGAAAATGATACTTTAGGAATAAATGATTGATTGACTGATTGATTGATTGAAAATTGAAAGAAAAGGTTAGTCTCTTATAGACGTTTTAACAACTCGCCTTCGTGATATGAGGCAAAAAAGATTGAGTGGAATATTCAGTGACAGCAGCTTACCTCCGGTGAAGGAAACTGTGTCCAAAGGATCTTTTTCCCCTATCATTGAAGTGGAGGATTCATCAGAATTGACTCTTTTTAGGAGCATGGCAGGAGCCCAGCCTTCCTCTCCCTGGTACCTAATGAAATAATTTTAATGCTGTGTAAGTAATTGACATCGTTTTTGCAGAATCTGAGAAGATGAACTGAACAATCCAAAATAAATCTAAAGAATGTCAGGAAAGGAATTTCAGACAACAACAACAACAACAACAACAACAACAACAACAGCAAAATAGAACAAATGCAAATATTTTTTTTTATTTACCTTACGAGCCACCATCCATCTAAAGTCTTTTCCACCACTTTAAGCATTACGTCAGCATCAAAAGTCAGCTCATCGTCAGCTTTAGCCTGATAGCTTTCTAGAGACATGTATATCTCCTCTGTTGAATTGAAGCAAAATACACGGTCACCTTTATCACTGTGTACTTTACAGATACTTCGATGCTGGAAAACGGCACATACTTCTGATATATTAACAATCCGACGTACAAGAGATTTACTCTGTCGCGATGAAACTTTCAGTAGTTGTTAATTCATTCCGAGCAGAAATTTTGATGTGTCAATAGTTTTACCACGTCATTTTGGTAAAAAACGGTAAAGTCTGCACACGAGCCAAGTGGCCCATCAGGCCGGAGCTTATCCCGGTTTCTGTAGCATGAAGCCACTAAGAGTATTTCTACTCCTCCCTGGATGGGATGCTAGTCCATCGCAGGGTTAGCCCCCAGCATTAAGTTCGCCGGTACCCATTTATACACCTGGGTGGAGAGAGGCACTGTGAGAGTGAAGTGTCTTGCCCAAGAACACAACACAATGTCCCCGGCCAGGGCTCGAACCCGGACCGCTCGATCCGGAGACGAGCGCACTAACCATGAGGTCACCGCGCCTCCCACCCACGTCATTTTAGATGAAGCCAAATTTTCTTTTTTGGGCATTTTTAATTTTTGTTTCCACAATTTCCCAAGCAGCATTGTAGAGTTACTACTTTTTTCATGCGATTATCATTTTGGGATTAATCAATTAGCATCATTTCGTTTCTGACTTTCTGAAGAAATGAAATCTAACATGGAGGATCCAATATGGCGCATTTAATGGGGTCATCTGATGTCATAACCTACAAACAAATCTTGTATGTAGGGTAATATGGGAGCTATGTACAAAAGGAAAATAAGTTTGGTATGTCTACAAGAAAATCCATGGGGAGTTTCCAACATGGTACATCTCGGAGTTAAACGCATCCCTGAATGTCACAATTTTCTTATAATTAAAAGTCACTAAGTTAATCTCTTGTCATTCCAAAACCATTCCTCATTGTTAACAGAGGTAAGCTTACCTTTTCCGGGTGCAAAGACTTTTGACGTTGTAATCTCTGACCCGTTGTCCGTGGGCTCAAGATGAGATGCAGGAGCCCAACCTAACTCTCCTTCCCGGTCAACAAGCCACCAGCCTTACAAAGAAAAGAAAGAGAAATGAAAATATTGAAGGGAATAATTATTTTAATTCATGTCAATAACTACATTCTGAGAACCCCAAGCCTGCATTCCTCATGGCTGTTGCTAGGCAACAAGCTAAAGCTTTTGATGCCACAATGAGTTCACAAGGATTAATCACAATTTCTTCAGATCTTCCGCAAAAGTCACTGGTCCTTCAAATCGTACTTATGAACAGGCAACAGACTAATTCTTGTGATACCACTGTGAACTCGGAAGGAACACCCGAGAATAAAATCTCAATTTCTCGAGAGATACTGCGAAAGTTACTTGGTCCTTCAAATCAAACGAGAAATAAATAACTTTTCTTATGTCTCACCGTAGTCGTTCCGTTCAATGACATCAATTATATCGCCAGCTTTGAGAGAAATGTCATTCTTGTTTTTCTTCTGGTAATCAGCTGTCACTACGTATTGTTCAAACATCATTGGTGCCGAGATCTCCACGTTGTTGTCCTCAGCTGCATAGCAAATTTACAAGAAAATAGTTTACATTTTATTGAAAGTAAATTCCAGCAATAATTAGTTGCAAATTATCAAGAATCTATGAGAAAATAAAACTTGTGGAATAGACTTACTCTTTGGTGACTTCCCATCCTTTTTCGTAGCCCTGAGAATAAACGACAAATTGTTGGCAAATGTTAATGCTCAGAGGCATCTCATCACAACAAATTTATAAAAGGTACGAACTGCACTCTAGACATTTCCCATTTTTCAATGATTCGGGATCTTTTCTTAGGTAGTAGAGATTTGAGAACGAGGGAACGAAGAAACGAAGGAACGAAGGTACGAAGGAACGAAGGAACGGAGAAACGAAGGAACGAAGGAACGGAGAAACGAAGGAACGACTACTCACTTTCCATGAGAATGGACATCACTGGCACGAGACCTGCAGAAGTCCATAACAACTTTGCTTTTTGAGATGTTGTCAGGTGCATTGATTAGTTCCTGAAAACAAAATAAAAAGCTTTAGAGGATCTTAGGCCTTATTAAATTCCTTAGCACTTGTCTCTGCTGAGGCACTTTTTTCACAAATCTGTGGATACACTTCTATTTGGTGACTGGATTAAATTTTGTTTTGACTTACGTGGCAGAATTGATTCATGAACTTCTGTCTCTTGCACGTTCCATCTTTAAAGCAGAGCTGGCAGTTTTCATTGAATTTCCTCCCTAGAAAAATATAAATGAGTAAAAACTTCTTCTGAAAGCTGCATAATGTTAAATGTATTGAGGTAACTTTGTGATGAATTGGAATTGACAAATATTTTGGGATTTAATTTGTTACCTTTAAGCGCAGGGATTTCCTTTCCAATGGCTGTCGGAAATTCCTTTCTGAGGTTTTCCTATACAACAAGACAAACAAGACCAAAGAATAACAAAAGTTTTGTTACCTTTTCACTGGCCTTATTTCGTAACAACTTTTACCAAAGAAGCACTTGCCGAAATGACGATTCAAGTTAGCACGCGTCATAGAGTTACAATGCATGTTGGAAGTTTGGAAACAGGAAACAATCGTGAGAGTTGCTCGACGGGGCACAATGCTCGTTTCTTGAATTGAGTGCTCTACAAACGTCACCAAGTACATGATAACTTGATGATATACATGCAGCTAAAAGCATAAATCAGTTTGTTTGTAACGGCTTTGTTACGTTGTACTTATGTTATAAATAGATATGCGTATAACCAATATTGCAATTTGAGCGTGAGCATTACATAAATGAAAAAAAAAAAAAAAAAATTTGGTCCCTTAAATATAATATCCTTTATTAAAAACATAGTCCTTCAATGCAAGACCTATGTGCTACAAAGAAAAACCGGCCCAAATTAAATTAAGAAATTAACCTTGGAAGAGTTTTGAACAGATATTTACAATTACCTGAAGAAAGAAAAAATCGCTGCATGTCCTGTAAATTATATTGATATTTCCATCTGACCACACCACTTTGACAATATAAACCTGGAGAAGATTTGAAATTATATATTGGTAACTCTTTATAATTTTTGCTATGAGATAAACATCTTAGTAGAGGTTATGAAAATAACGAATGTTATTTTACAATAATGTCAAATTTTTTCGCGCGCTCATTGACTTATGTTTATTGTCAATAATAGTACAGACACATAGAAGAAGATGAAGATGCGCGGATCTTAAAATTTGCCCAACTTTTTACAGCGTGTTCAGGTTTTAGTTGTTTTTGAACGGCAAATGAACTCAAATCGGAGACAATTTGAACATAATTTTCTCTTTTGAAAGTATCACCATATTGAAACCAATAGACTCTCGACTACAGCTTTGAGAGTTTCTTAAAACTTTTTATTTTCATTAATGAGAGAAAAGGAACAACAATAACTTTACTTACGTAGTTTTTATCAGGATTCTTCCTCTTTTGTATTCCTTCAACTGTAAGGAACTTGGCTCGTCGGTTCATTTCGGTTGTCATCGTCTGAGCTTGTCTTGCAACGTTTTTATCTGGAGACTGAAAAACAAATGCCAGAGTCTGTCACGTGATGTCCCTAACGCTTCATTGAGCATAAAATTATACTACTGCCTTACATTTCGTGTCAGGCAATGGCGTCAGTCAATTAATGAAAATAATACGTACCTTCTCTTTTCCTCGAGGGGCGAATTTTATCTGGTCAACACCTTGCTCTTTGGGACAGGTTTCCAAATTTTCTTCGATGTGGCAAGACTCTTCCTGACTGTCTGAAACTTGCTGCTGATCTGGCGTCTCTGGAGATGGGGGCCTGGATCTGGCAGGTGCCAGGAAAGCACTTGGTGCCCACCCCTCACAGAAATCATTTTTGACGTACCACCAACCGTTAGACTCTTTCTGTAGCAAGTCAAACTCCTCGCCCTCCTCTAGGGACACCTCGCCGCTTTCCTCTGCTAAATATGACGCAATAACGACATGCGTTTTCCTATTGGGGCTCGCTGTTCCATGGCAATGCGTTACAAGAATTTCGGGTGAAGTCTCTCTGAAGTGTGTCTCCGCCACTTTAGAATACTCAGAATCCATGACTGAATTCTCGTCATGTGCTGAAAGGCTTTCTTCTCTCCCGAGCATCCTTCCTTTCAGTTCCTCAGTTTGCCTGACAAAATCAGCAAGACCGACACCAGCACTGAAAGGCCTCTTCTTCAGACCAGGTCTTTGAGATGCCGCGTTTCGGATGAGAATTTCATCATCCAAGGTGGCTGCTCTCGTTTTACCAGGAATCACTGGAATACTTTTATCAGGCTGTCGTGCATTCAATCTGGGAAATGTTTTGTGAAGATGATCACTTGTTTCCCCGCTGAGGACAGTCTGGTCCTCCGTAATCCTGTTCGAGTTATGTTTCGCCTTTCTCTTTACTAATGGACTTTGTTCAGGTATATTTCTGAGCGGATCTCGACCTTCAAGAAAAAGAAACAGCAAAACAGACTTTTTATTATCTATGAAGCTGTATGAAGCTGTATGAAGATAACTGGGGACGGGTCAGATTCGAAGTGCAAAAGCATTTCTCGTTGAGAGGAATTACTTCTCCAAGATCACTTTCTATTTACCTCTCCATCCCTCTGGAAGATTAGAGGAAAACACTAGCCTACGACAGCAATAAACTCTCTAAGAAAAAAACTTGCAAAACGTCAACTCTACTAACAGTTGGCATAATAACTGCATTGAAACAACATATTTTTGGCAGATTCTTCAGGTGTGTTTCTCTTACCACTTAACATTTCAGCTACTTTGTTGACGGTTTTCAATTTCTCATCTTCTGAGGACCTGCGGATGGAATCGATTTTGGTCAGTGGCCGACGGTTTGGATGAATTGAAACTTGTGTAATAATGTATCTCATACTTACCTTTCAATTGTTCCCTTTTTTCTGTTAAGGGCACCGAAAAATTTCAGGACCGCTTCAGATTCTTGCACTGCACTTGGAAGGGCCAACAGCTCCTGTAATTATACAAAGATATTAAATTAAATGCTAAATTAAAAGAGCAGTGCCCCAATGATGACAATGATATGTTTTTACCAATCGAACCTGACTTGGTTAGAGTACTAGGGTTAATGGCGTAAGAATTTACCTTCATGAAATTATCCATTCTCCCCATTTTTTTCAAATCGCTGTCCTTAAAGAGAATGCGGGATAATCCTGGGTTATTTTCTGCAAAGTAAAATCGTCTGATTAGTCAATGAATATCGTCTAAAGTCACCCAGATTTGTTTTTATCCTGTCACTTCCATGCACGTCAAATTTGTGTGTTTATACTAGCATCTTTCACTGCTATGGACGAGACGACAATACTGCGTGACAACTAGCCAGTATGTATGTCGTTTTGTTGCGTTTATTACCGTACCCAAATTCGCAACTGCTGAGCTAATCAAAAGCCGTGTCCACGTACTGTCCTGATACCATGCGATATCCGATATCTACGATATCATGGTCACTTAGCCGAATATAAGTGCGGTAAATACCTAATCGTACTTTTTCATTTTTAGTACGCCTTTGGGTAAAAAGCGAATCAGCGAATCATGGCGAGGCCAAACTCCCGTGATATGCCACCGAAGGGTACTAGAAAGGTACGATTAGGTATCAAAATCAACGGCCAAGCCATCTTATTGAGGAAGATTTTAAGACAATTATTATTAGTAGCATAAAGCTAACCTTAATCGGGATAGAACATGCGTTCGAAATCGATCAACAAAAGGAGTTAAAAATGAAGACAGTCCTTCTAATTATCATATGGCATAGTTTCTCAAATCACGCACCTGGCAGGCTGGTAATAAGATTTCTTGAAGTCTTTTTTGAATAGCCAACCTCATTCTTGAGTAAGTCATAAACTGTAACCTGCAAATGATAGAAGGTAAGAGTGTTTAAAGAAGAAGTAAGAACGCTCACTTCAAATACAATGTCGAGATTGGATTCAAAAGTTCACACTCAGCCCTCAAACCCATGTTAGGACAGTTTACCCAATATTTACTATTTTGAATTTCCTTTTGTTTGCTTTGAAAGTTCATAATTCAGAATCTATTCTTACATGGTAACCTTACTATCTCACCTTGTTTCAGCTTTTCGCCTTCAGTTGATAATGATCAATACGTTTAACACAATAGTGGAGACGAGAAGTAGAAACACTGAACCTTTAGAAAGATATTTTTGCTTTTCATTTCTTTTCAGAATACTTTCGGTGAGCTTTCAAACTGAAAAGTAGTTTTCTTCCATGAAAAATCTTGAAATCTCCGCAAGGAACTGGAAAATTTCTGTAATCTACCATTTTAGCATCTGAAATGGATCAGGATTCTGTTTGATTTAATTTCCGCCTCTGTTTCCTTGAACATTAGCCATCTTATTATTTTGTTGTTTCATTTTCATCTATAATCCCAAAAAACTGGGTCTCGTTTTATCTAACTTCGCAAGAGACTACAGCTCTTGCCTAAGGCGATAACTAAAGGTATTTGTTTGTCCGAATTGATAATGAAAATGAGTCTTGATGCATAAATTCAAATAAATATGTTTTAAAGAGGCCAGTCAGAAAAATACGTTTGGTGAGGCAAAAAGAAAAACACTGTAATCAAACTTACTTGAAAGTCTACAAATTCTTCATACTTCTTTTGAAGTACAGACTTGCTGCCGTCGCCATAAACAACGGTAATCTTGTATGTCTGTAAAAGTTGAAGAAAATCAAGAGAATTAATTAAATTAAAGGTGTACTTGATTTTCAAGTGCTCCTTCATGACCGGCAGCCCTATTGTTACTAACCCACTTGAAAGCCGAGTAATTATGCAACCTACCCAACCACAAGATCACGTGGAATAAGGTTAGCTAAATATGACCAGGCTAAAGGCTCTTTAAAGTGTCAAATAGTAGCTAGTTTACTAAACCTTTCGGGCTTAACCCTGGTTCAGTGGATAAAATGAGCGAGCCACGGCATACAAAACACTGTACCCGTACCCACGCTCGGAAAGCGCGCGTTCGAAGTGTTTTGCTCCGCGTTACTGATTTTCAATAGAGAACAGATGTATTCAGCCACAGCCGCAGATACTTCTGCGATGGCATGCTACAATAGAGATGAAGGAATCGCAATTGAAGGTTTCTTAGGACATCGTCACTATTAAAATTTCAAGCCTACACATTTATTCACTTTGTAAACCAGTGTAGAAGACAACAGATAAAATTTGTTGCAAATTGTGGTAACGTTCAGAAAATCAACCCATCATTGGCGTACCCCCAAAATTTGGGCACTGAGTCAGTTTTTTGGGGGCAACAGGAAAAATTTGGGCAAGGGGTTTTTAAAACGTTTCCATTTGTTTCGAGAAGTTATTATATATGTCACTAAAAACAGAGAATAACAATACTGGTAATCAATCATTACAATAAAGTGAGACTTCACACTCAAACGTCCTGAGAGTAGGCATTTTCTTAACACCCATTATTTTTCGTGTCTTATGTTGTCACTGAGACGAGAGCTTTATTTTTGCAAGCATTTGGATTTTTTTTTTTCATTCTCAATGCCCACTGTTTACAACTTTAAACATTGCAGAAATTTCATTCATGTTTTTACCGAAGCGTGCTTTATTGTCAATTCTGCCGTGTCGAAATTCACAGGACGCAAACACGCAAATTTTCCCTCTTATGCTCTTTACCAAATGTCACGAATTGCAAAGAGATACTGTCAGTGCGTTGAAAATTAAAGGTTTCTAAAAGACAACATGCAATCACCTTTTAAAAAATGTTTGTATCGATTGTTTTATAAAAAATTTGGGAAACTTGGGAAAATTTTTTGGGAAAGTGATTCCCCCCCCCCCCCCCCCCACCCCGGAAAAATTGTCCGTACGCCTAGCGCCTATGCCTGACATACTCTTGAAAACGTACAGTATCAGGTGAACAAAACTTTCAAGGCTAACAAAGCTACAAGGCCAATGTAACGTCAAGTGAACAAAGAGAGGTGGCTGTATTCTAGACGAGTGCTGTAATCCCAGCTTGAGGAAGAAAGGGCGGGTGTTTAACACAGCCATGGCGAAAGGACGAGGTGTCCGTAAGCACGTGAGGAGTTAGTCAGATGAAGGCAATCAGGAGAGATGCTCGCTCACTAAAACACGCTACTTGAATGCAGCAGAAAACAGCTCTACTCTTGGAGAGCGAAAAAATGAAAATAGTTTAAAAAAAAAAAGAACACTAGTGTTAGATTTTCGCGCAATCGGAGTGATGTGCCATAAGTTTAAGGCTGTCATCGTTTTTGGACGAGATACCGTAATGGTATGCAAGTTTTGAATTTTCTTCGAGACAAGTTAAGTGTCTTAAAAAATCACTCAATAAAAAATGTCCTAAGGGAAGTGGCGTTTCACGTGATGCAAATACGTCTAAACAATTCTTACTACATCTGGGAACTTGGCACAGTTATATAATCTCGACCGCACGAGCACTATATTCGTGTATGACGTCTAAAATCAATGTAAACAGCAGGAGGTGAGATTAAACAACACTTCCTGCCTTTTTATCCAAGCTCGTTAAGGAAAATCTCTGGAAATAGGGTTGAGTTTTAATCGAGTTAAAATCGAGTGAAAGTTTGAGACATTCAAAAACACGCGCCGCAGGCGAATGCTTTCACAGCTTGTTTGAGGTATTACAAGGTCCGCAATCTCTCTCTGATGTTTTCTAGAGAGAACATTATTTAGCACTGGGTTGCGGATACCCTGGAAAGTAACTCGTTTAGGCTGAATGTAGCTTCGTTTAGCCTGAAAAGCTTTACGGTTGGCGTGAATAGTGCTGACTAATTGATAAAAGGTCACTTATGCAATTCGTGTTTTACCGATAAGTTTCTCCGTTAGAGTTTAGGTGTGGCGGTTAATCGACGTTTCCTCGCTTAGTTGTGACTTTAAGTAGCGAAGTGAAGAAAATACAAGCAACTAACCTCAGAGTTTTTGTCATCTTTTAAAGTTACTGTTCCAGTTACAGAGGCACACAGAACTGTCTTGCTGTCCATGGTGCGACGGTGCAAGTGATCCAAAACGGCTTACGATGCTGTATAACAAATTGTGTGCTCTCATAGAGCGTAATCAAGCGCGAGCCAATCGTTCGCTACCGTCCTCAAGACGTATTTCCTGTTTATGTGACACCCGCTATATTTAGATTCACTGCAGCTATTGTCCCTTGGTTCCCCTTCGAATCGCTGACACCCGGATTTTCACCAATACAATATAATAACTTTATTGACGCATCAAATCCGCTGGTGCTAGACTTCTCAGTGGCAATAAGCTACAATAGAACATAAGAAGCCCGAGCAGTTCCCTCGCTCGTCTTTGAATTCACTAAGCTAGCCACAGAGTTTTCCGCAGCAAAAAAGAAAATTTAAAATGAAATAACATATACCAGGATGGTTTCTCCATAGCATAACCAGACATAACACTGACCGAAAAGAACAGAACAAGGGAATTGTTTTAACCGGAAGCACACATTGACAGTAACGTTCAGCAGAAAAGACGAGCCGCTGAAACGAGCTTCCTTCAGCTCGTATGAGCTTGTAACACTTCCTTCAACAACAAGGCAAGTTAGAGGACAAATCACAAGATACTCGCCTTGATACTGTTTCATAGTTCTCTAACTGTTACTACGTACGTTTGAAACACTGACAAGGACATTGCGATTTACATCGGGAGTTTCTGACAGCAAGCGCACTGATTTTCTATTAAAACCAGAATCTCTGCGTTGGATTAACGTTCGGCCGCTCGCTAAATGCGGATATGATTCCCGCTAAGCGAGTAAAATCACCGATTTATTTTGGCGAGTACAAAGTCTATCTTGTGTTATTTGCGGTGCCCTTGCGCCAGCAATCTGTTCCTGAATTATTAAACGGTCTGGCAAGGGGACACATCATGTTAAACATCTTGTTAAACATCATGTTAAATAACAAGACACGCTCCTTCGTGTTTCCTATCACGAGCTAAATAGCTTCGCTTTTCGCAATATAGCGGCCACCAAAATGGCATAATTTTCAGGAGCAAACCACGCATTTAAATTAATACATTGTAAAAGCTTCAGGTGGAACCTGAACTCTGCACTGATCTGAAGTTGACCGAATTCGGTAATAATTCAACGGGTCTTCAAGAATTTCCGAATGAAATTCCGTTCTAGTTACGTCGTAGTTTTAAAGTTTCTGTGACATCAAGAGTTTCGGAATCATTCTAGCTTTAAATTTAGTTTCTCTCGCACTGTTAGCTTCTTCTGGACTGCAAAAGTTTCCAAAAGAATTGAAACATGAGCAGATTTTAGTAGCGCTACAGGTTTATCATTTGCCTTGGTGTAAATTGTCTTATCTTATCTAAGATCGTCAGCTAAAAGTGCGGTGGTAGCCGCTATGTTGCGAAAAGGGACAACACCGCTTTGCTACTTCGATGAAGCCCACTATTAAAATAACATGAATACACATTAATTAATAAACAAGTAAGCAACATTGGATCTGTTTACTTCAACCAAAATGGTACTATTTGGCAATATTTTCAATATTTATCATTCTTCCACTTAGATTTAGCTTTACAGAATGACAGTGTCTATGAAAGTGATGTATGAAGAGGGAGCGAAGTAAAGATCAGTAAAGGCAACCGGCAGGAAGTCCTTCAGCTGTTTTTTACGTCAATATTGTGACATGAGCTTCTTGTCAGTTAGATGTAAAGGCATGGCCTGGGTCTGTCGTCCTTGTGATGATAAATTTTGTCATATCATTGTCAAGGTAGTTTGTGTGGGATCTACTCGACTGCGCGTCGTCGTCTGTAACTTTTTTAATATCGTCAATAAAGAAAAGGACGTGGTAAAAGTAGGGTGAATTTGATTGGGTTAATAACCGGCTGCCGACACAAAATGTCGTCTGTTCGCAGGTTATAATTACAAACCAAACAAAAGAAACACTTATTGCTTCGCTCTTTTAACATATTTCTTAGACACAAAGTGGCTTCCATAGATTGGATTTGCATAAATGTTGACAACATGCTCCTAAAATCGTTCATCATGTTTTTAAGGACACGTTCACGTCTAGTTGTTCGCGAGTTATATAATTAAAAGCCAAACCGCAATTCCTTTACGTACCGCAATTTAAAGCAATTTTAACATTTGTTTGGACACAAAGTGGCTTCAAAAGACTATACTTGCATTATAGTTGGCAATATGCTTCTAAAATCGCTCAATATATGCCCCAAAACTGACCGTTGTGTTGCTAATTATGCTCGGCTGTCGTAATATCGTTATTGTGCCAAAAAACAATTTCCCATCCCCCGCGCTTCCGCAAAACAAATTTCATTTCCATAGAAACTACTTAAAAAATAATCAAACTGAGACAAACAGATCACTGACACGTTGTAAACATTCAGCTCAAAGGAATTAACATAAAATAATACTTGTCAAGTGCAATTTAACAACTTCTTACAAAATAAATTGATGCTAGTTAGTCAGCTATGGCAAAACTTAAGAAAAAGGAATTGTTTTATCGTAATGGCTCTATGCTCTCAATAAGGCACTAGACTGTACTTGATGTGCTTCGCCCACCCTATTGACTATTATCATCTTCGAAAGTACGTCGGCATAACTTGTCAACGCCTATTGCATAATTCAACTGCAAAATACGAATAATTCAAAGAGAAGGTACCGTCTTATTTATTCTTTTTACGTTGATATATTCTTTTTTTACCTTATCAATTTAGGCAATTTTGCTTCAGGCATTCCCTGACGCGCTTAGCGGCGTTTTTGGCGGCTTCCAAATGAAAAAAGTCTTTCAGTCCGCTGAGTTCATAGATCTTATACCCTCTGCTGCCTCTGCCAACTTCAATTTAGAATAATTTGTTCTCGCATGTTCTAAGGCGCCATTTGCAACGTTTCGGCTGCCTCAGACAACCCTTCCCCTCTGCTCCTAGTTATCATGGACGAGCTAAATATTCACTGTTTCAGTAAAAGAGTCGTAAAAATGTGAAGCACGTTGTGCGATTCTCTGCGAGTTGTCTAGGGATCTCAGCGAGGAGACAACTCAAGCCCCGTTAACACCCCCGGTTCATACCACGCCGGAGGAATTTGAAAACGCAGCTTTTCGAAAACGCTCTTCACACCGGAGGAATTTGAAAACGCAGCTTTATTTCAACGGTTAGGCCTACCGTCAACAATGAAAACGAAGCTTTTCGAACACGCTCTTCAAACCGGAGGAATTTAAAAACGCCGGCTTTACGTTTTCGTGTGGACGGAAAACATTTTGAAGAAGAAGCTTTTCGAAAACGATCTAGTCACGATAATCATGTGAATTCCCCCTACCGAGTTTTCCTCAAACAGAAATCCAAAATGACCGGTGATTATTGTGTTTTAAATTTCTCCGGCGTAGTGTGGACGGAACACATTTGATGCGTTTTCAGAGCGAAACCTCTTTTTTCTTCATCCGGAGCAGTGCGGACGAGGCCTCAGTGGCTATATGGTAAAACATGGCAAGCGACAAAACTTTTTCTCATACTGAACATTTATGACTCGCCTACCCCGAACCAACCCACAGCGCCCCGAGTGTCAAGTTATGTGTTTTTTGTTTGGTGTTTTTTTTGCCATTGATTAAAAGTAAATATTACCTCTGTAAAACCCAGAGACCGGAGGATCGAAAGAAACACGAAGGAAGACGAGTAATGACTCAATTTATGCTTAAGACGGGTTTACACGTGAGCAGGAAGAGGAACTCGAATTAACGAAGTATTATGGCGAGCAGACAACAATGAATACAGCGTGCAAGTGACGGAGAAGGAACTTTTTATCTAGTATTTCCACTTCCTAAATACAGTCGCATTAAAATATTCCCATACAAGCTCAGGTTTATATTGTCACGCCACGAAAAAGTACAATCGAAACCACTGAATAAAAGAGGACAAGAGTTTGAAATTATTGAAGATTAATAAATAATCAACTTCTCCAATCTCAGGTTTGCGAGACACTCCGTACTCAAGTCATCCGTCACAAATTTTCAACTGGATTTGTGAAGCTCAGCAGTATGAATAGGCCATATTTATGGAAAGCCATAACTTTCTTATGTGGTTGTTTATCATTATTTGGTGTGGTTTCTTCATAATATGTTGTAGTTACTTCATAACGTCGTGTGGTTTCTTCATTATGTGTTGTAGTTACTCCATTGTGTTTTGTGGTTTCTTCATTATGTGTTGTAATGTAGCTCTCACGTGATGTGTTTTATCATGATGTGGTGTAATAACTTCATTACGTGGTGAGGTTTTATCGTGATGTACTGAGGTTGTTACGTTATGTCTTGTGCTATTGTCATGATGTAATGTGGTTACGCCGCTGTTATGTTTTCTGGTATCCTCAATATGTGGTTTGATCATTACGTTATGTGGTTTCGTCTTTATGTCTTTGTTACCGGCGACCTTTCGCTCGATAAATAGACTCCAAATTCATCCAAAATGATCCAAAGGACAATCAACAATTAAATAGCTGGCAGAATTACAGATTCTTTAATCTCCTCAGTAGGATAGAACCGTAAAACTAGAAAGCAAATACATGACGAAATTCCATGAGAAACTGAACCGTTCGCGAGTACATGTGCAAGCCAAAATACAAGAAAATCTTACGACAATACAATAAATCAGAGCGAAAACGAGTTACAAATACCTTTGTCCAGCGACGAAGGGCAATGACTGGTCTTAAATCTTAAAGGATCCACGGAAAAAATGATCTATTTTGTCACAAACGAGCAAGATAACTTCGATTGCCTTACATCTGGCGTTAGCAAGCACACGTGTTTTTGTCGAGCGCGCGCTAAGAACCTTGGGAATTTACCCAAGCGTCTTTTCGGCTTAACGTTAGTTACAGTCTTCTTGACCTCACTTCCAATACCGAGCTCTAGTACCCAGGCTTCTTGCTATCACGAACTGGTTAAACAAGATGGGTCCCAGTTGCTTCTCTTCCCCGGTGTTAAAGACAACAAAATAGCGAGAACAAGCAACGACAACTTGTCAACTATACTTGACAAGATGCACCTTGGGTATCTTTAATATTGGGAACTTCCAGCGTGAAAAGCTAACTGTCACGTGATCAAATATGTAAGCTATCTTCTGAAGAAATGAACCCTGAACATCATAGGTCCTTCGACGTAGACGGCCTTTCTTCCTATTTTCGACTCCTTCATGATCGACCCTATGAACGCTGTCACAGAGCCTCATCCTCTGAACCTTTATTCCCCGATCTGCCAGTATTTGCTTTAGCAGTCCCTCTCCACAAGAAGGATATTCCCTAGTTATTTCCTCTACAACTTCATCAAGCTGATCTTCTTTTTTTTCTGTGAGCTGCAACTGACTGAGGCCGTAACAACCCATTCTTCGATAAACAGTACTTTCTGAAACAGAAAGTAACGACGCGATGTCCTTAACATTAAAGCCATCCTCCAGGTACCCCTCTAAAACTGACTTAGAAATTAAGTTTCCAGGGGCGCCACAAACTTGTTTTCCTGGTTTCCTTGACGGTGGATTGCTACCGTAGTTTAAACACTCTAACCCAAAGTCGTCACTGCGTTGCGATCGTTCACACCTAAAAGTTCCATTTCTTCGAAGATAGCTTACGTATTTGATCCACAGTTACCTTTTCACGCTGGAAGTTCTCAATAAGATGACCAAGGTGCATCTTATCAAGTATAGTTGACAAAATGTCGTTGCTTATTCCCGCCATTTTGTTGTCTTTAACACCGGGGAAGAGAAGGAACTGGGACCCATCTAAAAACCGGTTTCACCAGTTCGTGATAGCGAGTGAAGCCCGGGTACTAGAGCTTGGTATCGGAAGTGAGGCCAAGAAGACATAAAGACGAAACCACATCACGTAATGATCAAACCTCATAGCGAAGATACCAGACAACATAACAGCGTAACCACATTACATCATGACAAGAGCACAAAACATAACTTAACAACCTCAATACATCACGATAGAACCACACCACATAATGAAGTTATTACACCACATCATGATAAAACACATCACGTGAGGACTACATTACAGGATATAATGAAGAAACCACACAACATAATGAAGTACTACAACACATAATGAAGAAACCACACCAAATAATGATAAACAACCACATAAGAAAGTTATGGCTTTCCATACATATTTGTGTCTCGAGGAGGAACAAATCAATCAGCAAACATCTGTAACCTTCACATCAACAGTTTATACAAAATACAACGTTTAAACAAGTCTTTCCGTAGACTGCTAAAATCCACTGTTCTTCCCGCGGCCGTCTTGATGTAGAAAGGAAGATTTTAAAAATGCTCTACTCTAAAACCAAAGGATGCTATCGAGCTGAAAGCTTGGGAGAAAATATAAATTTTGAAAGTCTTATAGCCGATGACATTTTTGATTGAAGCATTTGATGACGTCAACAGAAAACAAAGAACTGATCTCACAGATGGAGGGTGGGCCGCCTGTGGCTAATGTTGCTTCACATTGACGTCAGCATCACATTCATTCCACCAGCCTAGGGCGCTCTCAGCGACTTTCGTACGCTCTCGGTGACTGTCGTGTGTTCTCGGCGAGGTTCGTGCGCTCTCAGTGATCCTAGTGTGCTCTCAGTAAATTTGGACTTGTTCAAAGTTTACCTTGATAGTCATCGTTCGGCCAACAATGAGCAGCGAGAGGTGAGAAATAAAAATAATTTGTACGGGAGTTTTGTTTCTGTCTTAAGGGGCGTCGCCAAAACGAAAACTCTCGGAAAAATGCTAGCTTTCTTGCTTCACAACCATCGAACTCAGGTTCTAGATGTTCAATAACTGAGGCTGATAACGACAAAGCGAGAGCTGAAATTACCACCACCGGCAGATATAAATGAGACGCCCGGTAACGAATAAAACGTCTGTGCTCAAAGAAGCGTACGTAAATAATTTAATACGATTATTAATTTATTCATTTTATCTCTTACATCAATAATTGAACTCTGAGAATAACTTTAAGGTTGCTGAAGAATTTGACCTTTTCCTATAATAATTTACATCTCTTAATATTTTCATTCTAATCTCTAAATTATTTTCGTATATTTCTCAAATTATATGAATTTGTATCAACACTTTATCTCAGTGCACTGATTACAAAAAGTTCCAACAACGTCTAACGGACACATTCGCATTGCAATACAGAAATGAAAACTAATTTCTGAACTCATCAACGTTTCATGCACCTATCAAAGGAGCTACGTCACGGTTTGCGCATCTTGAAAAGTTTAGCCTAAATTTGTCAAGTTCGTCGTTTGTAATCCGTGTCAATCTTCTCCATCCTTAACCGTCCTTGCTCCTTTATGGTTTAATATTATCTCTTGGTTGTTTCACTATCTTAGTAAACTGTTATTTTCAGGTTTCCTTTAATTTAAAGATAATTTTGCACCTGGCTAAAAGAACTCAAAATACTTTAACTGAGCTCCTTTAACCAGTTTCCCCCTGGAGTTGGGGGGGTTGCAAAAAATCTTTGTCGCTACGTGGGGGAAAATCAACACATTGTTGAGCAGAAAGGCGACAACAATAAATGAACATTCTCTCGATGTTCCACTAAATTCTCCGTACTAACTTCACAAGAAATTTTATGACAATTGGTAAAGAGAATTGAGATTCAATCCTACGAATGGATTGCCACCTCCAATATATACAGGCCACTTTCTTTCTGTTGGACAGTTGTTCATATCTGTATGCAATGACACCTTGTACCCCTGCCTAACCTTTTTCCTCTCTAACATACGGAGAGGACATGGGCAGGAGACTATGTTTCGCCTCGTTCTGGGTTAAACATGCAATATCTGCAATTTCAATTACATTTCACGAACTACCGTATGGGAATAAAATTTACATCATTGGAATAATAAATACTTCACTATACTCTGTACAAATGAAAATCTCGGAAAAAATCAATTTTTTGGAATTTAAATTCTTCTGCTAACAAGTATTACCTCTTTATAAAATGATAATTAAATAATTTCATTTATACATCGTACTGTTCAATTCTGCATAATAATTCTCAATGGGCCCAGCTGCATATTGTATGTTGTAAACTGGAAGTTGCTCAAAACTACAATGAAGCATTTAGAAATCACTTCAAGTCAGACTGGAAAGTCTTAACCTTGAATTTTACAAGTTTCTTCATTCAGTTTTCACTCCATTTATATCTCTGACATCGTTAGCTTGATATTACTAATTCCCACTGGCTCTAGCTCTGTTCTCAAAAAGCAAGTTAACGAATTTCTGGAGATCCTCTTAAATTTGAACTGATGACAAAAAAAGACTGTATTGCAGTCCTTGAGTTTGAGTCTGTTCGGGTCTGACGGTGCGGGTGTAGATGCGTCAAGCAGATCGATCCTTGTGTATCCCGCTCGCATCGAGTATCCTGCTCGCCTCTTCCCGCATGTCCCCGTCGCTTCCCGCGACTAATTTCTGCGAGAGAGGAGACTGTTTTGTTCCGTGACTGTAACCTTTCACACCTCAGCTGTGCACGCAAACCGCGCACATAGTAAATTGCATACTTTATATTTTGCGAGTCTCTTGACTCCTGGTGCTATGTACTGCCGTTTTCGCTTTGGAGGCTGGAGCCCAAAGCTTTTCTCTGTTACAAACCCGGCCAAAAGAGTCCATTTGGTTGAGATTGTGCAGTGGAGCTCTAAACTCCTCTGGGTTTCTGAGTGTATTCCTTAAGGATGACATTATCTATTTATAACTAGAAGTTCCAGCTCATTACTTTCCTAATTTTTTTCTTTTTCTTTGTCTTTTCTTTTGAGATTCCTATACTTCTGTTTGATCGAGTCTCTTCTTCGACGCTTTCCTCCATTTCCTCTCCACCGCTTACGTCTATAAAAGAACAGAAAAACAAAACAAAATGAGTGCAAGGAAAAAAGAAAATACAACATAAAGTTGCGGTACAGGAACTTTCACAAGAATCGGTTTCTACAGCGAGAAAAAATGTCAGCGGAGCAGAAAAACTGTTGTGGAACCTCTTGATGCGGTCTCAACCCCCACCCCATTCCCTCTGCGGCCATTTCACTCTCAACCAGTTCTTTCTCGGCCCCAGCCGCTGTCAGACCCTTTCAGCCGGAACCTGTTCACAGGCTAACGGTCACAGATACAACACGCAGGTAACAGAAAGGTGCCAGTTACATTTTCAAAATTGAATTCAAAAAGGCTTTTTAAGATGTACCTAAGTCTTCAGGAATACTTCGGTTCTTGGAAGTTTTCTTCTTGTTTTTCTTCCTTGCTTCTGAAAAATAAAACGGCCAGTTGATTGAAACACATTATTTACAGCTACAAACATTACTTGTAATAGAACTCGACTCCTGACATCCAACTGAGCAATTTACCCTACAAGTAACAGGAACTGTTATTTCGGACCTCCTCACTGTAAGATGGCTCGATACCCTTTGAGAGAAACAATGCCCGTAGCCCAATAAAAATGACAGCTGCTACATTTGGACGAATTTAGAATCACAAGTTTAGTAGAGTTGCTACTACACTGCCGAGAGGGGCAGGTGTTGTATAGAGCAAGGTAGCAAATGTCATCACTGCTTGCAGGCAGGGAGTGAATCTTGCTGCCGAAATAAACCATTTTACAGTTGTCTGTTCAGTGACCTGGTCCCTGAATGGCAGTGAGGCTGGAGGTGACCTTGTTTTGATACAAACCTTACTGCTTTTGTTGTGTAAATCAAGTTGTTCTAACTAGGTGCATTTACATGACAAAAGCAGAGAGGTCTGTATCAAAGCGGGGTCACCTCCAGTCTCGCTACCATTCAAAGGCCAGGTCACCAAGCAGACAACTGTAAATTAATGGTCTCTTCCCGGACAGCGTTGTTTGATTCTCAAGTTACCTATCTGATCCTGTCTGGAGCCCTGAACTTGTGTCACGTGACTCGACTTATCTGAAATGACTGGCAGAATCTGTCCAGCGGTACTTCCCGCGGAGGGACGCTTGTCTTTCACTTTACGGAAAAAGTCTGGCTCTATATTGTCACTAACAAAGAAAAAGCAAGCAAAAAATGAGTCAAAAGCAGGTAACTACAGGAGCCTATTATAGTGTGCTTGTAATGGTTTTCAAAGCTCTTTTTTGTGGGACCGTAAAGGGACAGGTGATAAGAATAAAGATAGTCACCAACTACTACGATATGAACATGTATCTTTGATGTGTCATTAAATTCTCCATGAAAAAAAAACAACAAAAACAAAAACAAAAACAAAAACAAAAACGTCCGGCAATCATTTAGGAAAATACATATCTTGGGCGAAGGGTTATCAAAAGGCTATCAGTATCACAGTTTAAGGCCAGTACCAAGCCAATTTCAACAAATACAAATAACACACGTAGCACATCACAACTTGGAAGTCAAACAATGCAACTGGTGTAGACCGCGGGAGAACCCACGCTAGTCACGTTTTGGTGTTGATCTTGAATACTTAAGAAACATCATGCTTTCTCTGAATGGTTAATAGAGAAAGATTTGAAAACCAATTCTTGTTCTCGGGATAAAATTGAAGCCAACACAACAACTTAGCAATCGATTGAAAGCCCCTCAACATGTTGCTTATCTCGGTGAACAGCTGAATAATCTTAGCTTTGCTCGCATATGTAATGCCATGCCAGCCATTGAAAAATCGCTTATACAATCACTCTCTATTCACGACATTTATAGCAATAACACGAGTGAAAACAAACCCAACAGGGGAGAGGGCAAGCGGATCCGTCTTGACTTTGCTTTTCCTTGCCCATTGTTTTCCAGCCTCGTTGCTCTCTGGAGTCCCAGTCTCCCGCGGACTAGATGACGTAGGACTCGTGTGCTGGGTTTTAACATTCAAAGGGACTGGACTCTGCTTAGCTTTAGACACCTTGAGTGGAGCTAACTGAGTGTCCACTGAGGGGGAGGGTGGCTTCACATCCACTGCTTTCACGGGAGTGGGTCGGTAGTTATTCAGTCGTAGTCTCTCTGGCATTGTCTTGGATTTGATTGGTGCCAGGGTGGAGGTTGTAGTACCTGATGGCCGCACAAAGGGTGCTTGATCCTAGAAAAAGAGAACATCTAACTTAAACAATCACTATAGCGTGATCTCCTCCCCGACCCCCTCAACCCTCTCCTGTCAAACGGGATCTCAGTTTATGTCGGCTGTTTCTGATCTTGATATTAGCATAAATTTACCAAAACTGACATTTCACCTAGCACACACAATGGCCACTGCGTCCTTTATGAACTTCAGCAACTACATGTATGACTGGAATACGTTGAGTGATATTAATTTACAGGCATTTATACCACCCTGCAGCGAGAGCTGTCATGTCACCATTTGTCTGCTAATGCTGCACCTGTTGGATTCATCACTTCTTAGCCTGCATAGCAGGTGCTACAGTAATAACAGGGGTTGGGTTGGTGCCGGAGTGAGAACAACCCACGCCCTATTATTACAAGCTAACTTGACTGCCTGACAATGTCCAGAAAAAAGTCATGGCTCATGTTGAGTTGGGTCAAATCATAAACAAAATTGACCAGTGCATTATAAACTAACGCAGCCTCAGCACAAAAGAAACATACATGTACCTCAAAGCTAAACCTCGGCAGAATGGGTGGTCTGGTCGGGTTGCTGTGGTTAGAATCCTCAGGTGGGACGGGCGAGCCCGGTATGGGGGTAAGAGCCATTTGCGGAGGGTAACGACTGTCTTCCTCACTGCTATAACCAGCAGCATCACTCTCACCATTCATGCTGGGATGGAGAAAATCTAAACAACAGAACACATGAGTTCAAAAACTCACTTGCACAAGAAAGAAAGAAAAATTGAAAGAAATTACCAAATAAATCGATTTGCTCAACGATAGTCACATTCCTCAGGATGTTACATTTAGAACGGAGAGTCTGGACACCTACATGCAGCATACATCTAGATAATTCATGAGTGATAGTACCAAAGAGTATCTGCGTGGGAAACTGTCTTTGTACATTTTCAAGTCAAATCCAAATGACCAATTCCTGGTTGTATCAAATCACTAGTAAGTATATAAATATCCTAATAAAATTCTTAACAGGTACATGTACGGTATACATCAGTCATTCAAAGGTACATGTATATGCTAACTTTAATATGACACTGTTGACGTCCCGACTGAAACTTTGTCGATTCATACCAGGAGTCATGATGGAAGGGCGTGTCACAGCAGTGACACTTCTCCTTGAGTGCACTGATACCTCTCAGCTTGTGCAACAAACGTTGTCACTACGACATGCCCTTAATTATATTTGTTCCCATCAAGGTTTTGGTGACCCTAAATACACATGTAACCCTGCAACATGATCCTTTGTGTGTCATGTAACAATGAACCTGTCAGGGTTAACTTGGGGTTTATAGTTTTGGTAAATAAAAAATCCAAGGGTTAAATACACTGTTAGTCTATCAGATTTAACTTTAATGATTCCAGAATTAACTGGTAGTCACATGTGTATGAGTACTCAATTAAATAAAACCTGCACTGTTGGAACACACTGTCTTCCAGTTGTTTGAAATGTCAAAATGCAATGGCAAAGAGTTGTAGACCACATTTGGATAACATTTGGACAATAATAAAACAAAAGCGCGTGCTCTGATTGGTCAATCAGCTATGGTTTATTGTGCCAGTAAACACATGGAAATTTCGCGTGTCTTCTGAATTATCATATAAAAGCAATAGACCACAAGTTTCTATGGTTTAGTAGCATGACAAACCACGCAGGTTTTATCAGTCTATAAACCATAAAAACTTGTGGTCTATTGTCTAAATAACTAATAAAAAACTTCTTGTTTTCTTTCGAATTTTGCATTGTAATGTTAAAAAGCAAAATCCAAAATGGCAGCGTACAGGAACCACAATATCGGTAGTGGCAGTCAGTACGAGAGTGAAACTTGGCCAGGAATTACATGGGTGTGTACATGACAAAATGCAGCTAAATAAAATGATTTATTTAAACTGTACAACAATTTGGCCATGACTTTATCATGATCACTCCGTGCCTGCTATGGCAATTTGATAAAATATTCGGTTACAACAAAAGCTTCTTGGATAATTTCTTAATTTCACTGGTTTTTATTTATTTATTTATTTTTTATTTTTAACAAATGAGGGCAACATTTCCAACACTCTAGAGGCAATGTATGTTTCAACAGTGAAGGTTTCAGATTTTAAAACTAGAGGATGTCATCTTACAGGGTGACGTCGGGGGTGTTATACTGGGCCATGCACTAACATCATGCAGCAATGAAACCATGTCCCCTGTGCAGGAAATATCCTACATATTAGTCGTGACAGAGCATGCAATATCAAGTGGTCCTAATTACATATTTAAGACCAGAAAGAAAACTTAAAATGCTACATTTTTTTAGTTCCATGCAGGAGGATACATTTTGAGTAGTAAGTCACAAATACTATCCATTTGGAAAACAAGTTGCGACAAACTATACTATATAATATATAAGAATCATATATCAAATGACTCGAGTTTGTTTTAAGGAGCAAAAGACAGTTTTAGAAGAGTAACAGATCTAGAAGACTGTTTGGAGTAAATCAAATTGAAATAATATAAATATCATTTGCCACTCCGTCTTTGTATATTATTATAATTATATCAATCTTGATGTTCACTGCAATTTTATTCTTGTAAAAATAAACAGGCATGGAAAGATTTTTCTGAAAACATTTTATAAAATGCAGAGTTGACATGCAACAATTGATGCATTATTTCTATCCTTCAAAATAATATTTACATATATTTTTTTGGCAAATGAGGTAACAATATCATGAAATGAAAGCAATGTCAAGACACAGAAATAGATGCAAACATGTTGATGAAAGAGGATCAACTGAAAAAAATGATACAAAAGGTCTTAATTGAACACTTAGAACTTCCACAAAGAGAAATCCATGTTTACAAGGAGAATCTATATTTTGATCTTGCTATTGAAAGGATTTTAGGTTAAATTTTGTGACCAAGGATTCAAAGAACGTCAAGGAAAACAAGGTGTCCAACCTGCTTCAGTTGACCCATCATCCTGACCGTTCATCTCAACAAGAACCTGCACAGTCGCAGTGTCGTTACCAAGTATCTCCTGCACCTCTGAATCACCAAGATCTGCTGCAAGCTGTGGGTGGTAACCATTTGTTATTCTAGTGCCACGGACACGATCAAACAATTGCACACCATCAGAGCCATGCTGACTATTGTCGGGAACAGCAAGATTCTCTACGGGAGATTCTGCAAAATCAATACACACAAAAGAGACATTTTTTACACACAATAAAGCCATAAAAGAGCAAGGAACATACTACATGGTTTTACTTGGAAATCTAGCTTACAGGCAAATGTTAACACTACTACATTATTGTATCTGCTTGCAAAAAGTGTATTTTTAGTGGCCTGACATCACACAGCTGACCAAACAATACAACACACATACATACACGTGAAAGTACCTTCCCTGCAAAGAATGTAATCCTGCAACACTCAGGAGGTTCTACACATTTGCAATGTACTGCACACATGTAGTTACATGTATGAGGTTATATTTATATCATGTGTGTGGGAACAATTGAGTGTTTTCTATCCATCACCTTAGATTTTAACAAAAAGATTCTCTGATCTGCATCCACACAGAAAAAAATCGATTTTTTTGACATTTTACAAAGCCTTATAATGCTATCATAATAACAGCCATTCAAATCTCTACTTGAAATTACTTTAACCTTGACATGTATACAGGTATATATTTTAGATCACATCTGCCACCAAATCAAAATTTGGAACATGGTATACTTCTTGTTACAGACAAAACTGCCTCAGGCTTTATTTAACAGCACAAAAAAAATTAATATTTTATACAATGTATACACGTATGTGAAATTATATAATTGATACAGTTGTGTAAAACTTACAGAAACCCGTGGTATTTTCCAAAAACTAAGCTCATACCAAAATTTTCTGTAAACATTATAATTTTAAACATCGTGTGGGCTTGAAATTGAAAGAAATAGAAGACTATTTTGGCAAAAACAAGTCATAGGAATCGAAAAGAGATTAAGCACACACAAAACTAATTATGAAAATACTGTAGCTTCCCAGTGCAGTGAAACACAAATCATGCCCCCTACTAAACTCATTAAAACAAAAATTTACCGCAACAGTTTGCTATTTTTTTTCTTCCAAAAAAAAAAAATTGATTTAGCTAGGAGCCATCGGCATGAAGGTGTAGGAGAAAATGTAAACATAAAACCAGAACAAGCCTTGTTCTGTGAACCTGTGTTAGAAAAGCTCTAACATAGATGTACATACACTGTACATGATCATCTGCAGTAAGAGCTTATTTGTGGCTGGCACAGACATCGTGGGTCTTTAATGACAAGTGATTCCAAATATAGGTCTACCTGCTAGTTGACACGAGATCATGAAAAGCAATCACTTGCAATACTTACAATCTGACATAAGAAAATGAATCCGCTGAAGATGATATGTGCCTACTGATCAAGCTCTTAAGACACAGACCCAATAAAAAATTAACAGAATGGATAACGTTTCCAGTTTCACATACACACGTACAAAGAACACAAGAGTAGATGTACTTGTTCACTCAATCATCTTGAAAGACAAACTGACCACCAAAACAACAAGGCCTTTTTTTAATTTGACACAAGCTGAGTGTAATTAATAATGTGTCTACTCTTGAAAAATAAAATGCAAATTTCATACCATATTGAATTTCAGTAGACAAAACTCAAACAACACAGCTAAATTGATAACAGCCATATGCATGTTCAGTGTTTTTAAAAAGAAATAAAAGATAACAACAAAACAAAATCCGCTAAAATCTGAAAGGTCTTACCCATTGTCAGTAATATTTTTGAAGCAGTAGAGACAATCTGTGATATTATTCTCCAAACCAATGTACACCGAATGTTTAAGCCATAAATTCAGTGACACAATATTAACAATTCTTTTGGGGTATTAAACTGACAGTAATTTGTTGTTGGGCAGGTGTTCATTTGCATATTTTAAATCAAACAGAGAAACTGGAAAAAAAATAGGCCAAAAAAAAAGGCGAGAAGAAACGAAACATTTTAGTTATTCAGTCACTCAACGTATACATGTACCTCTTCAGGTCAAGTAACTAAAATTCATCCAAAACCTGCATTGATCGAGAGTTCAATTCTTTACTGAAATCTATTGCACGTGTACATAAACGTAGCAAGTGTTGTTAGCAATTATAATTTGTTATCTGTTAACCATTTCACTTTTACAGTCAATTTCCTCAACTCACCAAATGTGGTTCTAATTTTATCGCCTATAAAAAATAAAATGCTTTTTAAAGCTAGTGTAGGACAAAGAAAATAAAAGCCATGGACATGTTTTATCGCGTTAATAATTTAACTATTAAATAATAATATCATAGTTGTACATGTACACGTACATTGGTTCTAACACTGAATCCTGCAGATGTTAAAATGCACCATACATGCTAGACCATTGAAATAAAAAAATAACATGTTCATGCATGCTGCTAATATTCAATTTTCATGTCTTACAAATTAGAATCTGGCAATTTGAAAGTGTTAAATTTCCTTTGATGATTGAGTGCAAAGAAGAGGGTCACAACCACATATACATTATGGGTATCTTTAATTATTATTTCTTTTTAATAATAGACCTGAATGTGTCCTCACATTTAGAGGGATGGTAAATGGTAAGTGCAAGACTTTGCAAGGAGGCGAGACTAATAATGTTTTTCTTTACCAGCCCAGACATTTTGACTTCTTCAGTTATGTGACTGAGATTTCAAAGCATTAAAATCTGACTACAAGACATTCAGACTCAAAAACATTTATACATCATGTAAAAGAAAAACAAAAAAATAAAGACCTCGGGACTTTCTTGGCCTTGCAAAAAATTTGAGACTCTGAGACAGCCTAGTGAAAAAAGCAAAGCATAAGAAGCACAAAACCACTAAAAATGAGACTGCAAGACCCATGAAATTCTACGATAATTCTGCCAGATCCATGGTTTCTGAAGGACAATTCACCACCACTACATGAATTTACATTTAAAAACACATGAACCTAAAATGAACAAGCACAGTACATACTAGTATTATTGTGTTTGAAATAAACCACTGTGTTTGATGCCAGACCAAGGAACAGAGCAATACTTCAAATATTATTGTTCACCTGACAGAAATTCAAAGTATATTCTCAAATGCCTATCACTAATAACTAAGTGATTAAACGGGTACAGGAAACTTTGACTCAGCTGTTTGGGCCAGTGTCGAACCTGTGAAATGTATTTCTTGTAATCCACTAAGATCTCTGAGCAATGCAGTACTTAGCCACTTTAACTTTTTCTAACTGAAGATATACATGTAAATGTATATTTACATGACTATTGTACAAAGAGTAACTCACTACTTTGCAGTTTCTATGGCGAGGAAGAGCAGTCCCTCAGACATCTAAAATTAGTGTTTATTTAGCACATGATCTGGCATAAATTGATTTTGTGAATAATTTTTAAAAGCAATTATTTACTGAAGTGGAGGTGAATAGTGGTGGATATTTACTGAGCCAAAAATAAAGTGGTTAGGTACATATCCACCACTTTCACTGACACTGAGGTGAATAATTGTTTTGAATTATAAGTACAAGCTGAATAACTAGCGGACCAAAAGATTTGAAATTCCTCTCAAGTTACAAAGGCTAAATGGAAAACTATTCACCTGATGTGTGTGGTGCAAATTAGCTTAGAACTACAGTTCTGTATTTTTGTATACAAGGTCAAATACATGTAAATGTACAGTCATTAATTTAATGAAACCAGAAGTTGTTACATTTCTTGGAACACAAGTTTTGTAAATCATGTAACTCACAACCCTCAGATACATGTACTGTACATGTAGGTACAGTATTAAGTGGCTTCTTTATCAATGTACATGTAGAGGTAATAATTCACCTCCCACTCATCTGGCAGCTACCAATAAGCCAAACTTAAGTACAAGACAGTACAAGTGCAAATAATTTAAGGAAAAAAACAGTGCAAAAACAAACAATAAGCCATTTAACAAAATAACATGTACATTGTATACGAAATGAGCAAGATTTAAGCAATAAAGTACTTTTTCCATGTTTACATAGCCACCTCATCTACACACGAGGAGGGTTCAGAAAATTTGAGACAGTTGTGCAAGCCCAAGATGCAGTCGAGGATTTGCATAACTTTTGAGAACAATTATTCTCCACCCCCCCCCCCCCCCCACCCCCGCCAAGTGTTTAGATTCATGAGGCCATGTAAACAAGGTAAAATCTCTATTGCTTTTATAAACTATTTCTCAAAAATATGTACAAATCCAAAACATCACAACTGTGTTTGCCTGCTCTCATCAGAACACACCTACTGACCAATTCAATGAGAGCCCAGAGTATCTGTTAGTTATTTTAAAATATATAACAGTATATTGTACAGTATCTCAATTCTGCCCATTTGAATGACATGTACTGTACAGTCCCATCCCATCTCACTATTCTTTTTACCGTTACTGCCACCCTAGTATAGTACATGTACAAGTAATTACAGAGTCACTATTATTAGTCCGTGAGTGCCAGGCAAGGCTCTAAAAATTGTCAGAGGAACAAATTAATTGTTAACAAACCAAGTATTACCTCTTCTCACTGGTATTTCTGTGGCAAGAGGATTGTTTGGATCATGATCTATTAACAGCTGACAGCATGCAGAGTGGTGTCCCTGTTGAGCATATTGAAATGGTGTTCCACCATGTTTGTCTTCAGCATCCTTGTGGCTTTCAAGCCTCAGCAAATGAGCAACACAAGGGGCATGTCCAGTTGCTGCCGCCCAGTGAAGTGGGGTCCTACAATCAACACGGTGAATATAACACTTGACACATATGAGGCTGCAATTACAACTGTAAGGTATGTGAGCCACACTAAGGACCACGCAATAGGGACATACATGTATGTACCACAGACACTGTCACAAACTTTCAGGGCTCGAAAAAAGTGCTGTCTGGTCATCCAGGACAAGTAGATTTTCCTGCTGGGCAAGGGCCCAGGCAAGTCATCTGCCAACTAAACCAAATGACGACGATGATGATGATGATGATGATTTGATGTTACATTACGTCTAAGTATGTTATATTACTACAGACTTGTATACAGCCATTCAGGCAAAGAAAAAAACAGTCTGGTAGAACAAAATAAACTGGTTTGAACAAATTTAAAATTGAATTCTAGCTTGTCCTTGGGACAGGTAGCTCTAAAATTTTGCTTGCCCCAGGCAACTCTTAGTTTGCTCTTTTAATGATTTAGTTGGCAGACGACTTGCCTGATCCCTTGCCCTGAGAGCGAAAAGTTACTTGCCCAGAAGGAGTATTTACTTGTCGCAGATGACTGTATGTTATATTACTACAGACTTGTATACAGCCATTCAGGCAAAAAAAAAAAAAAAACAGTCTGGTAGAACAAAATAAACTGGTTTGAACAAATTTAAAATTGAATTCTAGCTTGTCCTTGGGACAGGTAGCTCTAAAATTTTGCTTGCCCCAGGCAACTCTTAGTTTGCTCTTTTAATGATTTAGTTGGCAGACGACTTGCCTGATCCCTTGCCCTGAGAGCGAAAAGTTACTTGCCCAGAAGGAGTATTTACTTGTCGCGGATGACTGGATGGCACTTTTTTCAAGCCCTGAGACTGAGGTAAAAATTGAACCATAACATCATTCTACGACATGCATGTACCTGCCATTATTATCCAAGGCTTCAATATTTACAAATGCCACTGAAGTGAACTCAACCAGGACAGAGTATTGTCCAGCGGCAGCTGCTAGGTGAATGGGTGTCCGTCCAGAGAAGTCCTTTCCATTGACCAGGTTGTGGCTGTCACTTACCTCTAGCATTACTTGACATGTTTGTAGGTAGCCATTCTATTGAACAGAAAAAAAAATGACTTAAAAAAAGCAGGCTTTCAAAATAAAATTTGGTCTCTGTTCATTCACTTAATCACACAATCAATCTTTGGGTGACTTTTTCACAGCACTTCCCTGTTAACCCAGAAATAGTCCTGCTACAGGTAACAGTAGGGAAGTACAATTCTAGGTAACTAGTATCTATGGTTAAAAGGTTTGGTGTATGACTATTAAAGTGAAACATTATACCTACATGTACATCTATTATACAATCATATATATACAACTTATTAACCAAGCTTGTTCAGTCAAGATGGCTGGATATTGGCCTCTTTTTTGCATGTTTACAGACCTCAACTAGGCCATATAAAACACGCAAAAAAAGAACTTGCCCAATATCCAGCCATCTTGACCTCACACTTGATAAATAAACCATATAATTATATTCATGCAGAACAGTAGAAAATTTTAAAGACCTGAGCTGCCCAATGTAGTGGCAGTTTTCCATCAGTGTCTCTTGACAATAGATCAGCTTTCTTTTCCACTAATAACCTGACGTGACCTGTTCGGCCATGGAAAGCAGCCCAATGAAGAGCAGTCATTCCCTGGAGAAAATAAAATGCACATCAATTACATTTAATGCAATGTATGTACTGATAATTTCACATAATATGCAGCACTTTCATGTACTGTGTACAGGTAGTTTGCCTCTCAGATGCAGACAACCCTGGGACCAGAAAAAAGTGTCCTTGTAATTAAGGGAGGTGATGCTTATGGGCACTGCAGTTAACAATGTAGAGACTATACATAGCTGGGACCAAGGGACACTTACATCTACACAAACGTAAGGGTTACATTATTATACCTCATTATCTCGAGCGTCTACATCTTGAAGTGAAAGATGCTGCAACAGAACTTCAAGGGAACTATCAGAGAAAAGAACATGCAAATTCTGTTTAAATGCACCACACAGAATGAGCAAAAATGAACAATAGACAAAAAATTACTGATTGTATGTGTAATGCCATGTATTGCATTGGTAAGTTCCATCATCTGATGTCCAATACACAAAACCAATCATGATTGTGTAAAGCAATATTGAGAATTTGTACGTTGACTTCACAACTGAAGGTGAACCTCACAGTGTTGTGAGTGCAAGTGTTAGGCAACTCAAATAGGCTTAATTAGCCCTGGGCAACTAGCTCAATAAAACTGACATCTCTACTCCTGACTGAAACAGCTGAGAATTGACCATAAAAATAATTAATGTACAAAGCCCTGTGAGATCCATGTGTATCAGTGTGGCAAACATTTTGGTTTGATTGTTGTCCAATTTTAAATCTTCACAGGAAATTTATGGTAACAGCCAACTGCAGCTCAGAAGACTTGACACACACTTACAGTGTACATTCAACTTCATGTAAGTGTCACTAGGTTATTTGTACATCACCTACTGTTACATTGTCAGTATTAAGAAACTCCCCCTACTTGAGGCTGGGATTAAAATTTGTACATTGAGAGTTTCCTATTTACTCAATCAGGCTTCAAGCAGCCAAATGTGTCACTAGAAATAGACAGCGCATTTAAAAATAAGCAGTAAAATTACTTTTCATTGCTGAAGTATGTTGCTGCATGAAGAGGAAGCCTTCCACAATTATCGGCAATCAAACAATTGGCACCTTTTGCAAGTAGATAATACAATCCATCATGCCAGCCCTAAAAAATGAAACATTACATAATTATATAGTTCATTATGAATTTGAAAATGATAATTTTCTTACAAGTTAATACAGCCTGTACCAAAATTATAACATCACAGCAAATTAAAAAAAGTCAGTCCACGAGCAAGATGAATTTTAACAACTTAAATTAAAAGAACCTTTGATGACTACATGTACATTGTATGATCTTCAATTTACGAGGTGAACTTGCCATGGCAAGTCAGCAAAGGAAAAAAACAAAACAAAACAAAGCAAAGCTGAGCCATGACATACTGTTCATGTATATTTTGTAATGGTAATGATTAGTTATAGTCACTAACATTAAATGTACCTGATAAGCAGCCAGTGCAACTGGAGTTCTTCCGACATTATCACGTGTATCAATATTTGAACCGGATGTAACAAGATACTGAACACACTCTAAGTTGTTACAACTGACAGCTTGGAACAATGGCGTCATGCCCTGGCTATTCTTGCCTTCTAAAAGATCTTCAAGAGAAATACATCTTAATTTCAACACATTAATGCCTGGCACAGGTATAATTATAACACTGAGACAATATATTAGGGAAACATCACCTGGCATGCAAGTGTCATACAAACCTGAGATTTCACATAAACATATCATCGCATGATCATTGCACTATTTCCATCTCCCATAAGAGGGACATTAGTTAGAGTAACCCGTTCTGTAGTGATGATGGAAGACAGTCTAAAATATGTATAAATTTGTCTCTGATACAATGTCTCTGTAAATACATACATGTATATACATTGTAATCTTGCACCCAGTTTTTCAAAGGCTGGATAATGCTATCCACAGGATAAATCACTTCATGTAAATAATTAATGTGCAGTTTGTAAATTGTACAATCATGTTTATCATGAACTGACCTATATCCCTTGCAATCTCCTTCTTTAATTCTTTCAAATCGCCCTTCAACACAAGCTGATGGATTAACATTACTCTTCCTGCTGTTGTTGTCTGCATTAATGGCTCACAGATGGAGCCTCCTAGTCAAATCAAATCAAAAAACAAATCATCAACTGTCCTAGCTAGTGCACAGCAGTGTTTGAACAGTACATGTACAAGTACATGAACTTTGAGACTGACAGAATGAATAGTTCACCATGCCAGTAGTTTTTGAAATCAAGTTTTATCCAAGTTTCTGTTACAGTAATACAATGTGGCTTTGAGTTTTTTTCAATTATTGCTCCTGCTGGACAGAATGTTAGCCCAATTTGCAGGTACACCTCCCACCATCATTTTCACATGTTTAACCCTAATGTACAACAGTTTCTAGCGCACACTTGTATTCTTCAGTGGAGACATAAACTATAAACACAGTGAATGCTCAAGAGAATGCATCACTACTAAAACACTGGTCAGTGCTCAATCATTCCTGTGTGTAATGTATCGAATGGACCTTCTTACCGATGTTGCACTTTTGCTCATGGCTCAAACAAAAAAAACCTCACTGCTTGATTTCTCTTGCTGAATATTAGAAAATATGCAAAGCTTCATTAGAAACCGTTGCAAACTTATAAAAAATATGGGAGCCCTAACTTGCCAGTTTTTACAAAGAAATGTATGCCAGGGTGCTTGCCCCCTGGCATAC
Source organism: Orbicella faveolata (assembly GCF_042242905.1). Taxonomy (NCBI): domain Eukaryota; kingdom Metazoa; phylum Cnidaria; class Anthozoa; order Scleractinia; family Merulinidae; genus Orbicella; species Orbicella faveolata. Next base: position 1,285,924 of record NW_028301536.1, on the reverse strand, counting down.
ATTTCTTTGCAAGTTTGGGCTCCCATGTTTTTAATTACTAGTTTGCAACCAATTCTTATGAAACCTCATAGATTTCATCAATTCTGCATGATAAATTGAACTATGGAGGTGGTTTTTCGTTTACTTAAAAAGTATGTAAAATTGTTGACATTGCGTGACATCAGTAAGGTCCGTCGTGATAGATGTAAGTTTGCAACATACTGGGGAGTTCAGAGCCACCTTAAATTTTCAAAAATTCAAAATGGCTCTCAACTACCCTACAGAATTTTGGTAAAATTAATTTGAAGTTGCCAAAGATACATGAGTTTCACCAATCCATCGAGCACTTGAAGCTAAAGTTAAGGGTGTTTTTAACACTGGTTTGTATCATTACTATGGTAACTTATTATGCCATGAACATTACCATAACTCATTTACCAATTATTGGGCATTTGCGTGATGCCGATATTGTAATATCATTTCATAAAGAGTGGAAGTATTGATCCATCAAAATAATGCTGGAAAGTGATGGAAACTGTTGCCAGAGTTTATTCTATTTTTCTCTATATAATTTTCGGAAAGATTCAAATAAAAATTATTTATAACGTATTCTTCTTAAACGACAAAATCCGAAATCCCGTCAATGAAAGTCGATTTAATAAATATATTGCTAGAGAAGAGAATGAACCTTGCTATTAAAAATCATAGCATGTAAATACAATACAACCTCCATAAATAATATGCGTAAAATTTGCCGTGAAAAACGAATTTGGTTTGGCTTTCCAAAATCACAATATCTCAAACAAACATTAAATCTGTAAGAGAATGCGAAAACGGCAACTCCGGTTGCGGTGAATTAAACCTTCTCTCGATAAGCCCCTCCTAAACACATCTTCAGAGGAATGGTTGGGAAAATTGAATTTTCCAAAACAAAGACCCCCAGGTGATAACGAGGTCGCGCGCGAAGCGATTTCAAGACTCGGAATCGTTTTTCCGCAATTTTCCTTTACTCAGTTTTAAAAAGGCTCATTTCTACAATAGTGCTGATCGATCTACGTCGAAACTAAACGTCTGTGAAGAATTACGAGCAAGATAAAAATTAATTGTCTTTTTTCCTTCGCATCATTAAATCGCATGTCATTTTGCTTAACAACCAACCACACATAGAAGTCTTAATATGCCGTACACCACGCAACGCCACATTACGAGACGAAATGAAAAGCAAATATATCGAGCATATACAGAATTACTACGTCAAACTCTATAAACTTGAATTGCCGCGGCAGAGCTACACATCCGCTATATTTTTTTCAAAGGCGCGCATCGATGAACAATTCGTAGTCAGCTGTGTTGTAAACTTGGAAATAAGTTACACTTCGGTTATTACTTACTCGGGCGGTCTCTTGGCCCTCCGAACGACGGATTCGACATGTTTAATGACAATCAGTGTTTTCAAGGCTGTCCCTGTCGATTAACCAACATCACCATGCAACACAGAACTTCTCCAACGAACAACATATGTGAACGGATGTTCTCTTTTATCCGCCATGCACTGGCCGGAGAAAGTATTTGCTGTCTAAACCAGCAAACCGATCATGACGTTGGACGGCGAAAGGAGCTTCCAGAAAGTCCAAACAAAGGCAACAGACAATGCCAAAATCAAGCTTAATGACTGTAGATTACATGGAGCCGCTCAAATTTATCGCACTTGTAATTGGAAGGAGATGCAAAATGAACGAGGTCTTGCTCTGTTTGGTCACACTCGATTCCCCGTAATGGCAGCTGCTCGGTTTCCGATTGGTCAGCGAACAATGCCGATTGTAAACGACTTGAGACACCTGCTTGAACATCTCACAATATGACAAAAATACAACATGTTCGTGAAGCTAAAGAGAGAGGGCGGACTCTGTAGGAGTGCTAGTTTCGGAAGACAAATGCCTCTTATATGCGACAGCTATCTAGTGGTTTCATTGCAACAACAGAACGAGTTTCTCTCGTACGATAAGCTGTCAGAAGTAAGCTGAAAATTAGTTGGGAAAGAGGTCATTTTTCACGCTGATGTAGATCACGCCACGGCGCATCTATTTTAAGTTTATATGTGGTGATTTTACATTTATTTATTTTTTGTTAGTTATATGTAGCTGACAAGTGAATAAAAAATACAGCTTCGACGTGAATAGCAGTGAGTGAAGATAAAAAATAAATCGGGTAAAATCGAGTTTTTGGACACATTTGGGAAGATAAAATGTATTTTTAGAGCGAAATTAAAAAGAGGTCTTCTAAATTAAAAACTAACAGTATACATTTAATTTTGAGATGTTTTCGATCAGACTTTGGTTAAATAAACAGATAGATCAGATCACAGACATCGAGACTGAGTTACTGGCAAAATAAAACTAAAACTGCAATTCCAGAGACGAAAAGGAAGATTGAACTGAAAAAGTATATATATATCTTTTTTTAATCTGTGTGAGAAATCACTTTTATCTGAGGGAAACGCCAAAATTTTCGGTAAGACTACCCTAAAACCCTGTAATTGGAAATTTTACGGCTACTTACCTACCGTAAATTAAAAACAATAACGCTTTCACACAAGCGATATTGTTAGCATTTGACTTAGTCGCTTGATGTTCAGCCTACCTGTATCGACCTGTACTGATCACATCAAACGAACAAGCATTCGAAGAGGCACTTAGGAAAAGTGTTGGTGGTAACCTGAATTTCGAGAAGTTTATTAAAACTCCTGGGATAATCCAACAATAAATCTACTCTTAAAATTAGCGTTGTCAACAAGATAAAGATAATCATGATGAGTTGCCAAATAAATATCAGCAAAGGCAAAACACCAAAATCAATGGTAGTTTGATTTTCTTTCTTTTTTTTCTTCTTTGGATCCGTCTGGAGAGGTAAAAGATGATATTTTAGCTAAACGAAACTACGAAGTATACGGTTGTGCTAATGTTTCGACAACCCGAGCAGATGGTGTGTCTTCAGGACTCTACAGAGTCAAATAAAGAGGTCCGTACGTCAATGGTGTTTTCGAAGTCTCTTGTGGGAGATGTAGACTGATTGGTCAGTTTCGTTATGATGGCGGTCTAGACTCGATCGTGTAAAGGTCGTAAATGTTGACTTGTAAGAAAGCTAGCTTTATCATTTCCTCTCCGTTTATTTTGCTGTTAACTCTTGGTCGTTTGTTGAACGCTTGCCGACTCTTCACTCGATCTCGTTTGTGACCAATTTATTAAGCCAGCTCAAAAATTACAAGGTAAAATAAGTTCATCTCCCTGGATAGGCTGCGAAATAAACGTATTTCCAGCTGTCACTTGGCTCCGCCGATTTTCGGCCAATCTGAACGATCGCTAATGACGTAACGAGGGCGTACTTAATCAGCCAACAAGGACCGCCCTTTTTTGAGAAAAACGTGACGAGAAAGTACAGCCTGTTACTAGGGCGGGAAAACACACGAAAACACCTCACCATATTTATTTTCGTCTGTTAACAAATTAGGTTTTTTCCCTCGATCTGTTTAGACAGTGCGCTGGAGTGTGTAATCCCGGATGTAAGCTATTTTGCCGATGAGCAGTTTGGTCAGAAATAAGGTCAAATGCTTTGCAATTTTGGTCCCTGAAGTTTGTGTAGTTCAGTTTTAAGGGAACAATATCATCGAAGCAAATTAACCGTATTTCACATCTTTTCACCTGGATTTTCGATTGCAAACGAAAAAGGGAGACTGATAACTAAAAGATTTCATTGGATTTTATAAAGGGCGACTTAATTACGTATTACTTCAGATACATCAGAAGGTTTGAAAACAGGTAATGAGGTATTTTGTCAAATAGGGTCTTGATTTGGAGAACTCAGATGCACCCCCTCCCCCATGGAAAATTCGATGGAGCCCCCACATGGGGAGGGTCAGGGCAAAACACATCTCTAACCAAACACAAATATTCATGTGTCATTGTAACATCCATGCCACTTTAATCACTATTAAATCCGTCAACAAACATTACAAGGCTTTGTAACTGAAAAATTAATTCTCTCCGTTGAATAGCAAGCTAAGTTTTTCGTCCCATTTCTCGTTTCACGGCCGGCCGGGGCTGGGCATTTCAATTAACCTGAAATAGAAAAATAAAAAGTGATTAGACATTAAATCAAATAACAGACCTGTACCAAAACGTGAGTTGAATAGGATGTCAAATAGTACTTACTACAGAAGCCACAGGTGAACTTGCAGACCTCCTTGACATAGTCCAGGTAGTTAGGATCAGTACAAATGCCATTCTGTTTGTACCCTGGGCAATACTGAGGGTACACATCTTTACAATTTCCTGAGCCGCCGCCACCTAACAGTATGACAATGATTATATCAGACCTGTCAAAGTCCTCTTGTCTGAAAAAGGTAAATTCATCAGTTGTTACCCCGTTACTCCTGTTACTTCACTTTGCCTGAAGTAACAGGAGTAATGCATACTGTCCGCTGGTTTTGTTGCAAGTCCATATTAGGGCAACCCTCCCGCCTTCTCCCCTCTAGCATTTATTCATCTTCATTTACATAGCCAGAACCAGACTGATACCTTTCGCCAAATTAAAACCTATCCAGACTATGCACTGTATATTATATTTAGTAATATCTTATTGGAACCGATGCTGCTTGGTTTTTTGACGGATGACTTGAAATGTTTACTTGTATTGTGGAGGTGTGTGGAAACTAAAATAAAAAAAAGAAAGAAAAACATCTTCTGTGTTTCTATCGAGTTATAAAAACACGAGGGGAAGTTTGAGGGAACAAGTTGAAATGCTATGGAAGTAGGAGCCGTAGGCGAGGGTTACACTAGTCCACGACAAAGATCGTTTAGTTTCCTTGTTATGTATTCTGTTGGGAAAGGACAGTTCTGACTTGGATTAGTTATACGTCCGGTTGATCACGAAGAATACAAACAATCCTTACTCAACCCACAGAAAAAAAATCCTACCCTAGAGCTCTCCCTTACCAGTTACCATGGTTACTCCAACTTACCGCAAAATCCGCAGGTTTTCTTGCAGACTTGCCCCATGTAATTTACATGTGTTTGACACATTCTTCGTTTCTTATAATCAGGACAGTACTTTGGATAAACGTCATTGCAATTTCCAGGCGGCTGAGTGGTGGGCTGGGGAGGCTGAGGTCCTTGAGTTGTGGCAGGGGGAGGGGGAGTAGGTACCGCAGTGGTTCCAGGGAGGGGAGGTTGAGTTGCACCTTAACAAAGATAAGAAAGCAATGTTATGGGTCCTAGTTAAGTTTAGGTTGAAATGTGGTGCTTAATTGTCAGATATCTGTCAGCATTTGAGCGAGGTGGCGACGTTTCACTGTTTTAAAGTGATAGAGAGTAAACACGATCCGCTTCGAACAAGGTGAAGTTCCCATGTTATCAATTATACAAGAGAGAAATCTATTTTTATGTCGCTTGAATTAATCAACATGACACGAGTGCAGCCTCCCCAGCCCACCACTCGTGGGTTCGATTCCTGTTGGGGACTCAGAATTTTTCTTTGTCCCACGCTCGTGTCATGTTGATTAATTCACCTTCACATTTCATTACCGAGCTTAAAATTCACCATCATTATTAACTTATCACTACTCACGATGAATTCGATAGTGTTGATCGTAGCAGTATGCAGGACACCTGTCATATATGAACTCAGTTAAATGTCCTTGCTCTCCATGAGTTCTCGTAGCTCAGTGGATAGAGCGCCCGCCCGGTGTTCGGGAGGTCATGGGTTCGATTCCTGTCGGGGACTCAGAATTTTTCTGTCCCACGCTCGTGTCATGTTGATTAATTCACCTTCACATTTCATTACCGAGCTTAAAATTCACCTTCATTATTAACTTATCACAACATGTACCAAAGTTGTCCTGTATAGATTGATAACAGAAATGTTAATTAAAAATATAATATGCTTCCTGGGTCTGTTTACGTTGCACTGCTTCGACACTTGCAGTGATCTAATTACATCGACCTTACTTAGTAACTTGAAGTAAGTAGTTTTATTTGCGTGTCAAATAATGTATCTAGCACGATAGGTGCTAACTGGACACACGTTATACTTCGAAGCCTAGCTAGTACCACGTAAAAATGATTAAAATCTACTTCCTGGCAGCAGTTCACAACAGTACCTCGCCCCACTCCTCACAGCTATTCCGTCAGGTAGTGCCGTTCATATCTTTAAGAGGAGAGAGGCACTGTGCACGTCTTGCCAAAATAACACGTCTTGAAAAACCAGCCATGTTCGAACCCGAATTTCGAACCGATACTTAAGTGTTAGTAATTACACCAGCATGCCTTATTGATGAATAAAATTATGCTATTCACCTGAACACTGACTGCAAGTTCTTTTACAATGAACGTTCATCCAGATAGGGTTCTTGGAACACTCGCCGCCTTTGCCCCAGTCCTCACACGCCACGGGGTACACATCCTGACAATCTAAAAAGTACGAAATGTTTGTTTTATTAAAATACAAATTTGCCATTAGCAACTAAACTGTGTCTTTATGTAGTTCTACCTCGGTTGTTGAAACATATTTCCACGAACGCCGCCTGAAGTCATGGGGGAATATATTTTCATTTACGGGTTAAATTATTGATTCTAATTTAAAATCTGGGAGGCGTTGAGATTTAAGACAGAGTTTGATCTATGTTTAACGGAGTTTTTTGAAGTTAAAAATAATTTTTAAATGCAATGTTTCGGACAATGTGACAAGGCCTTCTCCGAATGAAAAGAAATGAAATATATGGAGTTTAATTATCAACATTCAAATGTTTTTTTCTCTTTTAGTTGGATTTCATGTATTTCGTAAGTTTTATGAGAGTCGCTTTTAAGTTATCAAAGGCAAACTATATCACGGTGCTCGTAAGTTTTAAACATTAATCTATATGATGTTAAAGATTTAAAGAAACAAAATCGTAGTGATACGTAAATCGACAGCGCTCACCTGAAGGTGGTTCTGCAGAAAAAAAAAATCAAAAAAGAAAGACAGTTAGTCAAAAGAATGAAAGTAAACTTTAATGCAGAAGCTTTGAAATCACCATTGTTGCGGTCTAGAACTGTCACATACCACCACATGTTCTACAGCTCTTTGGACAGTTGGTACTCATCCACATCAGATTGAGGCCACACTCGCCCGAGTCCCTCCATCCTTGGCAGTCGTTGTATTTATCCTTACAGACACATTCTTAAAGAAATTGACACAATAAGTCTAATTACACCTTGAGTAACAAAAGAGCGCAGAAGACGAAAGATATTTTCATGTACTGGTTTGTAACCTGACTCAAGCTCATCTAAGAGTAAATTTTTGTTATTGTCGGCGCAGAACCAGAGCGTATATTCACGACTTTCGCGATTGTTTAGCAAATTGCGAACATTAGTTGCCGCAGTAATCTCCACTCGCAAAAAATTTTGTATTTCAATCATTGAAGCGAGAATTAATTCTTTCCAAAATTAAGTACACCGAATTGTTTGTGGCTTAGAAAATGAAAATAACATTCAAATAGCAAACTGATCCTATCTATTCGTTGTTTTTTTTTTCGGAAATGTCTTAGTTTTCTCTGCATTTCATTTCTGATCAAAGAAAGCAAGTAGACGATTAACACCGTTGAACTGAGTCAGGTGCATGAAAAAACTGTCGATTCAGTTCGTTTTGCGACATGTTATTTTCCTGTATTTAGCCGTCTCATGTCACACTAGCTGTTCTATTTATAAATACTTCAGAAGATGAACAGAGAACTTACGAGATGGGTCCGGATTTCCACTTCCAGGTAACACTGAAAAATAAAATAAATAAAATCAATTTAACCATTGGAAGTTTTAATTTTCCTTGTATTGTTCAACACTAGTCTCTGCCGGACGGTGCGCAATCTACCGTCAGACGTCTAAGGTTTCCCCGGACCCAGTTCCCAACAGTTATCCCCTTGTCCCAAAAACCTTTACGACAGAGAAAATCTTACTATTGATGGAATAGCTACGACGAAAACTACATGCCCTTATCCTGACCAAACTGAGCAAACCTGAAGGTTCATCAGCATGATGCTAAATTGTTGTTTTCGCAGCTCGGAGTGAACTCCCCTAGTTAGTCTTTGCAGGCTATCCAGAACCAGCATTTTTTCCCGGTTTTACACCACTTTCCCAGTACCCTTTTATATACCTAGGTAGAAGCAGGAACACACTCCCAAAGAAAGCGAACAGAGCACGAATCCTAACTGAAATCTGAATGTGAATAGAAATTTTAATGTGGTATCTAACAATGTAGTCTTCCACCTTAGTTGATGGACGAAGCGGGAATCTGAAGTCTGCGCTGTGTTTTACCTGTGGGCGGTAGCTGATTAGTCTGACAGCTGTAAAGCTTGTTTATTTTCTGAATATCCTGGGGGCTGAATTTCCTCAGGTAAACAGGGGTGACCTCGTACGAGGGATCCTTCTTAACAAGCATAGTTGGACGACAATAGCCGTTGGTGAATGCGGTGTTCTCGTAGTGCATGATGGAGGTGAGATCATACTTGAAGCCCTGTACATCAGCCTCGTCAAAAGTGTACTTGTAGAAAGCATCCTTGAAACCTGTCAAACAAGGAAAGGCAGGTTAAGTATTGCTCATATAGTAGAATTGAATAAAACTCAACGACTAAAAACCCACAGAGTTCATTGACTATGAAGAGATATTTTATGTGCACTTTTTAAGTTGCTTACTACTTTTAATGAAATGCTCTTATCGAATTCGTCATAGAAAAAATAATTTTAATAGTTTAGTTTGGACAGAGGTAATTTTCGCAAAATTTTGTAGGCTGAGGCAAATTAAAATCACCCCGAAGAATCCGATCGAGCGAACTTCGAAGCTCCCATGCTAGCAAAGTAGAACGGATGACTTCCGGATAGAAGAGTGCGAAGACGCCCAAAGATCCTCTGAATTCTTCCGAAGATTGCTGAAGATCTCCTGAAGAAGTAAATGATTTTTTAACGTCATCGGGAGGGTAAGTGAGAAATACGTCCGATGATCTCCCGAAGACTGTTGACGACTACCTGATGCAAGATAGCTGTTTGACGAAAGAGAACTGAAGCGCCATCAAGATATTTCACTCAGCTTGGCAGCCGATGGTGACGGTAATTAATCAGTCACCTGTTTAAAACAACTCATTCATACTGCTAGGAGAAAAACTTTTTTCTTACCATACTGAATGTTATCCCACATAATATTAACCACATCGTCACGGTCAGGTCTGTTGTGTTCGTGGAAGTAGCCGATTGCGTGACCGAACTCGTGGAGAACAAGCCCTACATACTGACAGCCATCTCCCATGTTAAGGATTTGTTCTCCTCCGATGGCGCCCACCATTGAGTTACAGCTAGAACGAAAAAAAAGCCGTGAAAGTGAAAAGCCAGTCTGCTTAAAATGGGACATCACGGAACCATTTCACGCCCACTCTACGACTCCCTATCCCCTCCTCTTGGAGGGAATAATCTCGTATGATTTCGGCCTTTTTGGACTGAAATACGTGTTTTCGTTTAAAAAAATGCAAGCCTATCAAATGAATACAGTAACAGGCCACATATTTTAGAGGCTGAGATCGGTATCGAAAGTAATAATTAAAGGGTTTCCTTCGACGATCGAGCTGCAAATCAATAATTAAACATTTTTAGAACTTGTGCAGTTGTCTTAAAACACTCACTCACCCCGAGGCTGGTTTCATAACCCTGATGTAATCTTTTTCGTTTGTTCTCTTTACAAACCGAAGACAGGTATATTTGTGGTATTCCTTGATTCCCTCGTCAATCTGGCTTCGTAAATAATCATCTACAAAGAAAAAACAACTGAACGATGTAAAATGCCAATTGCCATTTTGACTACAATGCTATAACAAGTGGAGGAAGAACAAATGTAAACCTACTGATAAAAAGGTAAACTGTAACGATAGAGTATTTCCACATTAAAGTAACAGAGGTGTACCTGCTATGTTCGGAAAAACCCCTACTAAGGTATTAGAATCCATCTTTTCCTTCGCTGTTCAAGGTTATTTTTACTCCCCGAGAAGAACCAATGTAACGTTTTTCCTATTTAGTTTGATGAGTGTCACGTTATACCAATAAAGAAATTAATAAATTCGAATTCATTCTTGACATCTGGTTCCAGTTTATTTGCAGCTTACTTTCATAATGTGCCCAACCGATGCTTTAGTACAACAATATTGCGAAATGGTGTCCCCGAATGGTAAAATTTTCAACCCCTAAAAGATACGATTAACATAATTTCATCGCAAAATAAGGTGCCTCCTTCCCCTCCCCGCTCCCTCCTCACCCCACCCCATTTAGCTCTCAATTTATCCCTTACCCACACTTGCATCCAGAATATAAGGCACAACTCCATTTTTCCACAGATTCACGTTCTTCATGGCATTTCTCGACTCTCCCCGGTACAGAGCGGCAGTTTTGCTGTCCAGCATAATATCTCCTTCAACAACGTCTGCGAGCAACAATGTACTAGGTCAGCAGATTCAGCAATCATTTGGTTAACCAGGATTTTAGATGAAAATGGATGTAGATTTATATAAAACTTATTTACGAATTTATTCACCTCCTGCCTGCAATGATGATCTTCCTTTGAAGTTCTTCGTGAAGGTATTGTATCCTGGAGGTCTTGGAGACTTGTGGTCTCCTGCCAGTAAAGAGATATTAACAGTTAAAACATATTTAATATGAAAGACACCCTGTAAAAAATACCAAGAGCAAGTTTTAGACCTTTAAGGACAGCTCCCACTGCCGGCAATCACGGTTGTGGTCCTGGCCACACACGAAACAGTAAAGTGATGTTACATTTTTAAGCTCACATTAGCGGAAACTTTCAGTCCTGCTCTCAAAGATATGCCCCTATTGGACATGCCGAAGTGGTTTTGTTAGTGCAAAGCCCGATAATGGCTTTTGTTCTGAACTTTTGTTGGTTGGACAGGTACCAAAGCAAAGTATAAACAGAGGATCACTTTCGAAAGTCACCCCTACAAGACTATAACTTGTTGAAAGCTGTAACTGAATTTGTCGTAGTGAAAATCTTTATCGTTCCATTTTTTTAGCCTCATTCAGTTCAAATTTGCTTGATTTGGCTTTGTGCTGATCAAGTTATCTCTATTTCATCTGCTCCTTACGTTATTTGGTGTCTTGTTATTTTTAGGTGGAAAATGACCTCTGCAAGTTAAACGAAAGTTAAACGGTTGTGTAAATCTGCAATTGTACTTGTCGAGATTGTCCGGCAGGGGCGGGCCCCTTCCATTTTCAGTGTATTCCCCCCAAGGAAAGACAATTGAATAAGAAATACCAAATCACTATATACTTGCCGTGGGCACACAAAGCCATGAGGACAACGACGAAAAACGTCTTCATCTTGACTCGGAAAATGAACGTTTCTTGTTAACGTCTATGTGGCTCGAGGCGTCTTTTAGAGTAGGTGCAAAATGTTGGAGGTCGTTCTCTTTCTATGAGGCGGTATTGCGATATTGATCAAAGCCATCTGCACGGTTGTACTAACAGAAAGAAAAACAAAGAATATCTCAAATTTTTGTCAAAGCACCATTTCTTTGTAAAGTTATACAACTATGACACGCTGAAAGCAGCTGTTCATATTTTTGGTGAAAAATCGTTTGCAATGTCTTGACAAAGCCATGAAAGGCTTTGTACATTACACAATGAGTCGCAAATCAAACTGTATTGCTGTTTACAATTACGTTTTAAAAGAAAAGTTCTTCGAATTACGTGTAGATTAAGAAGGAAACGTCTCGATTTTACTTAGTGAAAGAAAATTGGATTAAATTAGCACCCAAATTAACAGCTTGGTGAAAATTAAAATATTTTGTGAGAAGTCCACTTTATAAGGTATTTACCGGCTTGTACGTGGTTAAGATATTATTGGGAATATAGTCACCTGAAACGTTATATGCTAAATACTAGCATTTTCATAATTCAAGCAATTCAACAGTCATGACTTTAAAGACCAATTGGTTTACCTTGCAGGCGCTAACTCCATTACACATAGCATAATGAGTCGAGAAGTAAAGCTGCTTTCAATGAACTAGATAATAATGCCGAACCATTGAAGGTCGGGGTGATGATAGCTACTTGAGCCTCTTAAAAACATTAGATTTTTAATTTTTTCCTAATTAACCCGAATTTGATTTTTAAGGCTCCAATATACTCATCATATTCAGCCGTTTTCAAATTCAATGAAGCACCAACTTTATTCAAAAGATTGTTTATTTATTTTCATTTTTACTACGAGTGGCGTATTACGCGCCAGGTAGTCTCCTTTTTGCAGTGGTCCCATCAGCTGATCTGCCTAGTCGTGGACTAAATTGATCCCACTCGTCTCTGTTAGCAGGTCTTCGCCTAATCAAAGCTCCTGCTAAGCTCTTGTCTAACTCTCTTTCTATTAAATAAAACGATTTTCTCTCAAGACAAACGTATATTCCAAGCACTGTAAAATTCTTCTAGGGTTACAGTTTTCGTAAGATCAGCTGCGCACTAGGGGTTTACTACGCAAACTTACAGTGTTTGTTATGTGTATCCAGTGATCGCTGAAAACAATATCTGTACTCAATATTTACACACAATAAATGATCTAGTTTTACCTGAATTTATTTTTACTCGAATTTCATTTGGTTAATAAAGACTAAAGCTACCTCTCGACTGTACAACTGCGCCCCTAATAAACATCATAAAATCAAGATCTATCAGCTTATAAAGCAGAATAACCCTCTATACAGTAGCCCTTGTTCTGTATATTTTATTTTTGCAGTATTCTCGAAGACTATTTGAAAACTATAGGGATTGCTTTTATGTATCGGTTATGTTTAGTTAGTTAGCATACTTTATTGTTGTAAACGCATAACATTTTTCACTCCAAATCCTAATTCCTGCCGCGACCGAATCTCTTCCTTCCTAATTGAAGCAAGAACTATATCTCTGACGGCCCTCTCCGTCCTCTCCAACCTCTCCAACCCCCCTACGAGCAAGAAAGAGCCGCTCTTCAAGCAAGGGCCTTTCCTCGACAGAAGCCCATCACTGGACGTTTGGCCTCAATTATTTTACTAATATTCCTACATCAACCACGCTGTTTTTCCTTGATTGACCTTTGATTTAAAATCACGCCTGTATGAAACTGGGCACACAGGGTACAAAATTTACTGTTTCCAAAACATTTACAGTCTGTTGCCTACTTCATCAGCCCCTTGCATAACTCTGTGACGTGACATGGTCTTTAATAACCCTGTCTTGTGACATGTTCAATAAAACTCGGTCATGTATAACCGATGTCAATAATTAAAAGACTCAAAAAAGTGGCGCGGAATTAAATCGATTTCAAAAAAAAAAAGAGAGAGCGAGATAATTATAAGTACATATATGGTTTATCGCTTGCTAATTTTGAGTGCATTGATGTCTAAACTCATTTTTTATGCTGGTTTCAAGTTTCTAAAAATTAAACCTCCAACTTACAATCTTAGGCCACGTCCAAACTACGCCGGAGGGATTTGAAAACGGAGCTGTATTTCTCCGGTTAATTAGGCCTACCGTCCACAAAAATCCGAAGAAATTGTCCACTGAAAAGGAAACCTTTTGGAAAATGTTCTTGAAACCCGAGGAATTTGAAAAGTGAACTTTGTGTTTTAGTGTGAACAGAAAAATTTTGTAAACGGAGCTTTTGTAAACGATTATGTCACGATGTTTTCGATCGATTTTGAGGCTTTTAACTCTATTGCTACGTTTGGAAATAATCCCACCTCGTCGTCCGACCACGAAAAGTACGTATACTTATTTTTGTTGTTTGCCTCAGAATTGTTCTTCGTTCGGCCTGAATTTGACATTTTTCATTGAAGTCCGTTCAAACAGATTTAAAAGATGGCGGGAACAACAATCATTTCACTAGAACCTTATTACGCGCATGCTCGCGGGTGCATTCAAGTGTTTCTGCCGCTTGTGATTGTCGCGTTGACGGAAAACATTTGATCCGTTTCAGTTTAGAGTGAAACCTCCGTTTTCGAATTCCTCCGGTGTAGTATCGAAAAGGCCTTACTTATTCAACACCCTCTTTTCATTCTGATAAACATTTTGATCTACGACAACGTGACAACGTTATGCAAACCTAAGGGTCTCTTCCCTGAAAAATATATATTTGGTAGCAAACCGTTAGTATAGCAAAGGTGCGAGGAATAGGAAATTCTCATTTTTGGGGGAGAAGTTTTATCTGCAATATTTTTTTTTTCCGTAGGGAATCATGTATAATTATTTTTTTCTCTTTATGGAGAATAAGTCTTATCTCCCATATATTCGATGCAGGAATTTATCATGCTCAGGGTTGCCCGCTGTGTCTGAATTTTTCTCTACACCTATCCATGATTGACATATGAAAAGCTAAAACTGGGTTACAGTTATTGAATTTGGTCGGTAAAATATTGCGTCGGGTTACTTTACAGACGTTGAATTCAATGCAATAATTGATTAAAAGATGATTCTATGAGATCATTGGCTAAATTTATTTCAATTTTAATTGTCATTTCAAAATTGTTTGCGAAAAAGTGTAAGAGAGGCTGCAGCTGTGTAAAGGAGAAACAAATCATGAAATATCACCGAGCTTAAAAAATGCCTCACTTAACTTTGCGATTAACAGACGTAACCTCACCACTGTAAATAGAAATTACCGTTAACAATAGTTATTCCTGTTTTCAAAGGAGAAATTCTGAAGGCACAAATTTGAGGAATACGGAAGGATACGTCGTATAAGCGCAAGCATATCTATTGGACCACATACCTCAAAGTGATTTCATACTTTTCGCACGCTCAAGTATGACATTGAAGACCATGTTTAACGTGTTGATTTACTCCGCTCTTGTAATAGTCGCCTTCCTTGGCAATATCTTGGTGCTTTTCGCCGTGAAAAAGAACCGGCATGTGCACACGACAACAAACTTTCTACTGGCTAATCTGGCTGTTGCTGGTCTATGGACGGCAATATGGAGTGTGCCTTACGTTGTGCTTAGTTCTTTAACTCATCCACAAGGCAAAGTTGGTGATTTCTCGCGCAAGTTTTTGTCCATGAATAACATGAGTGGATTGTCGATTCTTGTATCGGTTTGTACGATGACGGTGCAGTGCTAGCGGTTGAGAGATACCACGCCTTGTTAAACCCGATGAACGCGCAGCTGAGGTTAAAGAAAGGCTCTGTTTGGTTTGCAGTGGCCGGGTTTTGGCCCTTTGCTGAACATGCCAACTGTCCTTTACGCTGTGTATGACGAGAAGACAGAGCAATGTGTGTATACTTGGAATGAGACCTCGCATGCTGTCGTTATCGTTTTGTTTGCTTCGTTTTCCGCGTGTACCATCACGTTTTGCTACTGTAGGATTATCAAGGAGCTTTATTTTAGCAAAACGATTTGCAACGAAGATGTCGGGCAAGATTTTGAATCCAAGCGCAGGATTGTAAAGCTGCTGCTTATTCAAGTTGTTGGGTTTTTTGTGTGTTATATTCCATTCGTCGTGGTCAAGTTTATAATTCGTCGACAGCTACCTAAAGCACACTACCTCTGTATTTATTTACTGTACTGTAGCTCGGCTATTAACCCAATTATCTATGCGCTTCGCAGTTCCAATTATCGGAAAGCTTACAAAGAGATTGTACGGGAGGTTAAATTGTGGATATGTTGTTGTTTCCGGAAAAGAAACCAATGGCCAGAGGGCTCTCCTAAGAGTGAGCGCGAATTATTCGGAATTGCGACCTTTTCTTTTAGGCCATAATAGCGTTTTTATTTTATATTCATAACTCCTCCGACCACAAAATGTAATAAGAAGGTAGTGGAATCATTGCCTAAATTAGAAGCCTGACAACTTGTGTTGTTTATTCAGCTGAAGGGATCAAGGCAAACAGGATCAAATTGTTTGTTGTCGTTTCCTACGAAATTTTCACGAAAAAGGAATCAGGTACTTGCAAGTAGTTCTTCAATCACTGAGACAGCTATTCAATTTACAGTAATAGCTGCGATAGCGGCCTTATGCGTAACAGAGCGCGAAGAAGATAGGTGAGGTGAGGTGAATAGCTGCGATAAATGAGATGGCAAAACTTTGATAAGCTCTCAAACGCTCAAAATGAAGCAAATCTGATGCAACAGACTTTTGAAATGTTAATCTTAATAGCTATAAGTAACACTGTTGACTCAGTATTATGTCTTAGTTTATTAAAAAAAACCTGATGCTTAGCAATTCAGAGATTCATGCATAAAGTACAAATGTGTTTCAAAATTGGAATTGTTAACCGGTATTTCCATTTACTAAGATATATAACAGCGTCGTTTCCTCTAGATTGGAATGACCGATGTTATACAATTAGTTTTAATAACAGTTTTCGTACATTACTTAAGACCCTTCATCTTTAGCAGTCTTTGCTCTACAGTTTGGTGATATTGAACAACAAGTACAGTGCCTTGCATCGGACCGACGAGAAAAAAAATTGATTAAGTAACGAGAAATTTTTCCACTCTTCTCTGAAAAAACGTTATAACACTGATTCATTAAGACAGCGAGTAGGTTAAATTTTAATGTGTGGCATACAATTACGCCATCTTTGATTTAGGGCAAGGTTGTTACAAGGAAAGCGTATAAATGTCATTCCAGAGCTGTTAATTATGAAGGCGTTAGGGGCGGCATTGAAACAGGGAAGGTGTCCATGTGTCCCCACGTCTGTCCAGTACTGATAGACACAGGAAGTGGTACCTATGAATAAGAAATGCAAGTGTTCAATTGGTGGCTGTTTTAAAATGGATTACGTACTGGCTTGAGATGTTGTTTGGTTTTCACAAATTTCTAATCTTATGTATGATACAAGTACAAATTCTAAGTAGAGGCCAAACATTTTTAAAATTAAAATTACTTGCCCAATTACGCCAAAGCATGCCGCATGCACTTCATTCTCTTCTATGGTCTGTTATATGTCAGTAAAAATCCTTGTTTTCGCTGAATACATGCAGTATAAGTCCCAGTTTACGACTTCCACCAATAGTAATACTTTTATTACCTTCAGCTTGACCTTGCCACCACAAAGTTTCTCCGTAGATTCCATTATTGACTTGACGCTTGCTGCAATCATAAATAGATATTTTACATTATTCTCCGCGCAATGTTTCGTAGAAAACATAAGAAAACTGACAGAGATATGCTACCTGTCACTTTGTTAATTTCATCTTCAGGGACCTCCAATAGAAGCTCATCGTGTATTTGTAACAGCAGTCTATAAAGAAAATAATTACGGAACACACCAGCTTTTATACAAGTCAGCGTTACTTTATCTCACTATTTTGGTGTTAAAAGTTTTTAGTCGCTTACTTACACTTAAAAACGCTAAGTAATAGAAAACGCTGACTATGGACTGTTTAAAAAAAAATGAGAAAGGGAGGCAAGAGTGGAAGGAAGACTCGATTTAAAAAATCGCCTGTCTTGATGAGGGTGTGAAAAGAAAGGGGCAGCACAAATTAAGGATGGCCATGAAGCCTGAAAGTCAGCTTGAAGTCTATTTAAATATTGCATTGCAACTTATTATGAAACACTTCATCAAAACAGTTCTTTACCTTGCGTGCAGAGAGGTATCCTCGCTTATGGCACTTATGACCTGAATCATCGCTGCTTTACAAATATCGGCGGCAGAACCTTAAATTCAAACAAAATGTTACAAATCAACGAGCCTGATCAGTTTTTAAAAAACCTTTAAAAGAAAAGGCCTTGGAACCGGGTTTAAAAGCGTTTTGGAACGTACCAGTGAGGTAATTCAACCAGTGAGATATCAACTAAGATGGAATGCCAGAGACTTTCGACTAGATGGAAATGTTCAAATTTCAGGAAGGTGCATGGATCCAAAGCCAGGGGGAAATGTTAAATTCAGACATTTATTCAGCATTCAGGGAAAATGTTGAGACCACTTTTAAGAACTTTGACAGACATGGGAGTTATGTTCGACAGAGGTGATTAAATCTACACACGCACAAACCCTGCACGATAAAATTGACAGCCTGTCGTTCAGCCTGCGATCTTTGGGTGAAATCATAAGACTTGATATGTGGCAGCCATCGCCTTCTGTTCAAAATGGTGGACACGTAGCCTGTGTACAGAAAACAAACGTATGGTGAGGCCACAGAAAACGTAGAGTTGAGCAAGGCTCTTCTGTCAACTCAGTAAACGATATCCTATCTATAAGCCCTTCTATGTCGCTCTAAAGGCAAAGTTTTTGTCCTTTGTGGGACCAGCTTTTCTCTCGGAGGTCTAATCTCTTACAATTTAGCTGATTCAACCTGGACATGGCCAAAGCAATTCTGAACTTAGTACATAAACTACTCCGTTACAAACCGTTTCTTTGACAACTCTCAATACAGCGTCGGGTGAATTCCTTTATTCTTGGAAATCTCCCTGAAATTATTCAACGTATACGCATAAAAAGACGTAAGTACAGTATAGATAATGAATTTTTCAGTACAATTAAAATTAACGATCTCTGTTATAGGAGCAGAAACCTAGTGCCAGACAGGGATTGTAAACACACCTAAAAAGCTCTCAATGAATCCTTTTGCTTCATCAGCACTCACTTTGAGGGTATGCCCAAGTTTTTCGCTTCCTGTACAACAAATATTGACGAATTGTTAACCAAAACAAACATATAATATTTATACGCGTTGACTATTCTTCCAAGTGCTTCTCAGAGAGGACTTATAGGAGTAAACAAAAAACAGTATATATGTAAAGGGTTCTCCTTACCAACACCGTAGATAACAGAATACACAATTCGTTTGGTCCTTTCTCTCTCATGAAACTGAACTTCCTCACAGCTTTTGTCCAACCTAGACATACGGTTTTGGTACATCAGAAAAAGTTCTAAGGCATAAGGAGGAACTTTCTTTTAGTTTAAACTTAGAATTATCTCATTCAATGCACGATGATCGATCCTTTTTCTGGTACCGGGAATGCAAATAGTAAATAAAGTAAAAACGAGAACATTTTTGAAAGAGCAATCAAATTATTACATTACCACTGTGAGGCAAGTGTTGTAAATACGTCTGCACATTGTTTGTCGTTGAAGATCTGTATCAGCGACGGGTCTCCGGACAGGTGGGACAGTAAGCGAAGTTCAATGGACTGAAAATCTAGAAAGAGACCACAGCCGGTCAATTACTGAGAAGATATTTTACTGTGGTCACAAGCAGGCGTGCGTAACTAAAGTAACATAATCATTCAATACCAAATACCTGCCGCAAGTAATAACCAGCCTTCTCTACTTGTGTAAGCATCCCGTGCATAAATGGTTACCACTTCTTCCGGTTTGCCTAAAGATGATGAAAGAAGGGTTTCAGAATAACCAGTGTCTAGAAGATGGAGACTTTCCTTCGGTGACAACTCGCATTACTTTGTTCATTCATCTATTACATTTCCTTGTAGCTCCGTCCTTTAGCAACAGTGAGCCTTCTGAGGAATAAGTATCATTTCATTTAGAATGTTGTAACCTGTACATCCACCCATTTCCCATGGCAACAAGACACAGACTAGTGATAAATTGAGTTAAAATTAATACACAAGCATTTTAAGAGCCTTGGCTAATTCAGATTGCACGAAGAGAATTAGGAAACTCTCTGAGCATGTTTATCAAAGACTCGTCTTCAATTCGGTTTTCCTCGACCACGGAAGGTTTTTTAATAGATACAGCCTTTTCGTACATAAATATCTTCCTAGTTTGTTCCAAATCGTCGAAGAGCATTCCTTTTGATACTGAAGCCGAATCGGAAAACAATGTTCTATCGTACCTACGATGAACTGTTTCTTGATTCCAGATACCTCTATAACTTGTTTTGGGATGGCCTGAAGGTTCTACAAGACAACCGAAGATACACATAATAATTAACCCCTGTAATGTAGACACCACGGTGACCACCATACTATAGAAGTACTGGGTAGTTTTGCGGTATTGGCTTTTAGTGAAAGACCACTTTGCTTTCTACTTCAATTTAATTACCTGAAAATGCTGGTAAGTGGTAGAAATAACGTATGACATTGCTGAATCGAGATTGGGAAAGGTTTACTTACAAAAAGAAGTTGAAGTAAGATCGATATACAGCAGCAAGCCACACAGCACTTACTGGATTTGCTGACGTTAGTCTTCCAGTGGCCGCTGCTGTTTGGTCCCTGCAAATAAGACGAATGACTTAGCTGGTTATCGCGTAAATATGCATTAACTAACAAACCAAAAAAACAAACACTTTCTGATCAGTCCATATTCCCCGATTATGAGCCTTACGGCATGTATATTCATTACATTTAGATTTTTCAGACTCTTTTTCTGGCATTTACATGTGCACACCCCTTCGTCAGGTCTCTGGTCAGTTGGCGTCAGTTGAGGCAATTGAAATGTTCAAATGATCAGAAATTTAAATCCGTAAAAAGCCGTACTAATCAGTGAGTACTAATTTGTATCTCTCAACGAACTCACCAGCTTGTTAAAAGAATTCCCTGCAGGAAAAAGGAGATAACAGCAATCAAAAAATATGATTACATAACCTGAAGAGCCGGTATTGTTGCATTTGCCGGATTTATGTTTTGGGAAAGAAAGTGGCATTTACCTCATGGACATGTGAGAGTATTCCATCAAAGTACGTCGACTTTAGTTTTACCAACTGTCGACAAAAATAAAAAACAGACATGAACGAGGACGTTTACATGGCCACTTACAGGTGAACAGATGTAGGGTTTGTTCCAGTGAATATCAGCACTTGCTCTCAAGTTTACTTACATTGCGTTTCGTGATATTGCCGCATAGTCGCTTAGCTCGGTCAAACTTGAGCAATTACTCACTACAGAGTACAGTGTATGCCTGTGAGTAGTCCAGACTCTGAGCTGTCCCCACCCCGCCCTGTGAAGATATTCATTTAACTTCAACGAAACATACATGTCTGTACTGCAGAACAAGCTTTGGTAATGGATGAAACTCTTGCAGGTGAAGCAGCTGTAAAGATAAGCAAACAAAAAAAAAACAACAACAAATGTGCATCGACATTGATTTTTCGGTAAACACTGATGAGGTGCAAGAAGAGAAAATGTGTAATCTAAACTTGGATAGCCAAAGACGATCCGCCTATACGCAAAGAAGAAGGCGATGTATTTCAGATAAGGGGAATGCAATAAGGAAAAACCGAAAGGAAGGCCGTAATTTAAGCAACTAGTAATTTATATAATTTATATGTACTAAATTCAGTGTGCCATATACTTACCACAGCTTCTGAGGTGGATTTATAATTCTTGATTGTGGTTCTTGCAAGCTTCTTCTTACATTTTTGGTCTAGTCTCAGCTCTTCAAACAGCACCTTTAAAAGAGGCAGAAGAATCAGTAAAAGGAAATTAAGCTGAATAGCTTTCGTCGCTTCTATACTCAGATTCAAAAGAAATCCTAGAAAATCCAAAGACAACTGTTTACCTTACAAAATAGTAGACATCAGCGTCATAAAGCTGGATTCCATCCAATAACGTACAGCGAGTAATTACATCTCTAATTAGAATGGACCTTTATTCGCTATAAGTTAACTCACCTCTCTCAGCTGCTGAGGACTGTTGATAAGAAAAGGATGCCCTGCAGCCTGCAAATTAAGAAAATCAAGTGCACTCATTTTATTGTTGCTATGAACAAACGTTTTGCGACGCAGGGGGCTCGAAATGACCGCCTTGGTCATTGATGTATTCATAAAACCAATTCGGATGAGAGTTTTACTAGGATATGAACACTTGGTATCAGCTGTACGCCAAACCGTATGGTTACTTCAGTCTACCTTACCTTGTGGGCTTCTGCTTCGACCTTTACAATTTTCATCTGAAATGAAATGTGATTCAATTAGCTGATATTAATTTTATACAGGCTGGCTTTGGAGTATAGAAATTTTCACCATAGTTTTAATGTAGAGATTATGAACCAAAGAGACCATTTCGTTCGCATTCCGTGCAGACAAGACTGTTGTTAAAAAAACGGCTTTGGTTTTAAAAAAACAACATGGTTGTAAGCATAAAGCTATGAATTTACCTTAAGGGTATTGCTGGCTTCAATCAAGACTTGAGAGTTGATTCCGATTCCTTGAGTTTCCATTACTTGGTAAAGCAAAAAGTAAGGTTATATTTCTCGTTTTACAAGATATACAATAGCAGGAAAAATCATATTAGCTAAGTTTTGGTTTCAAAAGATCGTCGCCAATAAAGAAAGCGTTTATTGCCAATTGATCGGAATGTCACGGAATGAATCATCGTGAAATCAAATTAGCTTTCGCATTACCTGCTAAAATTGAACAGAGCGGTGTCTCGATGCTGATGAACAAGTCCCAGAGTGATAGCATCTGGAAGAAAAAAGTTACCGTGTTGTTTAGCAGTTACATGCAACTCAGATGTTGTATTATATTTGTGCTGTACCTGCCAGTTGAAAAAGACAGAGTTTGACAGCTGGAGTTGAGTTCTTCCCCCGCCCCCCTCCCGACATAGTTCCTAATTTTTCCAAAAATGAGGACAGTGGAAAGTGAAAATTTCAGACTTGCGTACTTACCTTAAGCTTCCCATATTGTTTCACCATGAGAGGCCCAAGCATCGCAACATCTTGGCAAATCATTGAATCATCCTCTGCCCCACTCTGTGAAGTAAACAACATAGTCATCTCAGACGCACAGTCAAGAGATTTCAAATCATCTTTAATACTCTCTTGGGACCATATAAATGTAGCTAGTGTACCTCTGGAAGTCTGAGCTGGACGGATGCAAGAACGTCTGCAAAGGTTCCTGGCGGGTTGTCCGGGTTTAATAGCCAAGCAGCTATTCTAGGATCAAGAAGACGCCACCTGAGACAAACTGCGGAGTAAAGAAAGAAAGTTATCAACGCAGGTATGGTTTTAAAGAGAGCGAGGCGTAACGTTTCAAGAAAAACAACTTGAAACAACGTGCATCTTATTTATGTCTATTGATTTTGTTGTCAATTAAACGCTACTTTGGACTGTTTATCTCAGCCAATACGATGAACGCCACAATGCTTTTTTTTTAAATTGGCAGGTCAGCTTTTCAGTTGATTGTTACTCTTGAATGTCTTAAGACGGACGTAATGTATGTCTGCAGCAAGCACACGTTACCCTTTTTGACGTCATAATGTGTTGTCTCCACAAGATACCGAACTATTTTCTGGGAATCGAAGCAGATTTTCCTGGTCGATGATGACGTCATTAGATCATCCACTACTCTCCTATTCAAATATGATATACAATCATGATTAACTTCACAGTGAAACAAAGTACCACGAAAATAACGAAATGTTGAGTTTCTTATTAGTCGTATTGAGGTGCAACAGGAAGGGAGCAGTTGGAAGACTGGAAAGGAGCGCATATTGAAAGATAACAATGCAATATTTCGCATTACAGTCCTCAGTTGTCCCCGCCCACAACTTGACTAAAACTGCGATGCCATGCATGATTTCGGGTTGAATACCTTGACTGTGCACATAAAGAAACACAAGTAACTTGGTTGTTAACTCACAGTCTGTACTGAAAAACTGCAACATACTGACTTTGAGGCAGTGAACATTGCGCTGCGTAGTTTATAAGCCATAAACTAACTAGATTTCAAACTAGGATATCTAATATAAACTTTTTAGGTGCAAGTGGTACTTTATAGCTGGGGCACCTTTTTACGTCAACAAAAAAGAACAATTTATTATATTTCTTATTAATGTTTTCCTACTACATTTTAAGTTTGCACTATATAAAAGGCATTATTCTCCATCATACCTGCACCAGTTTGTTAAAGAATCCTCCGCTGTGTCTATAGGAATTTCCACGAACGTTAGTCGGCCTTGTGAGGAATCAATGGTACTTGAAGTCGTTTCAGACCAAGGTAGTGCAACAACCATGGTAGGAGCCTGTAAGCTCAAATACACAGCTAAATCAAGGTTCTTTTATGTATAGTCTGTTTAAGCAGTGCCTCGAACCTCTTGTTTAGGAAAATGAGCAGAGAAAGCAGTGAAAATGAGTCAATGCCTTATTGGTACCTTTTTGCCAGAGGCTTCTTGGACTTGTTTCTTCGTTTTCTATAATTAGAGTAAACAACTCAACAAGCACTGTATATATAGCAGTTACTGAAATTATCAATAGTCTTGACCTGTTTGGGTTTCGTATTCATCAGCAGCACTAAGAAATAAGCCTGTGCTCGAAACCCTAAAAGCCACTTCTCTAGAGTGAGAGACACAAGAAATCGAGCAAGGTAAAAACTTGCATGTACTGACATCACTTGATGGCCCAGAAAGTATAGGATATAGCTTGATACCTATGTAAATTCTTTAAATAAGATCTCAACACAGTATTGTGTTCTGCATACCAGTATGCCTCTATGGTTACACCACGATATGACATACTTGTTGTTTGTTCGGTCTTAAGAGCGACCACCCGTCTTCATAAACCAGAGTGCACGCGACCTCTTCTGCTGATTTGAGGTTCTGTTCAAACACCTCTCTTTGACCTAGACTCATCGTCGAGACTTTAATAGGCTGATTTTCCCACGTTTTACTCCCTCGCTTTTGATTCTTGATGACGTTCTCTTTCGGTGTAGTTTCTGCGGAAACGATAAACTGTCGATGAATTCTCTCTTAATAAATGAAACCAGGCATTGCGACTCATTGAGTTTAGCATGGAATACGCAGTGAACGAAAGCAGTGCGTAGCCATCAATATAACTGAGTGAGTGAAAGAATTTACAAATTTTAAAAGTAGGATCTTGAAGGTCTGAAAATGCTCGACTTAAATTTGTCGTTAAGAACTTTAGCCGCACTATCAGCATAAGCAAAAGCATGATACTTTTAGTGTTAAAAGCGCCTTTGGAAACTCAGGTTTGCTATTTTGTGACGCTACTGGAAAAATTCCTTCGCAGTGTAAGTAATCGAATACGGTCTTAAAGGACTGGTGGATAATATAAGTTTATTTACCTGTGTCCGCTGTTTGTGCTCTCTTAGCATCGTTCCCTTGAACAGTTTTCCTTTCTTTGAAGTAACTGGTGATTGGACTCTGCTGTGCTTTCCTTTTGTTTGCGTTTTCAGTGTTTCTCCCTGACTGATCGTTATTCTTCTCCTCTCTTGATGACGTGTGGTCTTTAATATCAAAAAGAAAGAGCTCAAAGGTCATTTTCCAAAGCGTGCAGCTGCTGTTCCTTGCAGTTACACGGAAACCTTTTAATAAGGCGATATAGAAGGAAGTATTGAAGGCTAGAAGACTTCAAGACTAAGAGAACTTCTCATTCATTAGCTGGAAGTATCTAAAACAAGTTACTTGTAATGTTAGTTCACATAAGAACTTGACTGATACAAAGCAATATCCCCCAACTAGTTGAGGCAGACGAATTTTTTTTAATTGCCATAACCCATCATGATATTGATATTATGAGGAGAAATTGGATATGTCGGTCAATCCTGGAAATAAACGATCGCGAGTTAGGAAGAACAGCCACTGATTAGTTTCCAGCACAATCTCAGGGTCTAGCTACAAATAAAAACTTTCAAGATTACGTGAATTTCGTATTAATTTAGTGCAAAGAAGACCTTAACGTTTTTGAAGTAATGCATGTATAAATTTAACTTGAGGGCAGTTGCAAAAATTCTCAACGACTCGTTCTTTCTCAATCCTAAAACTTACAGATGGCAGAGAAATGCCTGTGCATGGGACATACGCGTCAATTTATTTTTGAAATAAAGAGTGAATATTTCCAGCTGAAATTAATGACGCATTCACGCGGAGCATTATTAATTCAGTTACCTGTTTTGGCAAAGTATGGTGATTCCTCTTCCTTAAACTGGGGTGAAGACAAATTTCTAACAAAGCAAAGAATATGTTATCAGACTAGCTCTATTTGTGGAAACCTTTTCCTAATCTTTTCCCGCTGAAGAAATAAAGCGACAACTTCGACTTGTAGTGTGCGAGAATTGATAACTTTGCAAAGGATAGAGTTGACTTCTGATGAGATCGTGTTTTGAATGTACGGATGCTTTTCTGAAGTAAGGGTGAGTTGTGCCCAAATAAAAATGTGTATAAATATTTCCCAAAGTGTTCAATGCATGCATACCTTAATGCTATCGCATTTGCTTGCAGCCTTTGCTGTATACCACAAGGCGATACCGTGCTTAGCTCCTGTAAATCAATTCTTTCTTCAAGTGTGGGATCTCCAGTAAAACACAGATGCTTGCATGGTTCAGCCTTTGGTTCACTAAGGTAATATTCTGAAGCTAGAAATATGTCAATGACGAAGGAAAATAATTATTCCTAAGGAAAAAATGCGGCCGCGCTAGTTTATACTATAGTTGTGAATTAATGGAAAACTGATCAAAACGCAAGTGGAATTTTCAGCACCAGGAACCTCAAACTACACTATCTTATTATTTATTATAATATAGATAGGACCCTGCGCGCGCTCTGATTGGTTCAAATCCCATGTTTTCTTTAAGAAATAGAAAACATGTACCGTGTTTCTATCGACTTTCAGTATAAATCTACTAACGTTCTTTCACGAATGCCGTTCTCTGATTGGCTACGCTACTCACTATCTATTCTGTGATAGATAGTGAGTAGCGTAGACGTGAGCCCTTGTTAACAAAATGACGGCCGTTTCTTGCCGTTTTGAAGTGCATTTGTCTGTGAAGAGGATTTAAATAAATTTTTGAACGACTAGTAGATTTATACTGAAACAATTAGATTATTCCCTCTCGATTTCTATGCGTGATAGAAATCTCGAGCTCATAATCTAATTGTTTAATAGAAACACGATTTTTAACCAATCAGCGCGCGTATTTTCTTTGGACTGTTTTCTAATAGAGTATAAAAAGTAGAAAAAGCGTGTTTTATTGTTTTCCGCCACATTACCTCTATATCATATAGCAAATAAAGAAGCCTAAGCCGTGCATTATACTGTGACAAAACACTCCGGAGATTTGAGAACACTCGAGAAATGTAGAAAACACCATTCCACAAGTGTTGATTGCGGTCTTTTGTTCGCTAAAAACAGACCCATATAACGGCGATGCGTGTTTCCACCCAACGCATTCAATTTGATCCTCAGTTTGCGGGTTAAACATCTCATTACCTCAAGTACCAAATTTTGCAATGTCATCCTTTAATCATGATAGCAATCACCCGTAAAAGCAATCTGTTGTGTCATGATCATGTTATTTGCATGTGCGTATGGTGTCAATAAGGGTGGGCGGAACTTATTATACAACTAAGACACCGGTCATTAAGTCCGTCCTTCGGCTTTGTTTATGTCGTAAATAAGTCGTCTGTAAGGCATCTGTCAAGAGGTGATTCCTCAAAGTCGGTGTACCAGCTCTCCAGAATCAGTCGTTAAAATGGTTATTACTGCTTTGAGCAGAGTGTCATTCACAACACTACAATTTATTTAGGACAAACTTAAAACTTGAGAAGATAATGAGTTAATTTTAAAACTGAAAAGTTTGCTTGTCTTTGTTTGTTTGTTTGATTTTTTGTTCGTTCGTTTGTTCAAAAAGCAACATTAGCTTGACAAAAGACTGAAATACAAGTGGGTATCATCATAAAATATGACGGGCATTTGAGAACACGAGGGAGATGTATAGAAAACACGAGCCGCAGGCAGAACAGCCCATAAGTATTTCGCTTTAGCAAGCAAGGGACTGACGCTGGAAGGCTTCCTAACTTTTATGGATTGCTGTTTAAGAACAAGAGATAGGAATGTAGCGGATTATCTCGGAGTCATTGATTGAATGTCAATAAGAAGATGATGTACTTTGCCGAACTCCACGTGTCGCAATGGTTATCGTGTAGGATTCTGAATACACCAGCACTTAATATTTGAATGTAATATCTTACAGAAGGTGAGCTAAACATGACTTTTATGCCATATAGTTTAAGTCCAAACACCAAGGAAATCAAATGCAAGAAGACATATTCACGTTCCTTTTGATTATCTGGTCACAGACACTTGCCTATTGTTTTCGTTTTTAGCTGGTTGGTGTTGTGATTATCACGATTATGAGAGCGTTAGTATTCAGCGCTAAAGAAAGGCTCGAAAATAAATTTTATACCAGAATATACACTGACATTTCTTCTTTCGAAATGTTAGAATTTTAGGTGTTTTGGTGTTTCACCGGGTAGTGAATTTGCCGATTGAAAAAGTGTGCAAAATTAAGAATTTTGAGGAAGGGAATTTTAGTGATTTTAAGCGGCTCGTCGTGACCTTGAAAATAAAACCACAAAAGTATAATTAGCCTCAAAATACTTGTAAACCCCTCAAAAATAAGTTTCCAGGCTCAAAATGGAGTGTTATTGTGATGCGGATTGAACAGATTTTTCATCATGTGCCACGAGTGGCTCGCCCGCTCTACGTTAGTGGACATTGTCTCTTAAAGACTTACCTTGTTGTGTAGTACACTGATTAGTCACGCCTTGACGCGGTCCATAAATTTCTCTTATAGCTCTCACAACTTTCTGGCCCGGTCGAGACAGCAAAATAGGATTTTGGCACTCTCCAGGACCTTCCAATATTTCTTTCCAAGCTATAGGTTCATGCCTTTGCCACCTTGATGAACAAGTTGGTGCTTGAAATGACCCCCAAGGGGTCTGATCTGATCCGGCAGAGGACTGTTGTGTTCCATGTATCGTTAAATTGTGAAAATTCATGAATTCTGTTAAGCTTAACTGTTTCTATGCTACCATTAGGTTGATAGGCAAAAGCTTGATTGAGCCTGAGTACGAAAATTTGAAAAAAGAAACCTTCTAAAAACTATATACTTTAGCTTATTTTATTTTGTTTCGTAAAGTGTGAACTAGAAGGTTTTGTTTTAAATAATATTAGTTTCAAGAGCCTTTGCTCTTTCTGAAGTGAGGGGAGAAATGAATTTTGTTTACCTCGGCAAAAGTGCAAATATATGTGGGGTTGCCCACATATTTGCTTTTAAAATTTGTTTACCTCACCAGTCAGTTATGCCATTCCTTAGTGGTGCAGCCCCTCCGAAGAAAAATCCTGGATCCGCCCCTGTAGTTAATGTTTTTTTTGTTACTATTATTACTAGTATTAACTTCGAAAGCCTTTTGCCCTCTCTGAAATAATAGGAGAAAGAAACTGTGTTTAACTCTGTAAAAGTACTGCACAGTCAATGGTCAGTGAAGCAGATTCTGTTTTTGTAATATTTGATAACTGAATCAAAAAAAGTGCTAATGAAAGCAATTTTGTCAACGGGCTCAAATAAGTTAAAGATTTGGTCTAAACTTCAAACAAACTCCAGGTACGTTTCCTTACCGATCGTTACCAATCGGGTCAAACTTCCTTACGTATTCTCATCAAGAACGCTTGTCCACTGGAAAATGATAGAATAAACCCTCCAGGTGTTATCCAGGAACGGCTTCGATTCCTTGGAATTGCTAATTAATCAATTCCACCTCAAAAGTTACGGGGAAAAAAGTCGTTTCACTCTGCGGTGCCGCTTGAAACTCAACGGTGAAAAATATCAACATTTTAGGCTAGTTGCTTTGCCGCGGGTGGGCAAGAGATTTTCCCGCCAAAACACAATCGAGAGCGCGTTGGAAGAGCACTGGGGAAGACTACAATAACCATCCTCAGATGGGAGGGGTGGGGGAATGTTTTAGTTTGATTTGCTCCTTTTTGTCACGGGATTTTCAGGTTTAATATCTTAACAATCTTTTCGTAAGGTATACGTAAGGCTGGTTTTCTCCCGGCCAAAAGCGCGTATTAACGTACCCACACACAATATTATAAATCCCGTGTTTCCATAAATACGAGAAACAAATTCAAACAAACTTATGCGATGAGTGTTTAACCAGCTGACTGTACAGTATCAAAAGGACACACGGGAGTTTCTTCACTAGTCAGTCATATGCACAAAAGTCATATTAACCCTTGTCAGTCGTGTATCAACATATAAAGGAGCAGTTTAATTTTGATGATAAGGCAGCTGTTTGTTTTTCCGGTACGGTTTCAAGTGTGAATAAATTAAAACGGAATCTGAAACCGTGCGGAAAGAATTAAAGGAATATAATAATCGTCAGAACACTGCAACTACTAGATTACATCGAACTCAATTCAAAGATACAAAAGCCGAAGGATAATCATGGGATTATAAGCTAAAATAGTGGGTTGAATTTAATATTTTTTTAGCCACTCCAGACTTTGCGATTGTTGACTGTTTAACCAGTTGTCTCGATTGTTCTAGCTTTGTATTCACTATTATTCAGGTTCCACGCTGTCAAGCGAAGAAAATTAAACTCTCCAGACTTCAAAAGTTCTATTATTTGTTGCTAGGCGAAGTTTTGCCGGAGGCTGTGGGTGTTGTCAATGGTTTCAACAAACTGACATAAAATGTCATTGAAAGCACGCCGCGATGAAATGAACTCAACTTAGCACTGGCGATGAAATGAACCCAACTTAACGCTGGGGCCGAAACATTTGCTGTAAACATCGTTTTTAATTTGGCACTGCGTTATTACTATTTACAACTTTTGACATAAAATGTAGTTTCTTTGCCAATTAAAATAAACTGATGAAGGTTCAGGTTTTTCAGAACTCGTCGAAGGAAATATCAATTTAGAAGGAAATATATTAATTTTACTGAAATCAGAGCCAATATTTTTAATTATCTCCTTTTTCAAGTTTTCTACGTCACGTAATGAAAATCCAATTAACCAATTACAGTGCGTCAATAACAATAGCCATTGTTATTAACCAGGTTCACTTGCGCGCGTGGCAACAGACGCGGCAATGGCAACGACGATAAACAACTTTCCTCTATGCAACTAGAAGCGATGAGTTTTGTGGTTTGATCGTGTCTATTTACTGAAATTACATGCAGTTCAAGTAGAGGGCCTTTCCAACATGGTCAACCCGCTGTGTATTTGCCAAATTTGTACCTGTGGGTAAGTGAAAAAGAAGATTTTTAATGCGATTTTCGATGTTTTCCGTCTGGTCTGTTGCTCTTTGCTTTTAATTCATCGTCGCGGCCTGCTTTCAATGACTTTTGTTTTTTTAACATGAGGAAATTGTTAAGTTACAGATAATTCTTGGGCGAGTCAGAAGTCTAATTTGTATTGTATTTCTCGTTGTTTAGGAGGCATCGTTGTGCCCACAGGCCCGAGGCAAAAACTCCAGTGCATCCTTGTCGATTCACCGAGTATCAAGATCGCTACAAGAGACATGCTCTCGATCGCCGTTTACCGTTTAAACCGGACTACTCTGTCAAGGTCTCTTCGCAGCCAATGGAGGAACGAACAAACTACATGACGGATTATATTCCACATTCGTACGCTCCGCCAGCGAAACGCGATAAAGCGCAGTACGTCAAACCCCCGGGGCTGATGGCGGGGCAAAGCAGCTACAAGCACGACTACCCCGGAACTGTTGTCCCTCCTGCCACATCAGCCAAGCCTTTGGCGACGTTTCATGCCCATAGTACTCCGTTCGACAGCAGTACAGTTCATCAAGATACGTACAGGTCGTGGGACTTAAAGCTGTGTAAAATGGGAAGTATGAAACCGGACGCAACGCCAGCTGCTCGAGACGGGAAAATGGATGGTAAAACGATCTTTCAAACCGACTACCCTGGGTATTTTGTTGGTAGGCGTCCTCAGATCAGGCCCCCGAATTCAGAACTCCGTGTAAATAGAGGTCCTATGGAACAAGACACGACCACCAGGCTTGATTACACCCGGAAGGAAGTACTCCCGGCGGAATCAGCCAAGCCAGTAGAGAAACGCCCCACCACTAGCCAACCTTTCAAGGGAAACACCACATTCATGGATGATTTTGCTTACAGAGGGGGCAGACCCGCCTCTAGTTTTAAGCCAACACAGGATGTAATTAAGTCAAATAAGCCATTTGAAGGGGACACTACCACTAGTGTGACTTACAGGCGATGGGCTATTCCAAAACGTGAGGTGCGCGCTAAGGAACCTTACAGGCCACCAATAGCCAAGTTTTCCACTGATACCACTTTCCAACATGACTACCCAAAATGGGGGGTGCCACCAGCTGAAAGTGCAAAGCCTCCCGTGGCACCTTTTGCTTCTGGCAAACCTTTTGACGACAGCACAACACATAAGGATGCATTCCAAGCGTGGCAGATGCAGGCGACACACAAGAGCGGCCGACCTGATGAGTACAGACCACCGTCTGGAAAATTCCAGGGTGAGTCCACCATGCGGAGTCATTACAGAGGGCAGTATGTACCGCCTGCCAAGCCTGCACGTCATGAGGTCCACCGAGCGATAAGTGGGGATATGGAAATGAATACAACGTACAACGACACCTTCACTGGTGACCGTCCAAGGAGTTGTCCAGCGCAGGGAATTCAACAGTGGCAGCAAGGTCCACAGCGAGGGTACTTCTACAGTCATGATAACCGTGGTCATAGTTACTATTTGCCAGTTTCTGAAACTGTGCAACCTCTTGCTTTATCAGCTTAGATTTTCAACCCAACATTAATGACTATTGTACTTACAGTAAAACCTGCTTCCAAATTTACCTTTACAAGTTGGGTTTAACTTCTCTTTTAAATTCTCAATATATTCAGCACAGTTAAAATCCAGTTCAACATAGTTACAACTCACTAAAGGTCGAAGGTTTTGCTGTTTGTACAAATTTATTAGAAATAGTGGGAAAGTAAGAATCATAATTTTACCAGCACAGTTACTGTAATAATTGTGTAAATATAAAAAAAAGGTAGCTTAGCCAGATAAAAAATATGTAAAATTATTTAAAATTTTTTCCCACCCACCAAGTATTTACAATGTTATTTGGGCACTACGTCTTGAGGAAGTTCAGGTTTTTATGGGGAAAATCTTTTCATAGAATGATTACGTTGCCATGGGAAATGGGGGTAATTTTGCACAACATAGCTGCTGTTTTATATTTTCCATTACATTTGTTCAGGTGTATACACATGGTAATGAGTTTTATTTAAATGAATATTTCTCCTTTTGTGAATTTTAAAATTATGTAGTGTGGACAGCACTTTTAATTCTGTGGATTAAATCCAACAATTTCAAATGAAGTTATTGAGCAGTACTTTCATGTGGACTAGTGCTGTTCATTTTCCAAAGCTGAAATTTGAAAGTAATTTTTGACAGCATTTTGTAGGTGAAGGGTTAATTTACACAGCTAGAGGCCAGGAAGTAAATAAGTATTTACTATCACCTGCTTCTGTGCCAGTGTTTTACCATGAAGTTTGTATTCTTCTTTACAGCATGCACTATCACGCACTTCCTCAGTAAAATACTGAGAACCAGTTTTACTGATCCAATTAAGTTTGTAGTTCCATGTATTGTTAGATGATAAATGTCAGTCTCTTGAACTTACATGCACTGTATTTAACCAAAAAGATGTCCACACATAACGCTCAAAATTATTCTGATAACAGTGTTTTCAAAGTAAACTTCAGATTTGTCCACTGCAAACTGATACAATGAAGTTGGCAGCATCTATGATCCCACTTCATATGTATAGTTTTCGTTGAAAACCGAAAATCAATTACATTAACATCTTTTTACTACTTCCTTTGAGAATACGTTTTATAGCAAGAGAATATCTTTGGAGTCTACTTGCAGTGAGTAGGTAATACACTTTGATTTGGGGTCAAGGATTTTGGGTCTAGCAGCTTTGGTTTATGACCTGGAAAGCTAACAGGTCGTTCAAGGGAAGCCATAAGGGTTCTTTTCAGTTCGATAGGTTTTCTTGCAATAGAAGACAAATGCCAAAACCCTGGCTCCAACAGGGTAGGGTGAAAGTGGGAGTAAAATGTGATTGTGTAACAGAAAACTGTTATTTAAGTAAAGGTCTATTACAGGCCATCATTAAGTCAATGTCGTTATAAAGCCAAAATATTATAAAGTAATAATGTACATAGTTACACTTTCATTTTCATTATCAGTTGATGTACTTACGATGCTTGGTAAATTTGACATCACTGTGGAGCTAGCCAACAATTATAGTGACATCTTCATTCAAGGCAATTCTGGGACAAGGAGGCTTTGCATGCATTTTGCGGCAGTTTGTTATCGTTACAAGTTCCACTTGTTTCATTTGTCTCTGATAAAGGACACTGTTATCAAGATACATTATGTTCTTCTGCATGTAACACAGGAAAGAAACTGAAAATGTTGTTGTAATGCTTTAAAAGGTTGTAGGCATAACTTGTACCTTACATACATGTAACTGTGTTTGCCTCTACAACATTTTTACTTTGATGTACATGTATAAACCAATACTGAATCTTTAGATTTACAAACGAAAGTAAATAATGGGAAGGAAATGTCCTCACCCAATTATTTTGTTCTCAATAAACGTAAAAATAAGATAACCATGACTTTGTCTTTATTTAATGTGCATTTTACACCTCTTTTGTCTTTAGCATGTAACACATCCCCAATAAACAGATTTGGCCAACATGTTTACATCCTTGTTGCCACAATTCAAATCATGTGATGATTCATTTGGGAGGTGACAACTGTTCTGTGTATGCATATTCCTATGCAATCAGTTGCTTGTGCAAATGGCACAATTATAATCTCTCAAATGAATCATCACATGGTCTGAGTTGCGTGGCAACCAGAATGTGAATACAAATTATGGCTGAATCTATCTATTGTCACTGGCTGTTCTGGCAGAAAGAAAAATCCCACTCCCTTCCCCTACCCCCTGCAAGACACCAAAATAAGACTGTTTTAAGTGACAGCTACAAGCTTAGTAGCATTTTACATGAAAAGGGTAATTACTGACAAAGGGAAATAGCAATAGGTCAGAAAATAACAGTCACCCAGGTTTTAAGATTCAAGTCACTCGTTACAAGCTGATGATCTCATGTCAAAAACATACAATTGGACAGGTTAATGTTGGACCATTCAGACACGTTGAACAATAAGATTTCTCATAAGAAACCAATGATGACACACAGAAAGTATATTAGATGCAAAAAGTCTTTGAAGAAAGTTCTTTGTCCAAGTTTATTGTCAGTGTACAAAACATGAAGTTTTCTTAAACATGTTTTCCAAACAAAGATACATGTTAGCCACAATGGGATTTGTTTAAAAGCCAAAATGAATTTATTTCACTCAATTACCTGAATACAATGTTGCCTTTTTTACATGCAAATTGGAAAGAAATCATAAGAATATTATTAAGTCTAAAAATTGCACTAAGTAGCATAATTCAAAGGTATGTTAAAGGTCACTGCAAGACAGAGAGATTTGGGTATCAGATTTACATGTATTACAGGATAACTACCTAATGCTTTACACTCAAATCTTTATGGTTCTACAGCAATACTCATAACTTGCAGTTCCCCTTTTCCTAGTGGCCAAGCTTTTGTTGTGACTTGTGACAATAATAATTACCATAGCCTGCACCTACAGTACAGCCAGGCTATTGTTTACCAATCCATCCAATCCATCCTTGACTGGCTTTAAGGACTGTCCCTGGCATGATAAACCTAGAGAGGTTCAACACCTTGTTTCTCAACAATAATGATTAAATCAGATTCAGTAAAATGCATTCTTTGGTAATAGTACACTTTAAAAATTCACAACTAATCCTTGATTGGTTTTCAAAAGAAACATACACCTCGATCTATTTAAGTTAACACTGCCATGGTTAAGGCTGGAGTGAAGAAGATAAAAGGAGTAACTCAGGAAGTCATATCAGTGACCTATGAAAAGACACTGTTCCAGCTAATAGATCTACAGTAAGAAGAAAAGTTATGATTAAGGTTTTTTCCCTGTTTATGAGTGGATTTTGGATCTGTTTGATGGTGCCGAGGCTGTGGGTGGTGGAGGTGGTCCAGTTCGAAACAATTCGTCGATGTAATTATTAAGTAGTCTATTTCGCTCCTCGGGAACACATTCCAGTATCAAATATCTTTTGTCTTTCTACAAGGTGAAAGAAAAATAATAAAAAATTATCACTGACATTATCATGAAATATTCACGATCTTTTAGGAAAATATTATAACAACTTTTTTGACAGAAGTTACAAACATCACCTTTCTCCAACAGTAACCTTATGTGCATTAGTTTTGATACCATTTTGATCACTGAAACACTCACCTTCAGTGTGTCTTCGATGTCTCTTAGATGTTTATTTGATTCTTCAACGAGTTTCTTTGTTCTAAAGAAGTAAAAGACAAAATGAATCTTCTCAGCTATTGATAAACCAGGGGTTTCATTAATGGTTACAGCAGGAGGGCAACTGGTTTTCACAGGTGGGCAAAATTGTTTGAACTGAACTTCTTCATAAGAAAAACGTTCCTCTAGATGGTCAAACCAGGCAGCCAAAATCATCCTTACTGCAGCCGGTCAATTTGCCCAGTGCCCAGCCCTTATTGAAACCCTTGGATAAACAGCAGGTTATGCAGTTTACCCAGTGATTTGCTTAAAAGGGGAGAGCCAATTAACAGTAGTAAAGTTAACAAGTAACAGGTGATAACATAATTGTACATGTATTTTCTTACTTGTGTGTAAGAGAGTGTGTTTCTTTGAGTAGCTGCCTGAAGTCCCCTTTAGCATCAGCCAGTTTGTCACGAAGATACTGATTAAACTCTTCTTCACGCTTCTACAACAAATTAAGTAGTTTACTATCATTAAATATATAAGGTGACGTTAATATATTCATTTATCATTGTTAACAACCTTACCTCTGCATATGTATGATCTATAGAAGACCTTTCGGTGACCGTCAGTAATCATCAACATTTCTGAAGAGACTCTAGGGTTCTTCGGACTAACTTTAGAAATCTTCTCATAACATTTGCTTAAATTTCAACTCTGTTCTTGTGTTACACTGTTTTGCAATAGCAGCACACAAAATCTTTGTCCCATTGTTAATTACATGTACCTGATGAGAATTAGTAAGTAATTATTTAACTTATTAACTTACTCTATCCTGACTGGAAAACTTGGAATATCTGGGGTCTTCCTTGATAATTTTTCTAATACTTCTCCAGGATGAGGTAAGAGTCAACTGCAAAATAGAAAATTATTAGGCATTATTACCAACAATATATGTCTGTCATTAAGAGGATGCTATAAACGGTTATTCACTGAAAACAGGTCATTGCGAAGGCTTGTACCTCATGAGTATCATCCAGTAGTTTTCTAAACTGCTCCTTTTTTCTCTGGTTTAAACTTTCAATGTGCTCTTTAAAGAGTATTTCTTTGTCACTTTTACTTAGAGCATCAGCCATTCCCCAGCGATGATCTTTGCGCAAAGTCTTTTTGGTCTCCTTCCATCCAACATCTGCATTGCGAACCTATGGTGCCGGTAAAACAAATATTCATTTCAAAAGACAATTATGTTAGTTCTACATTACATGTTACATGATTATACTCAAGGCTGTTGCCTACAGAATTGTAAAGGAGCCCAAGCCATTTTTTTAGGAGCCCAGGACAAAAAGAATAATTTGCCGTGGTCAATCCTGGGGGTTGGGGAGGTTGAGGAAGGTGGGGGGGGGGGGGGGGGCCCTGAGGGCCTGGGGGGTTGGAGTGAGCTGTGGAAATTGAGGGAAGGGTCCCAGAGGCAGCCCCTTTAATTCTCTCTGTTGAGTTTTTCATGAGACATTAATACGGTCTAATATCAATCAATTTTTTGGAATCAAGCATTCAGTGAAGTGATCAAGTCAGGACTGAGGAAGAATACCATTTATGCTGAAACTGAACAAAATTCAATACATGTAATTGGACTGTGTGCATCACTGCATTATTATTGGTGGCTACTTTGGAGAAAATATATTATTCTCATATTGGGCAGAGTCGTGACAATTCGTCTGATACTTTAAAATAAAAAATGCTAGTATGCATGAAGAATTGCAATGATGTTTTCTGTTTACCAGTTAGTTACTTGAATATTCTGACTTTTAAGCTGTAAATAATCCTTTCAGAAACTTAAGAAATTCATTCAGTACATCTAAATGAAGCAAAAAATGCCAAGAATTTAGACAAATCTATCTTTATTCAATTGTAATAATGTCAGCGGCATCACAACTCCAATTCCAAAAATATTTGAATTTTAGGAAAACATGACAGCCCCTTACCATGTCAGCTAGGAGGGCATTAAAATGTTGTTCTGCCTTGTCCCTGAGGTGCTGTTCTTTCTCTTTTTCTCTGGCCTTGGCAAGTTCAGCCTGACTTGCTCTGACTTCTCTCTCTCGCTCTCTGAGACTTGCTTCTATTCTTTCCTGTTTCTCTTTTTCTTTCTCCTTGTCAGCATTCTCTTTCTGAAGGTTGAAGTAAGAAGTTTAATTATCTACATGTATTAACTATTACCATTCTCAGTAGCTGAGAGCATGCTGCCTACTCTCACATCAGTATTTTCAAATGTATTTAGACTACTGGAATAAAATTACAGTATGACCAAACAAGCAGACGCTTTTGGGTAGACATACATCTATGATAGAAAACACACACTATTGTCACAACTAAGATGAGAAAAAAACAACTACGATGAGAAAAATTCAACTAAGATGAGAAAAACACAACTAAGCTCAGAAAAACACAACTACGATGAGAAATGCACAACTAAGATGAGAAAAACACGACTAAGTTCTCCACATTTTATTGATGAGTATGTTCAAAGTACACTATTGTTGCCAGTGGATGAACAACTACTACACTGACTTGGACTACCAGCACTATACAATGTACAAACGACAAGTGTATTTACAACATAAACAAAGCTGACCTGTGAACAGACCTCAAACAGACTGAATTTATTTGGCCAATAATAGACTGATTGAAATTTACTAGAACCAGCCAAGGACTGTTGACAAACTTTACACCATTACATTAAATTTCAGCCAATATCATCACAGCTAAACTGACCGATCAGTTTCTACTGACTGGACTTACAACACCATCCACTGACAAAAACTAAGTGTAGACTTCCGCTTCAGTTGTCGAAACATTGGTTGTAGACAATGGTTTTTTTCAGAACTGCACTCACCCGGACGATCACACTATTCAAACTAGAGTGAAGTACATTGCCATGTTATAAACATGACATCATTCTTAATTCTCATCCAGATCTCATACATGTAGAAAGTCATCATTATTTCACAGTTGTAAAATTAACATCACCTTATAAAGTTGTTCAAGATGTTCTTTAAACCACTCTTCTCTCTGTACTGAGCTTTCAACAGCTTTGCATCGTGGATCCTTCTCTACCTTACCACGAACCTTACGCCACTGTGATTTGCTGTCAAGCTTCTGTTCAGTTAGTAACTCCACAAAGTCGTTGTGAATCTGTAGCAATTAACATAGCAAAAAAGGAAAACAAAATTCAACTTAAGATATTGCCAGTGAATGTTTCAAAGCAGTTTACTGATTATTAATACTTACAGTAGCATCTTAACCCTTTGAGTCCTAACATTGTTAAAACCCTAATCATAACTTATCTAAACAAGATTTAGCAAATTTGGACATTACAAAAATATGGAAACTGAACAAATTTTCACACATGATAAAATACATGTAATTGTGTTTTCTGACCTGAATAAAATGATTCATTTCTACGCTGATGCCAGGGCTTAAGTTTGCAGTGTTCATGAACCCTAATGTCACTACATAATTATCAAGAACTGGTAGATTATTGCAGATATTTTCTTTCATACAAGTCATGTAAATATTCATTGTGAAGTTTCTTAAGGACAAACATTTACCTATTTCTTCAAGTGAATAGTAAACAAATTATTTTAATATGTGCAGTGCATCTTGAGCTAAGAAGCTATGATCATAATTTTTTTTAACGATTTTTTTTTTCATTAATATTTCTTCAGTTTTGTTTTCCTCATCAAAGTCTCAATTAATAATTAAAAAGTTATTAGGGAATTTCAAGACCTTTGGATGAAAATGTTACTGCATATTTTTACAATTAAAGATTATTGAAAACTAGCAAAACCAACAGCTCAAGTAAAACTTCAGAATATTAGCAAACAGTCCCCTTCGCGAGAAAATCAGCATGAGCAATATGTACATTTGTACATGTAGAGTAGATCTCAAGTGTGAGTACTAGTTATGAGGTAATGGCTAGGACGATGATCTGTTAACTTTACTTTGCAGTTTGTTTTCTGGTTTAATCAACTAATTAGATCTCAGCCACAAACACAAAGTCTAAGGCAAAACATACATGTAGACCTCCTAAATCTGAAAGAGAAATCTTCATTGCAATACAAGTAGTGTGACAGTTTGCACAAAGTTTGTACTAGATTTCGAATGATATTTGTTTTGGATTTTGAATCATGTGTACTCTAACAATTCAAGCTGGGAGGGGAGTGGTTGTGTTTTAAAGTGGAACTTAGAGTTGGAGAGTGGAGGGGCAAGGCTTTAGCCAGACAGCTGTCAAGGACAGAAAACTACTTATAACAAGTTTACTTTCTTAAACATTTTCAGGTGGGACATGGCAGGATGTAACTTTCTTTTTCAAATCCTAGGGGGAAGCATGCAGGAACAGAGTAAGAAAATGTACAGCATTTGGAATAAAGTATGTGTTTGTCACAAAAATAAAATTTAATACGTTATCTGAACAAAAGTACTTTCCAGACCCAATATTTTGAAAATAGTTCAGTAAAAAGGATTCTGCTGTGCAGAGACAGTACAGAAAGATTCCAGACTGTTTTTTTTCAATGTAATAATTGTAATTAACAAAAGACTAAATTTTTTTTTTTCAATCATATTTTCAGTTATCACTTTTCTTGACAAACTGCATGGGCACCAAACCATGTGACTGCAGTGTTACTTCCACGACTGCATCCTGTTAAAACAGCGATTACTACTGTAATCTATGCTAAAAAATGCACAACACCTCAATAACATGCTCATGTACCATGAACGATAAACAAGATCTTGGTTATCGTTACGGTACATGAACAAATCTAAGCACTGAAGATATAAATGCTATGAAAACACTCAGTTACCTTGTGGGGCAGGTTAAACACTGAACAGACAGATGAAAAAAGAAGCAACATGATAATTCACTGTAGGCCAAGGCTACCTTGCCAACTGTACGCTGTGTTGTATTGGACGGACGGACACAAGGTTAACATAATACTGACAATCACTATGAAAAATGCCATAGTAGGGGTATGGGGACACTTCTAAATTTCATGGGAAATTAGAATTTTATTGTTTTTACAGGGCAAAATAATGTAGCTCAGATGTACTGCAGTGTATGACTTGAGCAGAATATCATTTTAAGACAGGATAACTGCAAGGAAGTCTATGTACACCATCATACTCATGGGTTCGGGAAGTATTAACAGTTTGTTATTTTGCAGAATTGCCTTTTGCAAGGAACAACTAAACTGTCACAACACAGTTGTAAAAATAAAAGATTGGAATGCAATCAGAATACATAAACATCTTAATGCTAAAAATCATTATTAAAAGTAATATTAAATGTCTCTGCATTTGCAACATTGACAACTAAAAATAATATTTTAAGTATTCAGCAAAAAGATTTGTGGCACGTGTACAGTTTAAACAATGATACATACACTGTAATAACTACTTAAATTTACTTTGTTTCATGTTAAAAATGACCACTTTCTTCCAGTAACACCACTCAGCCACTCTATCACTCACAAAAACAAGTACATGTACATTTTATTCCAGTCCATATTTTGCCACCAGTGTCAATCCACTACTTTAGATTTTCAACAATCGTCACAGCATGAGCTGTCCCCTCCACAGTGCATATTTCACTTGCAACTTTCTCACTCTTGTCACTCTTACCCCACCCCCTCCCCCAGCAAACTACAAGTTCCTCTCACGTGCCTCCCCAATGGAACAAAAGAACCAACCTTATCGTGCTTGAGTTTCAGACTCTCTTTTTCCTTCTTCTTCAGCTCAGCCATGAACTCTGTGAAAAGACTCTCTCTGTCCTTCATTTTTTCTATGCCTTTGAATCGATCATCCTTTCCATACTTCATGGCAAACTCGCTGAAAGTTGACCTTAGAGAGGATTATTTATAAATTACATGTACAGTGTTGTTAATAAGAATTGCTGAACTGCAGAAGTTATTATCACTATCCACACATGTATGTGACTGTACCTTCCACTCTCTGAGCCATTCATCACTCTGAAAATTCCAGAGTAGCATAAAATTTTTCATACTTTCCCTCATAAAATTTGACTTTCAAACCCTCTTCCCCTTAAATTTCTAATTATATTATGCAGTGTGAATTTGCATGTTTTTCATTAAACCGAGCATACTACTACCAGATCAATACAAAAATTACATCTATTTAAATGCTGAAGGAACAGTTATCTTAGCAAGTGTCTGTAAATAATATGTACACACATGCACGATTTTTTTGTACGCAGCAACGAATATGAACATTTTACTTACTTTCCTGCATTTCTTGCTTCTTCCACCAAAGCTTTAAATTCATCTTTCTTGGCCTTTAGTTTGCTTTTTCTTTCTTGTCTCTCCTCATCAGCACGAGTGCGCACAAACTTTTCAAAACACTGCTTCCGTTCCTTTTGTGTTAGCAGTAAAAATCGGGGATCAAATACTATTTTTGGCAACTCCTTTTCCCAAGTTGAAAATGCTGACACCTGGAAAAGTTGATTAAAAGGAATACAAAAGGTTTGAAAATATCATAACTTTAGACTTCCTTGTTTTTAATTACAAAGTTTGCTATTCAGAATAATTATGGTCTCTGAGTTTACAGACAGAGATATAATCATAATAAATTACTTGATGTACATTCTTGTACTGCATACATGTAGATTCACGGGACATCAAATTTATTTTATATAATCTATTTTAGATGCCATCTTTTGATAAATGACAAAATTAATGTTCTTGTTTTCTGCCAGCTCTCTCAGCTCCCTCAATGTGGGGTTTCACCTAGCTATGCCTAAACATGTATTTCAATATATTTTTTCCTTGGGGAGGACACCAAGTGATTTCGGGGGTATGGTAGGGAGATCTGAAAATTGAATAAAGACAACAACTTTGTTAACAAAAAATAATTGCTTTGTCCAGGGTACATTAATTTTGAAGTTTAGGAGTATTTTGTGTAAATTAATAATAACCTTCCTAAACATATTTTGTCAAGGGTAGTTTAGGATAATTTTGTGTATCCAAGTGGTAACCTACCCCTCTTTCCAGCATCATATCTCTGAACTCTTTCATCCTGTCATCAAGTGATAGCATTGTTTTCTTTTCTTTCACTGGGATATTTTTCACTGGTTGCATCACAATCACAGGTTGTTCAACTATCTCTTGTTGTTCAACATGTTCAGGCTGCAACATCTCTTCTTTTGTTTCCGTGTCAATCATCTGCACATCATGTATTTCCTCACTCTGGCTTGCCGTCCTTTATGTTTTACAAACAATCAATACGTACATGCATCAGTTTTAAACTAGAAGAGTCTTCGAAAAACAAACAAAACTGTTGAGGAAGAAATTGGGCTGCGATTGAAGGAGTCGTAATCTTGGATGCATGGTGGCAACTTTTGTTCCTGTGCACATAATTATTCTACACGGCACAGGATGGTTTTGACAGACACCCAGGCACATGTTTTAGGTTTTCTGGATGTTTTGTAGGTAATCTGTTTTAGTCAGATTTCATACAAACAAATCTTCCCCTACACTTCAACAAGTGGTCTTTATCAAAATAGCTAAATAGCTTCAAACATTCTGTAAACCCTGGGAAACTTATAAATGCAAGCTAAGCACACAAACTACATGTACATCAGCTTCATGCCGAACCATGTGCAAATCAATTAACATAACTTTGCTTATGACTCAAAACAACACTCTTTGTAAAGCACATCTACTGTACAGTCATGTAACTTCAAGAATTTAGAAAATTATAATAAAACTTCACATGAGTCAAGAATTAAAATGCTCTGATGAC
This sequence comes from Orbicella faveolata, assembly GCF_042242905.1. Classification (NCBI taxonomy): domain Eukaryota; kingdom Metazoa; phylum Cnidaria; class Anthozoa; order Scleractinia; family Merulinidae; genus Orbicella; species Orbicella faveolata. The sequence continues at coordinate 1,241,966 of NW_028301536.1, read as the reverse complement.
TACACTGTATGTACATCCAATTTTTTTTTTTTTATCAGTTTTAATTACAAATAAATAAGGTTCATCTATATACAGGTACCTTTGTTTTTTGGTAGGAGGGCCCTCATCATTATCTTCAATAACAGCAGCTGGGGTATTGTTCTCTTTTTCTGTGAATGTAGACACAAAAATCAAACAATTATTATTTCTCCCAAGTAACTATGAAACAAAAGAATCCCCATCACATACTTAATTCCGTTGATGGCTGCCTCTTTGGGGGGCCCTTGTTAACAATCTCATCAACTTTTTCATTGTTCTCAAGCTCATCAGGTTTCTCCCATATGGACAACCTTGTAGTGGGATTGAAAAAGAACATCTTTTCGTCTCCTGTCCACACAACACACCAACTTGTTCCAGGAATAAGTTGACTGGCAACTGGTTTGCTCTTGTCCCCATCTTCCTCTTGATTATCTTCTTTTGCTGCTTCTTCACTTTCCTTCTCTTCCTCTGCTTTGACAAAGAAACATGAATGAAACATAATGCACATACCAGTATATACCTGTCCGTAAACTACTAATTTGCGTAGAGAGTACATGTAGATCAAAAAGGCTATGACCACTAGAATGAAACTACATTTAGACATCTTGATAGTAATGTTTCTTCTGAAATTAGCCATCACCTACTGTACATACATGTACAAAAGAAATTAAAACAACCAAATACTGTAATACTTGCACTACGTACAATTCATGTACCAACACAACCACAACAGCATAATTTTCTTTTAATTATTTTAGAACTTCGATGTCTTCACATATTCATCTGCAAGTCCATGACAATCCTAGCATTAATATACTGAATAATTCTGATAAAGACAATAAAGTTTTAAAAGAAATTCACTATAAACCACTTGGTAGGGAAATAATAGTTTTGTTAACTTTCATGTACATATATAGAGTCAATCTATATTAATATTAATAGCACTACAGAATACTAGTCTATACCTACCTTTAGCAGCTTCAGCATCTTCACTGCTCTCCAGTCTTTTGTCACTAACATCCTGAGGTTTGTCCTTATCCCTAGCATCTCCCTGAGAGGATGGCTCTGGCAACATGCCTGGACCCCCTGCAGGCATGGGTTGTTGCTGTATTCCTGGTCGAATCAGTCCTGGGAAAATTACAGGGGGAAGCATTCCAGGAGGAGGCATTCCTACAAAGACATAAAACAGTTTTTTTTCAAGGGGTTGTATTATCAAGAAGCTTATATTTAAAAGGCTATATTAATTAAATTAATATTAATATGCTCTGACTGACTGTGAATCACTCAGTGCAAGGCTATGAAAAGACTGTTATGAGTATCATTAGATTTTGTTAGCTGTGATTTCCCATAGCCTAGGACGTAACACCCAAGGAAGAGAATTGGAAAGTACTTATATTATGCAGCTCAGATTGTTCATACATGTACATTTGTATCTGTTACTAACCTATGATTCAGAATTAACCAAACGTTCTTGCATTGGACTATAATATATACAGTGCCCCATTTTTCAGTTACATTTAATGACTGAAATTTTTATTGCCACCTGCAGCCTGGAAATCAATATCATATGTCCTGTTGTTCCTTAATCCAACCCTGGATACATGTTCATGCAAGATTTGGGTTGGGATGCAAGAAGGGAATGACCATCAACAATTCCAGCAGTCATTATCAGGAAAACAGAATGTTGCAGCCTAACGAAACTACATTTACTGAAAAAAGAATTAATGGTGATGCATTTTTTACACAAAAGTAATATCATGGAAGAGTTCCTATTAACTTTCGCGGACACCCTTCGTTCCGCCGGGAAGCTCAACGATTACATTAAAATGTACAGTCATATACAACTCATCAGCTATAGAATTCGTACAGTAATATCAAAAAGATATCTAATCAAAATGTGCATGTGACGTACCTGGTGGCGGCATCCCTTGCATTGGGGGTGGCAACTGGTCCATCTCCTTAGGCCGCTCCCATGTCGACTGTAGGGTTCTAGAGTTGTAGTAGTAGACTCTTCCATCTGCTGTGCGATGCTCAGACCACTCACTGCTAAGGCCGGGTGGCATACCCAAGGGAGGAGGCATTGGCAGTCCTGGAGGGGGCATACCTGGCGGAGGAAGACGTGGTGGCGGCATCATACCAGGAATCATTCCAGGGGGTGGAAGTCGAGGTGGTGGCATACCAGGGACAAATGCCCCAGGAGGTGGCATACCAGGATTGCTAGATTTATAACAAAAGTTGTCATAAGGTACATAAAGAGCTAAACCAATGTAAGCTACATGTATTGATCTAAAACCATTATGTGGTTATGACTTATCATACAGTTGGTCAAAGCACATTCCTGTCAGGACTAATACAGCCAAAAATTTAAGGGCTTTTAGGACCTCAATTCAACATGCGTTTATTTACTTTAAACCACTTGAGATAATCAACAATAAAAATGGCAACTATGAAGGACTGTCCAGTCCCACATTCCCTTTTCAAGACCTTCAAATAATGTTTTTTTTTTTTAACTCAATGAATTTCAGTAACTTCATTTGTAGACCTCTATACCCTACGCTTTAGTACATTGATTTCTCAATAATAGTGAGTATACTATGCATAAATTTGCAATAATTATATTAGGTGGATACAAACATTATACCTTTGTTGTGGAAGCTTCTCAGGTGTAGCAGTTGTGGTGTTTGTCTGCTGCTGTGTTCCAGTCTGCTGCTGATTCTGATTCTGTTGTTGATCACTTGCTTGTGCTGTATCTTGCTCTGCAGGGGGAGTTTGTTGTTGTCCTTCAGTAGGAACATTCTGTGCCTAAAATGGAAGAAATTAAATGTATTCTGATCAGCCAAAGGAAATTAAGGGAGGATTTTTTGCAACAACTACATTTATCAATTTTGCCCAATTTTAGACTGTCTATACTACACTGTGCCAAAATCCAATATTACTCTAAACACTACTGACTCAAACTTGTAACAACTTTCCCGTAAAAAGTATACCTAAAAAATATCTGTATTAAGAATGCTCAGGACAGTCACAGTGGACAATGTTTTAGCATACATTGTCCACCAAAACTAGTAATAGTTTGATTTTAAAGATACAATATATAGTAAAGTATGAACTGATAAACTAGTAGCCCTCTGTGCTAAACATCTATGATTAATTATAAAATAACTAAGAATATACAAAGTATGAATATTAATTCAGTACAATGTTCAGTGAAATATTGAAAAAAGGTTCAGTGAGATGATTTCTGTTATTACAAAAACAACTACATTATTAATGGCCGACAACTACATATGCACTGCAATTTTGTCTTGTCACTATAAACAAATATTGATTGACATTTCTACCTGAATCGGTTGAGTTGGTTGTTGAACCTGTTGTCCTGGTTGAGCAGAAGTAGGTGGCTGATTCTGTGTTGGGGGGGTCACTAGATTTTTTGGTTTTTCCCACGCTGACTCTCTGGTTCTGGCATTGTAATAATAAGTCTTTCCTTCAGGAGTCTTGTGCTCAAGCCACAAGTCACCATTGGCATCAATCATGGGAGGATCTTTATTCTGCTGCAGCTGCTGCTGTTGTTGCATCTGCAACTGCATCTGCTGCTGGTTCGGCATCATAGGAGGAGGCATTTGATTTGGCATCATTGGTCGTGCCTGATCACATTTACAAGATGTAGAAGTTAATTTTGTAATCATATAGATTAAAAGTGTAAAAGTTTGATAACACTTGCTTTTTTTAAAAGGCTTCTCTCTTTGAAAAACAGTTGAGCTATACAAACACGAGTGGAAGTTTGGAAGAATGATAAATGCTGTGGGAACATGAATACTAAACTTTCCTTTTTTGCGTGTGTTTTTTATCTGTTTGTTTGTTTGTTAAATAAAATACCTGCATATTGGGTAGCATAGGAGCATTTCCCTGAGGTCCTCCAAATGGTGGTCTCATGTTATTCATGGCATTCCTTGGATCAAAAGGTCCTCGCATAAAAGGGCTTGGTGGTTGTCCCAAAAGTGAACCTCTGGGATTTTGTCCAACAGGCCCACGAGGTGGTGGTCCTCTCATGTTTGGTGGGAGAGCCCTTTGGGACATAAGGGGAGGGGGCATGTTGTGCCTCATGGTTTTCTACAAGAGTAATAAAAATGTTGAGGTGTCAAAGTAGCCAAACTCATTGCATTGGAAATAATAATAATAATAATAAAAACACCCTTATGGGGAAAATGAAACTCATCACATGTAAGCTTAGTAACACTCATACATTCAAAATCTTTAGGAGCTATCGCAATATTCAAATGGGATGGTGCTGGCTATACTGTAACGACAAGATTATACGTGAGCTTTCCACCTATGTCACCACTCAAAATATGGCCAACTGATCGAAAACGAAACAAAAGCTAGACCTTTACACGATTTGTTCACTGTTTGTTATGGGTCGTATCACTGAATGATTGTTAACTAATTCCTCGCGAAATGTAGCGTGTTAACTAATAGCAGTTCAAAAGACGTTAAGAGAAACTCTTACCCCTTGTGGGAGAATCAATTACAGACAGATCTCTGGGAAATTCTGCTCTCAGATGTGCTAAGATCAAGCTAACTCAATCAGCAAGACTCGCCGCCATTTTTTACTTCCCATGATTCATTAAGAGTCATATAAAATTCGCTGATTCCCGGATAATCAAACTCGCCCCAGCCCTTTTCGGCTGTTTTGAAAACTCATGCATGAGGTGCATGAAGTCCAAGGCCATGAGCAGAGCAGTTTATCCGGGTGATTTATTTTTTAATTTCCCTTTTAATTTACATTTTCATCCAAGCATTACATACTTATTTTCAATACAATTGAATTGCAGGTTACAGAAAGTTGAAATCAGACACCAACCGACCATTTCTGTTCCACATGACTTGGGATTCACATGACTATTGTCTTGTGGGTAATACATTCATTATGTCAGATTATATATACGGTTCTCTGATCAAAGAAGGCCAGAACAAGGGATAGTTTTGGCTTATTTTGAGGGGGAAAGGCTAGGGATACCTCTCCTCAGTATTAATGAAAAAGTGGAGCAAATACATATAAAATAGAGAACCCAAAAGGTCCAAGGTGTGCAGAGTGTTAATAAGCAAGCCACTATGGTCTTGAGTCACATACAATTCTTCTTAAGCTTCAGAGCCATGTTCAAATTCTTTTACTGTATAGTAAACTTAGTCTGCGAAACAGCCATCTTTCTTCACTCTTGAAATACCACTCAGGAGTGAAGAAGGACAGGTGTCTGTCCAGGCAAAGTGAAACTGGCCTGTAACTAATTATAACTGATTAAAAGCCCATCCACTAACCATCCCATAATATGCCTAGATTGACTACCATGGAAGATTTGCTTGTGTCTAGGAGACTTCCAGATTGTCTGGAAAATGAAAGCTGGGTATGTTTGTCTTCAAGTATGTGTATTTTGCTGACAGGTGCATGTCGTGTTAGGACGGGGAGGGAATTGAACAGACTTGAATGGAAAGCAACTGTGTATTGTTAGACTTAATTGAAACAAGATACTAAACATACATGTATGCTGTCTGGCAGTGTTTTTCAAATCATGATAAATCTCTCTCCACAGACACATGCAATATTGTGTAATTTGTTTATTGTTTAGATAATAAGTGGGACAATTCACACTTGATTATCCACAGTTGTGTTTATGTAGACATGCAACTTATCATTCATATAACTTCAAAGTTAAGTTTCCTCTGTAACTGTACACTTCAAATTAACAAGTTTCATAGATTTTATTTTTATTACAGTGTATGTTGATCAATAATAGTTTGCAAAATCTGGGTTCTGTAGATAGCACAAAATAATCACATCAGGATAAAAAACAGATGTACAGTGTACTGTTTTCTCAACGCTGTACACTCACTTAATAGTATTTGAATTTCTTGAGTAAAATATCATTAAAACATTGGGAATTGAGACATACAATAGTTTAGAGCTGTGAAAAACAAATTGTATTTATTTCATAATTCCATTCCAATTCTTTCTTATTAGGTCCTGTCTTTTATTTTGGACTTTTAATATTTTGTTTCTAAAACATTTCAATCTGCAAGTACACATACGATTGCCATGGAGGATGTTACCAAACAAACTTTTAAGTCCCTGATTAACTATAACATTACCTAAATTTAACGATGTGAAGGCCCCGGAACAGCTGCCCTAGTAGAGACTTCCATGTGAAAGGTGCGAGGCTGCTCATTGTCCCTTTCATTAAGGGAAGTAAATGTTACTTTTTGAGAAAGAATGCCAACTTTTTTATTTTACCCAATAAGGTATCTTTTGGGCTTGCATACAGAGAACTAAAGCACTGCCTTCATACTGCATTGTTGGTTTAAGATCGATCATCGTGAAATCTACAAACATTCTTCCCTGATGAAAGCATTAATATTCAAAGACAAATGAATTTGTTTATCTTCAATTAATAAGATGATGTAACTCCTCTTTCTCTGCTTTAGAATATTCTTTATGGGATAATAACAGAGCTGGAGCCATGCCAAGATCACCTTTTAAAGGAACATATTACATCATTTCTTTTTTTGCTGAAATTTTAAGACTAGCACCATGGCTACCTTTAACATGGAATGCCAACTTCCAGGTGTGAGGTTAGTATTAATAAAACCTACAGTCACCAAACCAACACTCTGGAGGGAATTTGTAAATCTGATTCTAAACAATGAAAGCTTTTAATACCTTACATAAAAAAATAACTTGAAAGTACATTCATCAGCAAACAGCAAAAATTAATGCCTATAAAAGCCACCTTTCTATGATGAAGATTACTTGGTCTTTATCAGCTGACCACATGCATGCACATCCTCATCACTCTTGTTAATTTTCTCTCGCCAGTGACTGCCTCTGATCAGCTCTCCTCTTCAAATAAATTTGGTCATTAGACCTCACTATCATTTTGCCAGTGGTAAAAGACATAAGTGGCAGTGAAAATTATGATTGTCACCAACAAAAATGGGAGACTCTGTTATCCAGTCATAAATAAATAAATAAATAAATATACATTTATATAGCGCCATTTTCCACTAATTGTCCATGGCGCTTTACAATACTTTAAAATTAAAATCCTAATTCTTTAAAAACCTAAAATCCTAAATCCTAAAAGTTAAAATCCTAAGAATAAAATACGCTATATAATACAATTAGGCTAGAAATAAAAAGTAAAAACTACAAATCAAATGCACGCTTAAAAAGATAAATCTTAACAGTCATGGCTGTATCACTCTTGTAATTGTTTAAATTTAGACTCTAATTACTGCACCCACACTTTTCTTTTTCACTTCCCTCTCCTGTACGACGCTGATCCATGCTATCTCCCAATACAAATGCCCTTTGTTCTGCATGGTTATCTTTAACGTGTTTATTAACCAGCTCTGCCAGCATTGTAAATGCCTCTGTGACATTCACAGAATTTTTCGCACTAGTCTCTATGAAAGGCATATCATTAAGTGCCGCCCACTCGGCTCCACTCTCCGCAGAAACTTGACGGTGTGAATCAAGATCTGTCTTGTTGCCAACCAGAATCATCAATACGCCCTCATTGGCATACATCTCTACCTCATTTAGCCATTTGTTGAGGTTTGAAAACGTTTCTTTTCTTGCTATATCATACACTATCATCACTCCATGAGCTCCCCTATAGTATGACGATGTTATTGTTTTAAATCTTTCCTGACCAGCTGCAAATAAAAGAAAACAAGTACATTAGTCTCTACAGTGGTTAATAGTAATTCTCCTTACAATTAATTTTCTGATATGTTATGGCACCAGAATGGAACGGCATATGAAAACACAAAATTGTTCAGTGCCATTTGGAGGATATTTAAGATTCTCAAGACCTAGGGCTAGATTTGACCTGAGGTGCATCCCTATGTACATTCCTTTGTGGGGACTCCTATATAAAAAGGTTGCGGATGCTCGTCATCTCATTTAGGGGTATAAATCAAGGGTTCTGATCTCAAGTAGGGTGTTCAGAATGGAACACCACTATTTTTGACTATCATAGTATCATTTAGGGTGCACTCCAAGAAATACTACTAATATAAAATAATGCCTTCTGTTTTCCACTGGTCTCTTGAGACTGGTCTACTACCACAAGCCCCTTTCCTTAACAGCGTATGCTAATCAAGCCTATTCAGTTTTAGTGGTATCTTTTAGTGGTCAAATAAAGCTCCAGTTATGCCCAGTTGGAATCCTTTAGGGTTTAATTCAAATTTCCTAACAAGCGTCCCAGACCTTTTCCTACAGGAGTCCCCTCTCCTCAGGGGAAATATTCTTTTCACCTATTTAGGTCTTTATATTGTATCAATTAGAATACAATGGCCCAGTAGCTATTCATGTGACTATTTGGGACATAACGCTTAGCTTAATTAGTGTGGCTTTGATCCTTATGTTTGAAAAAGCCACTAATCTTTGCTCTTTAACTGTAGCTAACTGTAATGGTGCCTTCCTTATGGCGATGGCAACCAGTAATTACTTTTTAGGCAAAACATGTGATGGACTAGGACTAAAGAAAACAACAGTTTCTCTTCTTCCTCATCTGCCATCTGTGCAAAACCTCTCATCTTTCTTGTTATAATTTATTATTTTTGTTAATGACATCACGCCTTCAGCATACCTACATTCTCCCCTGCCTTTGTCAGACAAAAGAAAACTTAACAGGTGCATAATATAGGCCACAAATTTATCTGAATCTTTTATTCATCACCGCACAGAATTAAAATTCTAGATTCTGATACAAAATTCAGCTCATTTTCGGATTTTTGAAATGTGAAAAATAGAAAAGCATTAAACATTTTTAACTCCCTCGATCTTGCTAAATATTGTACAAGTAAAGCAAATAAAACAATACTCACAGACGTTCAAGCGATTATGCGGTACATTTGTTTGTTTGTAATTGAAGACATCGAGGTGAAACCGACAAATGGAATACATAATCAATTTATTAAATCTCAACACTTCAGCAAAGCTAAATTAATCTGTGCGAACGCCTCGCCATAGACATTTTCGCTAGCTGATTGGAATGATAGCAAAGAGCTAGATTCGTAACGGATAAACAAGACCGAAAATCTCGCTGTTGCTTTATGTCTGTTAAATATACCTCGCTTGAATTATAGAAATGTTGACGACTCCATAACGGCGTGTTTACCTTTCAGGAAATCCATTGTTTGCCCAGGAAGTCAAACACTCGCGTACAATACTGTTTCCTGTGCTTATCAACAATCACAATCGCTAGATTTATACTGTGTATGCTTAATACGTAAAATTAAATATTTCTGAACGGCCGATTAGCATGTCTTCGAAGGCTACACGACCTTTTGATCGTTTTGTTTTCCCTGTTCTGCGAATGAAAAAAAATGAATCATATATTCTCGTTTCAGTGCTTTTAAAAAGTAATAATTCCACATCCCTGGGGTGCCATAGAGCCTCAATTAAAAATGCAAACATTTTTGTCCGAAGGATTTTGCGAAATTGACGGCTAATAATAATATTCAATTTAGCACACTGACATTTTTCCCGCGACGATCACCGGGTCGAGATGAAGGGCCCGCCGTTCTGGAAGAGTGATTTTATCATCGGCCCAAAGCGATCTCGTTGAAATTTAAGCAAAACTTGAACAACTCGGAAACCATTAATTTTTCAAGAGAACAAACACAGCGAGGAAACAAAAGCACGTTATTTAGAAGAGACCCTGAGGGCAACTGCTTCAAACAGTTGCTCTAGAATGGTATTTTCACGAACAGTTTTTTTAGGAAAAAGTCGTTACGCGCTTACATGACCATGCACATGTACTCACCGGTATCCCAGACTTGAAGACGAATCCTTTTCCCATCGAGTTTGATCGTTTTTATTTTGAAATCTACGCCAATCGTATTGAGGTAAGCTTCTCTGTGGGCGAAATCGACGTAACGAAGAAGAAGGCACGACTTTCCCACGCCAGAATCTCCGATCATAAGCACTTTGAACAGATAATCGTATTGAAGATGTAAGTCGACATTCAAATCTGAATCCATCGTCGCAATATTTAAGAATCAAACGCTCTAGAATGATAGGTTAAATTCGACATCCATCGTCAACTAACGCACTTTATCAGTCGAACACTACACGCGATTAAGTTTTGCGAATCGAATCAATCAGCTGGAGGATCAAAAGTCATTATATTGCTGAGAGACTGGGTCGGGAGGGTGCCACAGTGTACTGGACCACCGAATGATGGATTGTGGATCACCAATCTTCATTTAGTGTCAAATTTACCTCTTGGAGTAGGATGCTGCCTTCTCGTTCATTTCTAGTTGGCGAGTTTCTGTTTCTTTATTTTCGTATTCTGAGCGAAACAAACTGGCTACAGTAATGTTATATAGAAATAATTAAAATGCTCAAAAATATCGAGGATCCGTTACCAGGATTGATCATAATACAATTGAACAAGCGTTCTCTGGTAAAAATTATTAAAAATATGAGCTTTCGACAGCCAGTCTACTGTCTTCGCCGGATAAAAATTTGTGAAAATTTGTCACAACTTTTAATCCGTCGAAGACAGTAGACTGGCTGTTGAAAGCTCATATTTTTAATAATTTTTATCAGAGAACGCCTTATTCAATTCTATAAGTTAGAATTTCAATTATCTTTGCAACTTGGAAGATAGATTATAAAAATACAGCGGAAATTGGATAATAAGGTGTTGTAACACGATCGTATTCCTGGGTAGTACAAGAGACGGAAATTTCTCAATGGGAAGTACCGGATTTTTCTCTCGAAGTTGACTTTTCACATGATTAAAACATTAACACATGGGGTAAGTTTCTGCAGTCACCGAATGCTAATGGGGCATAATTTTGACCCAGTATGGTCTAAGCTCTCGTTAGTGATAACCTCCCGTTAGCGACCTCCTAGGCTTGACATTTTGGGTGGTCGCCTACGGGAGGTTCGATTTTAATTTTAATTCTTTCGAATCGCGCGCTTCACTCACGAGGATCACCGCGACGCGTTTAGCGCTGGCGCCTAACGTAAAGCGGCTAAAGGAAATATTTATTGTCCTTAAGTTTAAGTTTAAAGGAGTTACGTCAGGTTTGTACATCTTGAAAAGTTTAGCCTAAATTTTTCAAGCTCGTCGTTTGTAATCCGTATTAATCTTCTCCATCTTTAGCCTTGCTTGTTTCGTTATGGTTTATTATTATCCCTTTAGTGCTTTTCCATCTTAGTAAACTATCATTTTCAGCTTTCCTTCAATTCAAAGGTAATTTTGTAAGTGGCCAAAGTAAAACGCAAAATACCCTGAATACTGTGGGTGAGCTCCTTTAAATCATAAAACTCCTCACTTAAAGCAAGCAATGCCTTATGAAAAATAACGACTTTTATTTGATTTTCTATAACTGTTATACTTTGCTGATTTTAGCCAAAACATAAAAAATATATATATCAAACAATCTTCTGATGAACGTTCCTGAGCTCCCTATTGAGCTACTTTTACTCTGAACAAAACGAGCATCTTTGTAACCTCGTCCAATCACCGCAATGTCGCTGAACAGTGCTGGACATTTACCAGCGTTCCAATAAATAAGTTTATTGCTCTACTCTTCAGCTTAAAAAATATAGGGCTGATTTTAAGAATTTTTAATTACGATGAGTTCATTTTTTTTTTATTTTTTTTATTTTAGGGCATTACTGAATACGCTTAAGAATACTGGACCATGAAGGTTAGGGGTATCAGCATAGTTTCCAGTCCAAAATGAAAGTGTCAGAGATATTTGCCTAAGAAAGATCCTGGAAATAACCTACAATTACAGCACGACCTAACTGGTTGGCTCACAACTTCCCAAATCTGTTTTCCATCAGATCCACACTTTCCAGTATTCCGCAAAACGTCAACTGTGAAACTGTCCTGAACGCAGATGCCCTCGTAACTAAGGCAACCGACGTCCTTAGCATCACAGATGACCTCGTTCAGGTAGCGCGGGAAATAATCAGCTGATAGCGTGGTGACCGCTGACCACTCAGTGCACAGGTGGTGGTAGCCATTTTGGTCGAGCGATCCACGTCGAGCGACCCTTGTAAGATTCGTTAGGGAGTATAAAGGTGCGTGTCGTTTGCCACGGGGCTTTTTGGTGCTACGTGTAGGTGCCTTGGTGGGAGTCGGTTGACTGATTAATTTGGAGAATTTAGCAGCTCCAGATTTTGTAATCGCTTGATATCTTCTATTGTAGCCTCCGAAGGTTTCCAGTTTCTGTTCCAGCTCTCTGGTTGTCAGGGGTTGGCAAGTAGAAGTTAAACTCCTTTGAATGGTGACGTCACTTTGGTTGGAGCCTAGGGGCTGTGCTTCAGAACAGCTTAGAAAGGTCGCGAGCATTATTACCATTGAAATAGCTTTCTTAATCATTTTGGTCTGTGAGTGAAATAGAAATAAACGATACGTTGGTAAAAGAAAAATGTCTTAGTATGATCTATTTGGGATAGGTTTAATTATGGCAGCCAAAGGGCTGTGTAGACTTACTACAAAATAATACACCTATATAATTACAATTATAACAGATTAACGATCTCTTACGCAAATAAAACGGGAAAATGAAACTTAGAAATTAAAGACAACCAGTACCAGGAACTGATCGTGATTGATTGGCTAGAAAAAGGGAATCAGTAGAATTTTAAAAAATGTCATTCTTTTCACTTCATGCATGTACGCCAAAACGATAATTATAACTCAGTCACTTTCATCCTATTCTGAACAATCTGACATTTTATAAAACCATTCCATACTAGAAGATGTAGCTCTGCAGAAATCGATGTGTGTCTCTGATTGGTTTTTGCCTCAGCGCGGGAAATGTTTTTTTTTTCAATCTAAGAATCCAATTTTGGATGTTGCCAAAGAAACGCACATTAAGTGCTCAAAAGTCAAATATGAAAGTTGTCCGTTTTCGATTTTACGATAAAAGAACTTCAAATATGACATATGTAATTTCTTCGGAACGTGTTCAATCGTGGGCTATCCAAAGGGAATCGAAAGTAGCTGTCATTACATTTAAGATTTTTGCTTCTGACTTAAAAATGTGTTATAATCAGTTCATTAGAATGTCTTTTCCCAGTTTCCAAGTTATTTCCGCCGGTTCCTTTCTATTAACTGCTTGGAGTTTTGTTTTGAGTCAGAGGCAATATATTTATTGTTATTTAAATTTTTGACTCCTGCCGCTATCTTATTCAGACCTGCAAATGATCCCCTGACCGCAAATGATCCCGGACCGGAAATGATAGCCTCGCCATAAAAGGAGGAAATGTGAGGTCTCAGGAATTTGGACAGTGGATTTAAAATTTATACGATGGATTTTTTTTATTACTGAGAAACTCAGAAAATCGTATAAACATTCCGATTTGATTCTGAAAGGTTAATTGTGTACTGAACTAATCAAAAAGTTCAGGACACGCGAGAAAACCTCAAAACCACAAACAATTACCGCTGCTGTTTTGCTTTTAATTGGCGTTTTCCTTGCTACATAATAATACTCCTCAAATATTTCTGGTATTCACGGTTTTCTGAATTTCACAATAATTATAATACAATATTGTGATACAATCTTTATTTTTTATAAGAATATTGTTTTTTCTGGCCAAAGCTGAAAATTCTTAATTTTCTGCCGACTTGAGGCTGAAAGTATTCTTGTGAATATTGACATTTCTGTTTTCGAATGTATTTGGTGTCTGAATGGTGTTAAAGTCATTTTAGAGTCAGACTGACTTCTTGCAAAATGTTAATACGGCATAAAACATACGACTAGTACTGTATGGTTTTGTTGCTTTTGGTCAGTTTTGCTGTTTAGAGAAAGGAAACATTTTATACGGTTTAGTTAAAAACGTATAATTGTATTGTTATTACAAATTCTAAACACACAAAATTATATTCCAATATCTGAACCTCGTGTTTATTCTTAAAATAGTCTTAAAAATTCGCAAATTTCAGCCTCTATATTCTTATAAAACATATTCTTATAAAAACAACGAAGAGAACAGTTAGTAGATGTAACGCAAGCAAAATGCTAAGTATGACGATTTGAAAGCAAATTTTACGACTTTAAAAGTGTTATCCAACGTCACGAAATTTGTGAAAGTTGTAGTTTAGCTTGGTCCTTCCCTGTATGACTTTATTGGGTCTGGGCATGAGATGTATCATAACACAGGATGTTCACTATATCCTCACCTGAGAAAGTGGATTTTAGCGTTGCTTTCGGCACAGAGGAGATTATAGACGGCAAAAAACAAAAAAAAAAGAAAAAGAAAAAGAAATTGCGCGAGCAAAAGCGACAGCTCTATTCGTAATTCATGCAAATAAATCTGTCTAAAGATCACTGTGGTAATTCGCACGAAGGAATCTTGCGCACTTTCATGGGAGCTCGTGGCTATCTAGGACGCAAGTATAAGAAGTGTACAGGGAAAAGTTCTAAGCGGTTATTTAGATGGCAGAGGCATCTTCGAAGATTCATGTTTATTTTTGCGGTGCGTTTCCTAAACGAAGACTTTCAGCCGGCACATGTCAATTTGGTATTTTGTGCAGTATGTCTAAAGCTTTTTATTGCTACTTTTATGCCTGAGGTGCTTGTCTTTTTTCTAGTATAATTAAGAAAATATGTATCCATCCATAGACTTTTCATGGAGTCCACGCCATTCCTAACTTTTTGCGGTGGAACTGGGATCATTTGCGGGCCTGTACATACTTCTGAAATCGCTATTTTCCTTTGAAACGATGGTAACGCTGACGTCACGATGACCCTCTGTATCGTTGGCTCGGGTACTCTACGCATGTCACTGCAAGACGTGGCGTGTTTTCGTATCCTCTTTAGTGTGCACGGCAAAGATTCCGGGTAACGAATTAAGGATCAGCGTATATATAGGGCCTCAGGACACTTAGAAACACACCGGTTGCTCCCTATAAATGTTCCATTTCAGTATTTTCTAATACAGATATTGATACGTTTTTGTTGCCACTATACTTGTATGACAGGTTAGTAAAAAAACACTCAAATTTTCAATGAACGGTTTAAAAGAACTATTCAAAAATTAAGTTTGATTTCTTCTCAGTTTATCTGATTACTGAAATTTTTACGGAAAGTCAAGTTTTTCATTTCGGAGGAACGATTGTTTGACGCAAAATCTTTATTTTCCCATTTTACGCCAACAAGCCAAGCTAAGTAGTATCTCAAACATCAATTTTAGATTTTCGTCGTCAAAAGTTTTCATTTTGTAACCTGGTCGGATATATTCCCGAGTTCAATGACGAAAAATGTTTTTTCACCTCCAAACGATAAACGATATTGCTACAAATTACCATCTTTACTTTCCATAAGGAGTTGTTTGTTTTCAAATTAAAATATACACAACATTTCAGTTAGGCAGACAAGAAATCATCATCCGATACTTTACCTCAATATTGAATGTTCCTCTCCGGCAATTCAGGTGCAGTCGATACCTCTCAGGATTAAGATCTGAAAAAATGTTTGGCTAAATCCATTTTTCATTTCATTATATATATTTTTTGCGGAAGTCTGGTAATTTACCCTCAATATCTGGAATTCATATTAGATGACATGGCAGTTATGTTGAATTTGCTGGATTTCAATTGACGCGTTCTTTTACGTACATTAAAAGACCGCTTTACGTGCGAAAAGTATAACAAAGGAAATATTTAGAAGGCGCTTCAAGCGTACCGAAACAATACGAACCACATTCAACTTTTTCTTCAGACGCAATCCCTTTAAATAACGAGGTCAATTAAATAAAAGACTAATGAAAGTTGAAGTGCTAAGTGGAAATCTAGTCTCAAGGCTGTAGAACGTTTTGTCTTGGCCTGTCTGTTGCAGCAAAAATAAACGAAAATCATCTTTGAACCGTTTAAATTTTTGCTATTTAGCCAAAAAAGTACGTGCGAGATTTTTCATTTATGAAATTTAGCTCCAGATCATGGGGACAGTATCAAGAGCTTATTGTGATTTAACTGGAATGTTGACCACAGGCTAGACATATAACTGACGACCTCCTCTATTTTAACTACAATTAACAAATTTGCTCAGTAATATTATTGCCAGCTCACTAAATTGTCGAATTCATTTAAAGGTCTTTTCTGTGATATTGGTAAACGTTGTTTAACGACAAGCACGAAAAAATGCGGAAATTGTAACCTGAAACGTGATCGAGGTTTTTGACAAAGATGGCAAAGCTCTTTATTTTATTGTTTTCTTTTCAAGGGTCTTAGCAACTAAGAAATTTGATGATTAGAATGATAATCTTTTTGACAAATGCACTTTTATGTTGAAGATAACACCAAATTTTAGGGATCTTTCAACAATTTAACAATAGATCACCCGTAATTGTTCTAACAATACATCACCTGTAATTTGCTTAATTTTCTTCAACTAAATCGTCATTCGGACAAAACAGAAAAGTCTGTCCGGGGTTCCATGTTCAGACTAGTCCCACACGAAAACAAAAAAAAACAAAAACAAAAAAAAATCAATGATTTTTACGACGTGGCATGCTGCATGCGTGTGCCGGTTCATCAAGGTACATCACAATCAAGTCCAGGAGTTGTTCATTTTATTAGTTCTCATCACTAGTCTGCTTACCAATGTATTGGTAATGTAAGGAGAAATTAAAACTTTGCAACAACCTATTGTAGTTTAAGCATCCTATTGGAGTCTAAGCATCTTTATACCGCTAGAATCTATCATAGTTTAGTTTATCCACAAATACAATCAAACATTCGACAGATTACATACAACTTGTGCAAAAAAGTAACATTTAAATATTAAAATCGGAAAATCGGAAAATCGGAAGAAACACTGAACCATTATCTGATCTAACTAAAGTGCCGAAAATTACCACAGAATTTGAACATGTCAATAATCTGAGATTTATTAGCGTGTCAGTATAGTTTCAACTGAGATTTAATGTTTGTGTTCAACATTCGACTTACGTTTTCCTGAGATTTTGAGTGACCGCGTAAACTAATGTCGTAAACTGAATAAAAAGTACTAAAATGAAGGTTTTATTTTACGTAAGCTACGTACTGCTGATTTATGACACCATAAATAAATAAATAAATGAACAAACAAACAAACAAACAAACAAACTAGCACATATTGTAAACTGAACATTAACTATTAAGAATTCAATCTTCTGAGTCGAGGCTGGCGAGCGGATTATTTCGAATTAAACTCGGTTCTACTTGGAACACATTCAGCTAGTTACAGGATTTGAACCTGGAACTTTCAGATCTCAAATACAGCTCCCTAAACCTCTCGGTCACGCAGCCTCTACTTCAAACTATGTTTCAAATTAAAGTGCAAATCTCTTAATATAATCAAATCCAAAGTAATGAACTTTCGGCTAATTGACTGTTATAATAATTAGCAACCTATCAAACACGAAAGACCTTGTTTCATTATGTTTTCAAACGCCGAAAAGAGAGTTAAAATTCGACGCGAACCGGGAATTTCGTTCGAACTTCGAGGTGTTTGGAAAAGAGGTCAAACGCTATCTTGAGTGTTTCATGTATCCTCTCACATCAATCGAAACTAAAACTAAGGAGAAAATGGAGAAATAAAATCGTAAATATCCACGCTAATTAAGATCACATATTTAAACACCATCACGGTCATGATTTCGTTTGTTTAAACTAAATGGTTTATTAATGAGTTTTAGAAGTTTAAGTGCAGTTCTGATAATCTGATGGTATACATTCAGTTGATATCCAATAGAATGATTTCAGAGTCATGGAAAAAGAGAACATTCGCAACATACGCGAATCTCCTGTGAGTATACCTGAGCAGTATTTCCCGTAAAAAACAGAAAATCCTGCTTTAAAGCCGTGTTCTGGCAGATCCCAAACAATTCCGGTACTCCACAGAGCTCGAACGTCGAGCTTGTGACAACCGCTTGACAAAGTACCTCGTTGATGTAGCGAGGAACCTTGTCAGGCCCCAAATCTGTTATTGCTGGGCAGACTTTGCAAAGCCTGGTTAGGCCTCCTGTCGTATTCTCACAAGGTCCAGTGATGGCAGTCACAGGGTATGAGGTAGCTCTCTTGGTATTTCTACCTCTGCCTCTTTTCCTTTTAAGTAGTGGTTTGTCCTGGAAGTTGTTTTCATCCAAAGCTGTACCGTGAATGTGCGTTTCGTTCAATATTGAGGACGTTGACAAAAGGTCTCCGCTTTTTATCAGCATCATCTGTGAATGGCAGGAGACCAGATCAGGGAACTGCTTCGCCTCCTCGCGGGTAAATGCCATATACAGGGAATTGTAGTATCCCAGCGGTCCCGCAGACCTGTTAAATCTTTGGAGGATTTTCTTGAAGGCTTCGCTGTTCCGACATGTTGTTTGGTCTGAAGTGTCCTCGCCCTCTAAAGTTCCCCAGAATTGGTAGAACCCAACGGCAAACAGCAGTAGGCGAGGAAGCATCTGGCGTTAAGAGAAACAATCTACTGAATGACATGTAAACGCCAATGCAATGCCATGTTCTACACCTTCATAAATAGCTATAACTAATGGCTGTTGTTTTTGGACACAAGGCAATTAATATCATATAATATAATACAAATGAAATCTGTTGCAATATACATTGAATAGTATATTATTCCCAGTTTTAATATTATTCAAACTCTTCAGTGAAATCTTACACTCTTATACTGAGTGTTATGGTTACTAAGAACGTAAGTTATAAAGCCATGATTGAGCAGTTGTGAAATTTTTTTTTTTTTTTTCAGGCTTTAATTTCACAACTGCTTAAGTTGTGTGTGTAACTACGATGATCAATCATGTCTTTATAGCTTTCTCCGCAATCCAAATATATGATATTTCATATATTCACTTGCAAGAACGTAAGTGTTGTCCCCTTTCATTTTCTGTAAGATTTCAGTTGCACATCAACGAATTAATTTTAGAAAGACGAAGGAACAATTTTCTGGAGAGCGTCACATGAAATGAAATTGGTAATAGTGTAGTTTTATTACCAGTTGTATAATAGTAACTATCACTCAAGCGTAACGGTTCAATTGTCCAGTAAATGTTATGATTGGAGCTGCTTTCAACCAATAAGATTCGTGAGTGCTGTTGCGGAATAACGAGTCCGTGCAAAGATATTTTTTGCGGGCAAGTAACATTGGATTTGAATTTTTGAGAACTGGGCTTGGATTAACGCGCACCTACTCGTTTTCCAAAGTCTTGCAACTTGTGAATAACATTACGTACGTCACAATTTCGGTGAAGCAATCTATATTGATTCTACCTAGCAACGAGTCTGCTTAGCAACAGAATATTTGATTTTTTGTTCTTCTATAAATTTTCGAATTTCGAAAATAAACCGTATTAAATCAAAATTACATTGATTTACCCGCACGACAAATGTATACTGATTTGGGTTGTTTCGGGTTTCAACGATGTTTAATGGGACAGTTATTCAGGAGGGGTTTTGGGGTATTATCCAGAGCAATGAAGATCAGTGTTCGCCCTTTATGTATGGGATATGTTTTGTTATTCCTTCACCTCAAACGGGAGCCATTATATTAACTTTGAGCCTCGGCAGTTTTCACCCCTAAGAAAATGAGAATATTTCAAACTTAAAGAGGAAAAAAAAAGGTCAAATACATAAAACAAAACTCCCAAACACAATAATAGCATCAAGAACAAGCGGGCTTCAGCAGTAAGAGCGTTTCGTTAACTTCACCAATTCTTACTTTACTCAACAAGATCAATTAACTTTAGCACACGAGGCGTACATTTTGAGCGTTATTTGAGGATCTAAGATAATAACATTACGTATAGTTATACCTTTTGTACGTCAAGAATTCGAAGCTTTGTCTTGTGGCCTGTCAACCTTTGCTCTTCCCGAGAAACTTTTCTTCTTATTGAGTTGGCTACTAAAGGAAATGTGCTCAGAGTTCTATGTAATTATATAAATTGAGAATCGTCAATTATGGAGTTCTCCGACACTCACTGAGAGTGACAGTAGAAGTGCCTTGAGAAGTCCAATGAATACAACTCTTGTATAGTCAATTTTCTTAATTTATTGGGCCCTTGAAACTTTAATTTAAAGAGAGCAAAATTCTCATTAGACTTTGTCAGTTTTCTGTGAAATTTCTTATATGAAACACCATTAAAAAAGGATGCATATAGAAGTCAATGACAAAATTCAACATATATTATATTTCTGGACAAAACACAAAATAAAGAGTACAGTTTTTTGTGGCACAGTAATCAAAATAGCCATCCAATTCAAGTTTGACACGATTACTCTTAGACTGATTAGTAGCTGAACTCATTAATTGCATATTGTATTTTATAGCGAAAAAAATATAATCCAAAAAGTAATAATAATAGTGTGTTGACAATTTCATTTTTTCGATCTGTTTGCTTGTTGCCAATGGTTAAAATTTTCCTCGTTTGTCGTTTGAAAGCTACAATTTGTAGCTATGTATTTCTCTCAGGATGAACCGTGACGTTTGAGGAGTTCTCTGTTAAATTATTATAGGCCCGGAAACCTACAGTCAATTACGTTGGTTGGTTTCAAGAGATTTTAAAAAACGATTTGTATTTCTGTTGTGCGAAAAATTGGTGTTAAAGGCTTTTTTGACACTATTGTATAACAGCAAATATCACTGATCTATACCTAGTGTTGTGAGCTATATTCCACTGTCTAATCTTCAATAACTCCACTGTGCTAGTGAATAAGTCGAAAGCTTTTGCGCCCTTGGCCTCTACACTGCTTTCTCTTTTGTAATGTAATTTCGCATTTTTTTTTTTTTTTCTGATTTTGTACTTTTGTTAACTAAATGTTAAGTTTAACGTAACTAAAATAATTGTAAGTAACTTGAATTGAATTGAATGGCCCAATGGAAAGTTTAAGCTTTTTCAGTCTTAAATATTCTCTAAAAATAGCGGTTATTTATCTTGAAAAATAAAGCTAATATGGCTGGAGTCAGTTCGTCGATTTTCAGTGGTTTGCTTTGTTCGGTGTGCAACGTATAAATTGATAAAATTCCTATTAATAAGGACATGTCCTCATTTATTCTGTTAAATCAAGCCATCATTCTTCTTTACATAGTAAAAGCTTCGTCTGTCTCAGTTATATGTATGAGCACAACGAAAGATTGTTAAAACAGTCTGACTTCTGGTTTCGCAACACGAAATGTAGTGTGATGATTTGTTGCCAGGGAATTATATAGGACACAGAGTACATGACAAACATTTAATGGCCTTTAACTTAATTATAAGTTCAAACTCTTCGAATTACAATACTAGGCTATTTGAAACAGTTTTTTGCACATCGCAAATGAAGTTTCGATGTTGTTGAAAATAAGTTTCATTCCCGCTGTGGGTTGCTACTGTAATTTTTATTACACCCTGTAAGGTTATGATAAGATCGTAAAAAAAATGACCTGATATTTTACACTTTTTATAAGTATACTTTTCCAAGACCAGACTTAAAAATCAATGATCGATCCGAATTTCGACATCGTACAGTGAAAATGTTAACTAAAATACCCAACTTTATTAAAGTAAAAAAATGTATAAAGGTGCCCTCCGTATTAAACATTAAATTTGTCGGAGTCCTATTATATCGTTAAAAAAAATTATGATTATCACTTGTTAAAAAAAAAATGTGCTCTAAATCAACGGCGAGGTGTTTTGTAGAAGATAGAGTTGAAACAGTTACTGTCGTCCGCCATTTTGAAACATGTCCCACGCTACCCCTGAAAATAAAAGATGTTAGTATCACCCAACTAATGGACTAATGCAAATCCTGCATTTTGATTGGCTACGCTACTAGGGGACTACTAGTAATAGTCATCGAGTAGCCAAATTGGTGCCATCGAGCCTGACGCTTTCTTTCGTTTTATTCCCAAATAAATATTTCTTCAACTTGCATTTGTTAACTTTATTATTACCTTTTCTGTCCGACTAGTTGGGTGATACTAAAACAATTAGACCCTTCGCCCTCAAGGGCCATGGGTCAATAGCCCATTCGGCTTCGCCTCATGGGCTATTGACCCGTAGCCCTTGCGGGCTACGGGTCTAACTGTTAATTAGAACAAAAAGCACTCGCAACAGCTTCTGATCTCTTGAGTAAAGGCTATAAATTTTTCTTGGCCAGTTGCCGGATTACACTGCCACAGCAATAGCTGCTGAGATATTGATGTGGTTTTGCAATATCCATTTCCCTGCACACCACAAAGCGTGTTCTCTGTCTGGCATGTGACTTCGTTGATAAAACGAGGAAACCTGTCTTCGCCAAGGTCGGTCATGACCGGGCACGTGTTGCAATATGGGAAATTGCTCTGAGTAGAGGTGCACGCGCCCGTCGATAAGGGTGCTGATAAACTTGAAGATTTTAATATAGCCGCTGAAAAGTTCACTGGTTGTTGCGTGATCAGGTTTTTAAAGTTGTTTAACGCCTCATTCATGGTAAAGGCCATGTAGTTTTTGTTGAATTTGCCCAGAGGTCCGCCACCAGATTTGTTTAACTGCGCCAAGGCTTGCTGTGTAGTAGGTGGTGAACACAGACTCGACGCTCTCAATTCATCTTGTGACGTGAGCAGAACGAACTGCACCAAAAGGAACAAGACCTGTCGATTCAAGAAGTAGGAGTTAGAGTACATGTTTGGAATGCGAGAAACTGTCGTACGTTTACGTGTGAATTAGAAATGGGAATCGCACAATCCTCTCGTACAACTCCTGCTCAATAGAAGTAAATAGGAGTTAGAGAACATGCTTGCAACGACAATGTGAGAAACTGTCGTACCTATGTACGTATAAATAACGATAGGAATCGCACAATACTCTAGTACAATTCATTGTTAATAAAACCAAATCTATTGTATTACTGGTACTACGGGAAAAGGGTAAAAATAGCAAATACCCGCCAATATCTCATCTAGCAGAGCTAGCATTCTTCAGGTGCAGAACTACGCACTTCTTTCTTCAGGGCACACTTCTTCAGACTTCGGACTTAAAATTTGTAATGTGTTTTGGGACTTACTTCACGGAAAACTATGATCCAGGCCATAAGTTTCTGGCCTAATTTCAGTTTAAGTTTTTAAGCATGCGCAAAAAATGCTAGACGTGTTCTTCAAACCTGACCCACGACAGTACAAAGACGGGTTAACCCTTTCAATACCAATAGAATACTCTGGCTACCTTCTGCGTTGCATGTTCTTTCTGGTTGCCGTGAAAAGTTGGATGTTAATTATGGGCGAAGCCTAGAAATGGACCTTGATCAATCATAGGCATAGTGGACCATTTTCCATCGTTTTTGCACCAAAACTGATAACGTTGTTTTTCAGTTTGCGACGTCGCAATGTCGTCGATATCTAAACCTGACCATTGTGGGAAAAGGCCTAGCCTAGTACTACCATCTGCTTATCAATAATATTTGGTGATATGTAAATTAATGAGGTCACAAGTGGCACAAAGAGCACGACCATTACGTGGCCGTATATGGCTACTTGGGCGCCAAAGAGTTAGCTCCATGACGTCAGAAAAATAGAAAGATAAGTTCAAATTTTTTCCATAGACAGGTAACGATGTAAAGGTGACTGAAGTAGACGTTAAAAAGATGTTCAAATGAAATTTTATCCTAACGACAAATTATATCCTGCTTCATGGCTTTGTTGATGATGTACACCAGCGCACTTTTGAATCTTGCACAAGCCGTAAATTGTAGAACACCGAGCCGGTACGGAATGTCAAGACTTCAGGGATGGTTTCTTGACAAGTTAAGCGTTTTCTCAACAAGGTGAAGGTTAATGTTCGCCCTTCAGTTCGAAACTGTGAAACCTTTGTGTCAAAATGTTGGCAGACAATTATTTCGACATTGTAACTGGTGGCATGCGTATAGAGTGTTTATACTTTCAACCCCTTTATATTATCCTCCACTGTCTTGTTAACGCCTCAGTCTTCAGTGATAAATTTCAAAAGGTCATATCACAGAGGTATGACCACTTGAGCATCGTCACACAAGCTATGGTATTACACATTCGCAAAGTTGGAAATAATCATCAAATTGAAGCAAACATGTGAAAATGTTACCTAACGCACGAAGGTTGCAAGACGTTATAGTGGGAATAATTTGCGAGGCCGTAACTTCCATTTTCCCAAACCGGATGTCCCAGAGGTTTTGAAACAAGGGATAGAGATGATGAAGCAAAAATTTAGCTTGCACTGCAACATCTATCTCATTAGAGACCTTCGAAAGGTTATATTGCCACGTAAGTTCCGAATCGAAAGTAGCGATATGTACGAGTGCATGAGTGCTGCAAACAAAAAGGATTTTATCTACTACAGATTCCAGTTTCGTCTTTGCTTATTACGTTCCATCGCAGGTTTTATAGGGCTGTTCAACTGATCCAAAACCGCTCTTACAGGCCAAGTAAATTGAACAATTCATTTACAACCACGAATCTTAACACTGACAAAAACTGGCAATTTTTCGAATACCGACTTTCTCATTTATATTGTGCTCTGAACATATTCATAAGCCTCCCACTTGTACGCATGTCAGAAAGAAGTTTCTTTTTATTCATGCAATATTTTTTTATTGCAATGGAAATATTGAGAAAATATTACCTATTACTAACGAACTTACACGTGTTTTAACGTAGTTTCAATTATTGAACCAGAAGCTTGGCAAAAAGGCTGTAAAAAAGCGAAAACCGCATTGAAGAATACTGTTCTAATGATCTTGAAGGCAAGCAACATTCGAGTCCTGAATTCCTCTGTAAGTTTTCTTCGTAAGACCGATCGCATTGTGCTTATTTATTTAAGTTTGGCTCTCATGGTGGTTTTATTTGCTTTCATCTTGTAAAACTTAAGCTCTTTGACAACAACGCGGTTAAATTCACTTCAAATCTTTTAAATAACAAACATGGTGGAAGTTTTTCTTTATGGAAAGTGATGCAATCGTACCGAAGATACTCGACAAATGCGGTACCTTGTAACAGATCTTTAAGAATGTTTCTATCGAAAATCCAGTGATTTGATTTAAAGTGGAATTCTGCGTCTAAACGCCTTAGAGCGTTACGGATATAGCCCTTGCCAAACACTAATTACCATCTGGTTACATACAGTTACAGCAATAGATATAGTTTTGTAGAGGTTATCTGTTGTTTTACCTCCTTGATTCGCTACTTTGCTTCAGCAAATGTAACGAATATATCAAGTATTTTCCTTGCTGATCGAAATTAAACTTATTAATCATATTATTTAAGTTATGACGAAGTCTTTTGTACGTCACTTAAATTGGCGTTAGGTTTTATTTGGCACGTTTTTGAAAAGATCCACTTTCCTGTTCAATATAAAACAAAACATGTGTTAGCATAACTAAAGCTTACCTTCATGGGGTAATGAAAAGAACAGGACACTGATGGCGGTACTCCAAACACTGCAAATTTGGCAGGAAAAGCTCTTAATTAAGCTTTGTTTTAAAGAGCGGACACGAGTGTTGTGTTACCAACTCACCTCGAATTGAAAATGACTGAAGTGCCAGAATATCAGAAACTTAAATAATCGAAAGTGTAATCTGAAAAGGTATAAAGCCCAATACAGCATGTCAAACTTTGTACAGCCGGGCTAGTGATTGGACAAAAAATGTGACTGGTCACAATTAGACAATGATTAATTTGGCCTGTGTATATGACGCCCATTTTTGTTCAAGTAATAGCTAGAAAGCAGTTTCCAGGTATTTAGGACCCTTAGTAACAAAGTCACGTTTTATGATATTGGACGTCCTGTGATCTGAGGATCCCTCGAACACTTAGATATAAGCTTCTGGGCCGGACGTGAGGTTATTTTCGCAGTAATTCAGCAACAGGAAGCACTTATTTACAATAGTTTTTGTGCTATCTTGCAAAGCGATGGAATTGACCCCAGTGAGACGTGAAAGGTCGTGAAAAACGCGAACAGGTTCGACCACATATATAAAAAAAAATCACCTCTAGTGGATGACTAGTAAGGAAAAATGGCAGTGTAGGAAATATCTCTCTATATTCCTTGTAACTAACTACTTACTGTCCACACGAAGGCACAAGACTGCTTTAGTATAAAAGACTTCCGATTATAGTAATCGTCTTTATTTAGGAAGATAGCAATTGAAACTAAACGCAATGCATCGAACTCGAACACGCAAAAAAGTTGTCTCCTGTCGTCAAAAACAAAGCCCTTGCGATAATTCCGCATATTCCGAAGAGTATTTATCAAAGGCAGCGACATGCAATATTTCTGTAATATTTTCTAAGCTTTCAGTCGAGACAAGAAGAGCGGTAGAAGTGATTTATGGAGTGTTCAAAGTTGAAAACTAATATCGTAGGGAAAAGTTGTTTTCCGTCATGTGCCGGCTGTCGGTCGGCAAAGCTCAGTGGTTAAGCAACGGTATGGCCACGTATAAATGAAGTAAATTTTTACCTGAATAATTTCTTAACTCTCGTTTAGTTTGTATGTATGTTGAAGATATTTAATAGAGACAAACATATCTGATTTCAGAGTATATTGAGCTTACCCTTTATAAATGATGTGAATTTTTTTGCACAAATTTACGGAGCCGCCATGTTGGTGTACCTCCATGGTGCACCAACATGGCGGCCGGAAAATAGTGTAAACATCTGGAACTTACTTTGGCTATCTACGCAACTGATTACCTGAACTGATCAAGCTACCACTTAAATAAGCACTTTTCCTAATACTTAGCCTTCTAAAAAGGCTAAAAATCACGAGATAAGTATATATTTTTCGACAAACGCGTTCATAGCTTTATGTGACGCACCGCCATAACTCTGAAATTTAAAATGTGCCTGTTTTCAGACAAAGCAAGCCATTGAGCTGATATAAATTTACCCCCTGCTTATGCCTGATGAGGATAATAACTTTGATGGCTCTTTAGTTTTGGATTTTAGACAATGATGATGTCACGTGCAACCCAATGATATATAAATTGCAACTTCTTCTACTTGAGCCATAAATAGACCTCATCACGGTTTTAATATGCTTTCTGTATGCCGCTTCTTCCTCCCGAACAAACGATAAAGTAGAATTTTTTCCCGAACATACGTTTTTGGTAATTCTTCAAACGAAGGTTGAATTTATATAATTGGAAAAATGTGGTATGGAAATAAAAACGACGCCAATTTTTTTTTTTTTTCCGGCTTGGTCTCAAATATTTCATTAACAATTAAGGGAAATGTGCGTTTGGTTTTTTTGGTGGAGGGAAGAGTCGATTGGCACTGAATAATGAGTGAAAGTATTACGCCAAAGATAGCAATATTCGGTCGGCGGTAGACTGACCTATATTCTAGACATAAAAGAAAGAAAATATTGTTCTCATTACTGTTTTAAATCCAGTTCTTAATATTGGAATCGTGCACGACTTACGAAGAAACGACTACCAGCGATAGTTTTTCCATCACATTTGCTTTACCTGTGTAATTTGCTTTGCTTTAATTAATAGAACGACTTTTTTCGGTTAATGGTCATAAACGTAGGTAATATGTTTCTGTAATATGTCATATTGATCTTTGTTGAAAAGGATTTTCTTTTAACTGCCATATCAGGCAACTCAATTATAGTTTTAAATATGTTCAGAAGAATATTTCCAATTGTGTTGTGACGAGTTTTATTTTCTACATTTGTTGTCGTAATAATAGCAAGCTAAGAGCATATACTTTTAAGAAAAGGGCAGAGATTATTAGAACATGCACCTTTATCTTTTCAATGGCAAAAAAACTGTTGTTCTTGTTTATATAATTTCCTTATAATTTTATATTATTAAAAACAATTTAGTTTAATAAAATGATAGGTGGTTAATGCGACATTGAGGCCACGGCGAATTCAAAGCCTTCGGGTTATAACAAACCTTTTTTGGTTTGATTTGTAACGAGTTAGACTTCAGTCTTGTTTTGGCCGCCATCACCAAGAGAAGGGTTATTCATTAACGGGAAAATATTAGCGTTGCTGATAAAACTCAAATCAAATTCTAACAAAATTATAGAATATAACAGACAGGATGGCGTTCGCTGATTGTTGCTTTACATAATTATTTTCTTTTCGGAGCGTACAGTAATAATATTTTTAATTCACTTTGGCGGTTCTTAAATTACATTGCGGTCAGTATCGATCTTTGTTTGCCCCGGAATAAGGCGCCTATTAATTCAGATATTGTACAAGGCCGCTTGAGACGCCAGATTGGGAAACTTAGAAAAATTCTCATTTCAAAAATTCCTATTTTTATATATATGACTGGATTTGTGAAAACCGTGTCAATGATTTCCACCACATCACCCATATGCAATTTGATTTCCAATCCCGACTCTTAAAGGCGAGAAGAGAACAGCAAGAAAAGGAAGATAAGAGAGTGGAGGAATAATAGACTGGCATTCCTTTTAATTTTTATATCACCTACTTTGGAAATAGTCTCTAGCGAGAAAAAAATGCTTAAGCAGGGCACGATTTCTTGCTGTTTTCATAAATCCAGAAATATATATGTTCAATAATATAAATATCAGGGCGATAAAATTTACAGGACAATCACAGGTCGAATAAGTTAACATTTCGACGATTTCATCTTTGGTGAGAGGTATTGTTTGAATCAAAGAAAGCGAATTTTCTACCAAAGAATTTGAAAACTGCATGTAGCTTCACTAAGCGTCAAATCGTAACTGAACGATATAACTCTCCGGAAAGTATGTAGAATTCGTCAAGTTAATCACCCTGTTAAGTTCTTTTACATCATCTTGTCAAGCTATATTTCTGGAGGGTAGTGAACAATTGCAATATTACACCAATAATAAATGATATGATGCAATCACACAACAAATAGAACTCATGAGTACTTCAAAAAGTTATACGACGCCCACAAAAAAGATAAAGATGTTTTCTGTTACTTCACGAGAAAATCTAGCTCCTCATATTTCAGGTAATCCAAAATCGAAAACAAGGTGAACGAGTAAACTTTCACTCACTGCATTTACGAGCTAGAACTTTTTAAAATTTGTCTTACAATATATCAAAAATTAAAACATTATGAACATCTACAAAAAGGGAAACAAACGAATCGATCGATGAGAACAATTTCTTAAATTTCGCGGATTACGTGAGTCTGAAAATTGCAAATTATGACGTTAAGGTGGTAAGTGACCGAATAATAATGGTTGTCATTATGCACACCCTGATAAATCAACAAATTCTCCTAAGCGGCCGGGACGGGGGATTCGTATTTTCATTAAGGCCCCGCCCACACCATTCCGGAGGAATTTGAAATCGGCGCTTTGTTTCTTCGGTTAGGCCTACCGTCCGCACTAATCCGTCACGAAAACGGAGCTTTTTTAAAACGCTCTTCAAACCGGAGGAATTTGAAAACGCCGGTTTTGCATTTTAATGTGGACAGAAAATAATTATTTTGAAAACGAAGCTTTTCGAAAACGGTGGCGTTACCATATCCATGATATTTCTAGCTCTCTTCCCGAGATTTACACAAACACAAATCCAAAATGACCAGTGATTTTTGCGTTTTCAAATTCCTCCACCGCACGCATTGTGGACGGCGCAGCCTAAAAGCGAAAAACATGAATGCAATTCTTTAATGTTGCAAGTTCAGTTAAAGCTACAAAATTGCAGTTTTTCCGTGTCAGTCCCATGACAAATGAAATTTTCAAATTAATATGTTTTAAGAGGCAACACAGAGGCATCCTTAGGAAGATGCTAGTGTTCTAAAATCGAATGAATTCTGTTTCACTGAAGATGAAGAAACTGGTAAAACACGTGGCGTTAACGACGCCTTCAAAATATGCGCTCGTTGAAGTCAAGCAATATTTCTAATCACTTATTTTCTTTAAATTATCAGCATTATTGTCATTTTTACAGCATTCAACAACTGCGTGACATAACTCTTGCCTACCGCCCACCGGTCAGCATAGTTTATAAATACTTGGTGTCTAGCACGCAACCTTAAATAACCATAAACTACGGGAAAAGGCAAAATAATAATTGATCGTTTCACACCAGCAGTCCTTTCTAAAGTTGTGTTTTTTCTGTTATTTCGATCTTACTATTTTGAAAGCGTCCAGTTTTTCTTATAACACAATCTATATTGATCTTGTTTAATGCATGAAATCATTTTCGCTATATATCATCAAAAAAGATCAAGCAATGATGTTATTTTAAAATGTTCTCAACAGCTTTATATTTAGTGACAGCAGTAAGCTACCAATATAAAACGAGTTTCAAGGTATTTACTGTTATGTCATATGAAATGATAGTTTGTTATTCTAAAGTAATTATCAACTTAAAAAAAAACGGCAAAATATAGCAAAACGACATTCTTAAACCCCAATAAAAAAAACCGTTATGAACGTCTCGCTCTTGTTCTAAGTTTCGTCGTGACAACAAACTACGTGCACTGTGATTGGTCGTCAAAGCTAAGAGCCTTTTGTAAAGATGAAGTGGTCTTGCTTCGAGTGCCAAAGCTGGAGTGTCGACTCCAGCGGTAAAAGCCTTTGGTTCTTCGTTCCCTTGCTTATTTGAAGAATGCAATCAGTTAAAGTGCAAAGATCTAAAATATCAACAAATTCATCGCTTTCAAAACTATTTAGAGCCAAATGGATCTATTTAGCATGCTTGGAGAATTCTACTGGACCTGCGTTTTATTATTATTATTATTATTATTATTATTATATATATTTTATTTTAATCAAACGCTTTGTAGGATCTTTGCGTGTTTTCGCAAGCATATGGAAACAAAACGGAAATTGTCGGGTCGTTTTGCCTCTACAGACAAACAAACCATCACCTTGCACTTATCTTCTGTGTTAATGGCATTGCTAACATGGCTGTGCCTGCAAAAATCTCTCGATAAGAAATATTGGCTACAATACTTGGGTGTGTTTATTACGGAGCTTGTGTTCATGCATGCGATTGTTCGTGTGATATGCTCATTTTAACAGTCATTTCTCGAATTTGTACGCGGCATCCGTTCCAGTGGAGATAGGAGAATTGGAGCTAACTGAATGTAAACCAAGGGTATTTGGGGTCGAATTCAGCCTGCATCCGATACGAAATACCAAATTATTCAAGTTCCCCTATTTCTTCGTGTTTCACCGGTTTATCAAAATGACTCATTAATCACGACATAGTATCGATTTATTCCATCAGTTTGCATTCTAGGTTTCTACAACTATTAGCAGATCTGGCTCTTTTTCAACTTAACACTTCTTTTAATTCGCAAGAGTATACATTTCATCTCTTTTCATTCACGATTTAGATGGAGAAAAGCATGCATTTACAGCACACTTGTATTGGCTGGGTGTATTCCAATATTTCTTCGTATCCCGTACTTGGATCGCACTTTCCTGTTTTGTGAAAAAACCGCTGGTTCAAGGCAGCACTCTTACACGCGCCAAACTTACAAGCGCCTACTTGTTGGCATGTGACTTCGTTGATGAATCTCGGGACCTTGTTCGGACCCAGGTCCCTCCTTGAATTGCATTCAATGCATCCATCTACGGTCATACGACAGTTTGAGTATGACATCAGAGAGCTCGGCTGTGCGATGGTGAAGACTCTGCTTTGAGGTACGCTAGCATTTGTAACAAGGACAGGGAGTTTCTGTGCCTCTTGCCAGGTGAAAGCCATGTACTGTGGATTGAAGCCGCCATGCGAAATCCCTCCTGGTCCATCTCCAAGTTGTTGCAGCATTACTTTCAGCTGAGCTTGAGTGTAATGCTTGCACCACCAGGTCCTCAGACTTTGGCTTTTTTGGCGACCTGCTTGATTATCATCTGATTCTAAAGCCAAGCCAAGATCCTCTGCTGTGGTTGGAAGACCGCTGGTTGTTGTGAACCGCAGGAAGGTGATAGCAGTCATGATCGTTAAAGCGAGCTGCAAAAGAAAAATTATTTAAAAGAATGGAGTCTCAACCATTATTTCTTTTATAGCTAAAGCATCCGACTGGTGTGGCCAAAGATAACGAGTTTGACTGGGGTCACACTGTTGGGAGAGAGAAAGTTCCACATGACGGTTAATCCTTCGTACTTTGGAGCCTTTGGCCCGACTTGGCAGTAATTATTTGAAAGAGAAACGAGGCACCATGGACAACGCAACGTCTTCCTTCAGAATTCTAAAATATTCTGTTAGATTCGATATGGAGAGAGGTAGACGTGGCTGCAAAAGACAGAGTTGCTTGGAGAAGACGGATTGATGGCCTCCCTCTCCAAGAGGAGAGAAGGGAAAGATGATGAGATTCGATATATATTGCCCTTCTCCTGCTGAGCTTTCTTCTTGACCAAAAGTGCTTTGTTCTTCCCGTTGTTATTTCGTGTTGACTGAACTAAAGGCGAAGATTGCGGGACTGTGGCCCTAACAGATGACAACATTAACATTTTTTGGCAACGGCTTTCTAAGAGGTTTTCAATTCAAAAGGCCGATCATATTGCAAGAAATACGAGACAAGGGGCTGTCGAGTTGTCGCACGTTCATCAGAAACCGTTCGTAGAGTGACAAAGGTTTTGCGATCTTTACTGTCAGTCCAAAGTCACAAGCTAATGTCCACTTTGGGAAGTAGTTATGTAAAGGTGAAAACAAGGCCCATTAGACCGGTACTTATCTCAGTTTCAGTAGCATGAAGCGACTAGGGGTATTTCAACTCCCCCCTGGATGGGATGCTAGTCCAGCACAGGGTTACCCCCAGCATTAATTTCGCCAGAACCCATTTATACACCTGGGTGGAGAGAGGCACGGTGAGAGTAAGGAGTCTTGCAAAAGAACACAACACAATGTCCTCGGCCAGGGCTCGAACCCGGGCCGCTCGATCCGCAGGCAAGTCCACTAACCATGAGGCCACCGCACCTCTACTCAGTAGTTACAGCTGGGACCAAAAGAGTTAAAGCTTAATGGCGGAGTGACCGAGTTAAGTAAATTGGTTGCAATAACCGGAACGTTTTTATTTGCTAACTCCAGCTGAAACAAATTGTTACTTCAAATTTCTTCAAATATTGTTTTCTGAAGTGTACTTTTGGAGCTTTATTTCATTTACTAACTAAATTGATCGCATGATTCTCAATAATTTTTATTACTTTCAGTTACGGTTGTACTTTTTCACCGAAAAATTGACTGATTTTCTTTTTTTTTTCTTTATTTTCATGACTACTATTTTTCGTATCAATGTTTTTTTACCCTTACAAGAATATTAAAATACTTACCAGAATTTTAACGTCCATTTTCAGGTGAAATGAAATCACGCTGTAATAAAAAATAATAAATTTATATCAATATTTGTAGCGGCAACTGTTTGCCAACTATTCTTTCTACTTTATTGCACACGCAGTTGTATGTTTTTTTTTTTAATTTTTCGTTCGCAAGGAGTTAATAGAAACTGTGGTCTAAGTAAGAAAAATATTTAGCAGTAAAATATGGCTCAAAGTGATTGTCTTAATTAGTTGGTGCAGCTTCTGTTATCTTGACTGATTCATTGACGTACGCCCAACATCTTTGAAC
Organism: Orbicella faveolata; assembly: GCF_042242905.1. Taxonomy (NCBI): domain Eukaryota; kingdom Metazoa; phylum Cnidaria; class Anthozoa; order Scleractinia; family Merulinidae; genus Orbicella; species Orbicella faveolata. The sequence goes on along the minus strand of NW_028301536.1, from coordinate 1,208,407 downwards.
GAGTAATACTAATTTTTTTCAATAATAGCGATTTTCATTTTTGAAAGGGTAGGACGAAACTGAAAGCTTCAAGATTTACTTCAAAATACCTTTCTGTCTTGGTATCCCTTTAGCCTACTTCAACTCTAAAATCCCTCTACTCCTAACAAGTGTCTCGTCGACTGTGTTATCCAGAAGTGTCTTTTATTTAAAGCGCATTATCATGCGCATTATAAAAGCATAGTCAACAGCAATAATCCCGTTAACGTAACATCCGGGACCGCTATTGTTCTTCAATACATAATAGACCAATTTCGATATATTAAAATTCAGCCTAACACAATAGACCTCAGGACGAGGCTCTGGGGAATAAACCCCACAAACTCTGTAGTTATTCCCCAGGGCCTCGTAATGAGGTCTATTGTTTTAGGCTGAATTCTAATATATCGAAATTGGTCTATTTTGCAGAATGTGTACGTATTACAAGAGCTTTGATTGGTTTGGTCACGTGGTTGTTTGACAAGAGAGGCTTAATTGCGCAAACACAGATATGACATCACATCACTTTATGAAGTAGAAATAGAAAACGGCCCTGCTTGTTAACAAACTCTCCGCATTTTCTGCCAAGCTATGTGAACTTGATCGATTTGTACTTTTGCTTTCTACAACCAATAAAAAAAGACTGCGCGAAAAAAAAAAAGAGGACAGCCGGCTAAAAACAAGGGAACGATAATGCATTCTGTCACTGCAGAAATATTCGAAGTCCTTTTGACCTTTCAGAAATATGGCTATAATTATATTCCAGACCTACATTGATTTTTAAGGGCATTTTAACGTACTTTTAGGTCTCAGCTGGGTTAATTCTGACATCGTGTTTCCTTGCCTGAATTTTCTACACTTTAAGTACATAGCTTTTACATCGTGTCTTAGTTCCTGTTTATATATACTCATGTAGTAGCATGGAATGACACCTGTGCAAAATTATTTCACAATAAAATAGTTCCCCCCACCTTCCCACCCCTCAACTCCCAAAGGAAAATGAAGAGATAATGGAGATGCATTAAAATATCTTGTCCGGATGCTGAGAATGACATTGAGAGAAAATTGCATAATTGGTGAAATCTGCAATAATTGCAAATGATATAGGAGACGAAAGGAGATCATCAATAATATATAATTTCCGGCCTTCCTTTTAACTTTTTGTTCAAATAACAAAGTAACTTAAAGCCCCATTATCCGTACAGAACAGTGTCAAAAAAACGCCCAAGATTTACATAAAATGTTTGTGATCCATAATGGCATTTTTGAAACAGCCTTCAGAATTAATGGGAACAGGAAATTGAACCTAATAGTTGAATGGACAGGCGGTGCATATATATTTCTCTTAAATAGGGCACCATCTCACTATTGTAAGTATGAAAATAGAAAATTCCAAAACACATATTTCCATTGATGAAAAGCAAAAAAATATTAATGATTCGTTTTTTTCTTAAATGTTACTATATTGATAATACACATGAAAAAATTACTCGATTCTGATTGGCCGAGAGCAGTGCAGTTTAAGTGTAACACCGCTGCAAAAAGTGTAACACCAGTGCAAATTACACATCGCAGTTCTGGATTATGATTGGCTGAAAGACAATAAGAAATTTTCTAAGCCAATGATATCAACTTTTTGAAAAACTCACTCGTGCAAATTAATTCCAAATTGAAGCCGAAACCTTATGATTACCTATACTAATGTACTGAAACTATAATAGGGATGCATGCACAAGCTGATGGTATCAAACTGAAAAAAAACAAAACAAAACAAAAAAAAAAAACGCCGAAAAGCGCCCAAAACTCATTCCATTTCGTACTTGAACATAGTTTTGGCAACCGGTTCTGTAAAGAATGTATGGAGACTGGACATAACCAATTTCACACAACCGTATAGTTCATTTTGGAGAAATGTCATGTAATAAATGAGTAATTGTATGAAAGCTCGAGTAATTAAGGATTTACACTAATCGTGATATTTGAAAATACTTTCAAATTGCACTCGCCTAAAGGCTCGTGCAATTTTGAGAGAATTTTCAAATATTACTTGTGGTCTAAATCCTTAATTGCACACGCCCTTCATACGATTACCTATACTAATTACAAAAGGCATTCAATTTCCATTTGAATTGAATTATCACTGAATACCCCTTCAATAAGTAAACAAAGTCATGTTTGGTTAGTAGCAAGTTTTAAAAGCTGCCAAAATTAGCACTGACTCAGGGGCGTTCGAAGTATTACTTTTAGCGTTTTGTGCAACTTATCAATAATTGTAGGATGGACTTTTTTGACGTGAATTTGTCCTGAGAAACCTTTCAGCGCTGATTTCAGGGCCGGGAGTGAGATGTTTAGACAGACGATTCAACGCATGACAGAATCAGTATTGGTTGCTGGAGAATTAAATAATCAATTCCCTGCCATAAAAATCGTTTTTAAGAAAATACTGTGTAGTAGGCTCCTGAGGGTAATAGGACGACTTTTTCTATATAAAGCACGCAACATTGTAGGAAAAAATAATATTTAGACCATCTGGTAGTACTGACCGGCGATCACATCCAGCTTCTCCTTAACATATTAATGCAAAATGAAGCAAGCCTGTCATAAGAATATAGCAACTTATCAGCCTAGAAAAATAGTATTGAACAATTTCCATTCTTTCAACAAGTTTCGGTTGACTGTTTTATTATTCAACTCGTTATTACAACAAAATAAAATATTTACTTCATTAAATGCCTTCTAGATTTCTTTAACGATTAGTATAAACGCCTATGTCAATAATCATACAAATAAATAATAAATTATAATACAATTTATTAATTTTGCCTTGTTGCTCAGGAATTTTTTTTCTTTTCTACAGGTAATTTTAAAATACCATACATTCGCAGCATACTCGTATGGGCTGAGTGTAAGGTTTTATCTCCTCGTACCCTGTGTTTGGATCACATCTACCAGTCTTGTAATAAAACTTCTGATACATGAGAGCATTCTTGCACATGCCATGCACTCCATGTGAGCACATGGTTTGTCCACACGTAACCTCGTTGATGTATTTCGGAATCCTGTCGTAACCCAGGAACGTGACTGCAGGACACGCACTGCACATGCGCTTTAAACCACTGTCTGTTGTGTGACAGTTTGCGCGTGACGTTAGAGTGCCCCTCTGTGTTGGAGGGTTAAAGGGAAGGTTACGGATCGATGAGACGTTCTTTGGCGACACGCTCACTGTTGTAACAAGATTGGGGAACTTCAGAGCCTCCCTCCAGGTAATGGCCATGAATCGTCGATTGTATCCGCCATACGTGCTCGCCCCTTGTCTAGTGCCTAGTCTGTTTAGCTTTCTCACCAACTGTGCTCGGCTGTAAGACTTGCATCCAATGCTGTGGCGTTTTTGGCGGAGAAATTTCAGCGGGGAAATCGTCCAGTCCGTTTGGTTGCCATCTACTTCCAGAGAACCAAGTTCCTCTGTGGAGGTGGGAACACCGCTAACTGTAGTAAACTGCAGGCAGCTGATAATCGCCATGACTGTTAAAACGAGCTGCAACCGCAACCAAAAAGGCATTAAAATTTCACTGCGTGTATTTACAGCGTTTCGTAAAATGAGTTTTCCAAGATCACTAACACAATTTGGCGACCTTTTAAATCGAATTGTGGACGACTGTACGGTCTTCTGGTATGAGAAAACGTTTCTTCCGCGAATAAGACAAAGTTGTATTTAGCTGTAATAGTTTCCTTTCGCGAGCAGAAGGGCTCTCCACAAGTAATGAAGACGCACTCCACTGTTGTACTTTAACTTGTTAAGCATTTTACTGTTCATGCCGCGAACGAAGGGATTTCTCCTTTTCTCCTTGAAAATAGAATCTTGAGAACAATTTTGAGGCTTATCTCATCTACTCCGAGTAGTTTATCGATCCTGTTCACTCCACTAATTCTGGAAGCATTCTGGTTTCGGGAAATGTCTAGGAGCTAGATTTCCCATTTTCCCATTTATTTAGCATTCTGTATAATATACTCACAAACAAACAATGTACTCACCAGTATTTTAGTGTTCATTTTCAAGTAGATGAAGTACTGCTGCAATCAACAATGATAAAGTTCAGAATAAAGCCGAACAAGTTTTGACAAAAAAAGTATGTAAAGGTCAGCACCTTTTGTACAATTTTGTCAACCCCCAGGCATGTACTGAAAGATTGCGCGGCACGACTTCAACTGCAAAATCACGTTCAATGGCTAGCCCTTTCTCGGTCTGGCACGTTTTATCAAGCAACTTTACAGATAGCTGTGAAGTTGATTTTGCAACCTGAACGAAATTGAGATCAAACATACCTTTCTGTTCCAGTATCTCTCTTGTCTTCGATTGTTCAGTAAGCTATTGCTGTGCGCAAGTTCCTTAACTTTTATCCTCACCAGAAGGTAGCCCTGTATTTATAATACGAGATTATCATAAGGGATAGTCCCGTTGACACCATCTGCGGGTTTTGCCATCATTGCTCTATAATTAGTTTGACGGAGAAGACGGACAAGAGGGCGGTGAGGAAATTGCCGAGTGGGCGTTGTTTGCTTCTTTGTCGTCAATCTTATCATCTTTTAAGGGCACCCTCTTGGCCAACGCACAACGTAACACAAAAGAAGGGAAACTATGATATTAGTGTTCACTGTTTTTCTTTACATGATTTCAAATAGAAATTTCAGACTAGATATGCTGAACTTTTGTCGACGCGATTTCCGAAGCATTTCCTCTCTTCCTTTTTTTTTTTTCTTAGCACGTTAAAGGGCGTAGGCGTTTGGCTTCCAATTGAGTTTATGTTCCTGTTTTCTTTGCTGTACAGAGTACTTAGTCTTTACGTCATATCTTTCATATCCTTGTTATTGATAGGCTGGCGTGTATGCTAATGAGTCGCCACTTGGGCCTAAGGCATTTCAGGTCAGATATCGTTTATAAATAGATGTTAAGGATCGTTTACAATTAGTGCTTATAATAGATTCGAAAACACAACGGCAAGGCCTTACATGGGACGATATTCATAAATATCTCGTAAAAAAAAACCATGCACTCTTTTTCATGTATAAGAATATTACTTTTCCTGTCCGGGCTGAATATTCTTATTTTTTTGGCGAGTTTAGACTGAAAGTATTCTTGTGAGTAGTCGTAGACTACAGCGTATGGTATTTCCCTTTTATTAACTTGGATGGCGTTGAAGTAATTGTTTGTATTCTTAAAATATCGCAAGTTTCAGGCTCGATATTCTTATAAAATACTGCATATTCCTTTAAGAAAAAATATATTGAAACAACTGAATATTACAACACAAGTGGTCGTTTAGCAGCTTATCCGTAATGTAGAATTTATCTTAACTTTATCTCTGACCATTTTATTATAACAACGCTCAATGACGCCAACGTCTTCCCTGCACTAAAATGATTTTGTTCAGTGAATTGAAATATACACTGTCTACTCAAACAATTAGCTAACGAGTCTCAACAGCCCAGGTGTTCTAATAATTTTACGTTTTAACCGTTAACGCTTCAATTTAGACCATTCAAAAACTGAAATTAGTCAACAATATAGTCTTAATCGTTGAGTAGTTTTTATTATTCTAGGTAATTGTCGACCTATGTTTGTGTTTGGTTCGCAAATCGCGTGACAATTTGGCGTTCATGATCAGGAAATCCGCTGCTTATTTACCGGCTTGATATCGGCGGCTGGCGTTAACGTCACAATGTGCTCAGTTGAGGTAGCGCCTGGGTAATTTTGCCATAAATAATCATGTCTTACACGCACAAAAAAAGGTTTATCTCAATGGCTTGATTTCTGTCAAACGTGAGACATCTTCAATCTCGATTAATCCCGGGAAGGCAAACGTTGAAGAAAAAAAGTTATGCACGTCAGAAACTTCAAATGCCAGGATAATCATTTGGAGCACGAAAGTAAAGTCCATAAAGTACATATAGTAAGGCCTTTTATCACTGTTATGGTGATTAACAGGGGAATATATAAAACACGCCTTTACTCAAAATTATCATTCTTTCAGGTTTTTTCCCCTAGTTTCCAAAAAAGTGTTCTGAGGCAAAACGTTTCCTGCTAGTACGGAAATCAACAAACTGGTGAGGTCAAGACTGCAGTGCAGCCCGCCCGGACGTGAAGACTATGACGCATGCGAGTGAGGTCAAGAAATCTTGAAAAATATGGAAAACAGTGACGTTTATCGCATTTAGTGATTTTAAAATAGAAATCCAAGCAAAATATTAAAATCGGCACATGCGTTTTTCCTGCTAACTATTGCTTTGGCAAAATTGTTTGGATATTTTTTCCCCTGAATTGGAGCATGTTTTCAACAATTTGTAGCTTCGCCTTTTTTTCATTTAAGTCAAGAAATTGGCGTCTTTCACCGTAAGATCGGAATGACGTCAGTTTAAGGGCCCATTAACCGATCTTTTTGAGCCGTTGCTAGGGAAAATTTAGTCTCATATAACCTCATCATTTTTAGTTAGTTCAGAGTTATTTCATGTGTTTTAACTTTTTCCTGATCAGTAACACTATTGATGACGTCATCAGGCCATGCCCATGGTCATGTGACTAATACAGAAAAAATGCAAAGGCTCCCAGGCAAATTACTTTCCCGGGATTTTTTTCATTGATTTAGTATTTTAATTTAAATCCTCATTACACTATGCATCGATTTTGTTTAATTTCTAAAAGGTCAGATTTTGAGAGCATTTCAAAACATTTTCTGAAAAAAGCGTGATTTCGAAAAAGGAATGCATAACTATGTTGCCAACGTTGCCTTTCGAAAAAGGCTGAATTTAATGAAAAACCGCGTTTCCTTTAGCATTTAAAGAAACCGGAAGTGCGCCCGATATCTATTGGAAGTTACCCTATCAGCGCGTACGCAATTTACACTACCAGCGCACTTCGGTAAGATCAAACAAAGCCACACGGAGTTAGTTTTTCTCTTTCTATAGCTCTTGTTTTTCTGTCTTTCTCTTATTTTGTCTTTGCTTGTACTTTTTTTACTTTGCATTTTGCGAAACACAAAGAAAAACGTCTAAAATGTGAGCGAATTTACAAGTTTTTGAGTTGTTTTTATTTTCCGCGCTCAGGCTGACGTAAGTGACCGGAGGTGAAATTTCACCTCCTTAGCAACGCGCGCGAGCGCGCGCATGAATCGGTTAATGGGCCCTTAAGAGAGCGTGCACTTCTATTAAAGGTGTTTGCTAAAGGGCTAAAAAAATAAAGTATTCTTTGAATTGAACGCTTGTAAGAATAAAGATCACATGACATTCAATGAAAGTTTCCAAGTATGAAATTTGAGTTTTGCATTTTAAACCGTAATGAATGTCAAAGCGTATCTTATTTGTTCCGCCCTAAACCACGTGCAGTAGCATTAATTTGTTTTAAATTACGTAGTCTATTGATCTACAAGACATCCGGTACTCTCTTTAATCGCAGGCTTCCCTACGGAGCTAGTGGGATTCACTGACTTGTCACAACGTTTCAAGTAGCGTAACTAAGTACCCGAGACAAATAAGTATACGTAGGAGCTGTAATCATCTAAAAGTGAAAGCAAACTCACGCATGTGGTGTTGGCGAGATATTTTAAAGCGAAAATCAAGTTCGATAACCCACGCTTTAAAGTTCTGTTTAGACTGGTGTAGAAGGATGCGCTGGTGGCAAAAACAAACAAACAGTACAATACAATACAGTCATTACATTAATACATCGCACTTCTCCTAAGTAAGTTGTATACTTTTCTTTAATGTTTCTTTTGAGAATTTTAGATTACATCAACGCAGTATTTCCAACAGTTTACACTACAAGCCTGAGATCTTCTGTCATAGAGGCAAACAAGTAGGCTGCACTCGTAAACTCGTGTCGTGTTAGATTTCAGTCGACCTTGATCGTCTCTTTACGAAGGAAACCGCATTCACTACCGAGTGATTATCGATCACTCTCGTCCCCCGTCGTCCACTCGTTCTCGATCGACTGCCGTTTGAGAACTCTTTTGATTACTCCCAAAATCATAAATTTTAGATCCTGATTCTAACAAATTCTGTGAAGCAAATTTAAGTCCCAGCGTGATGAATTCGTCCCATTGTATGTGAAGAAAATGCCCAGGTCTACTGATTATTGCACGTAGTTTGAATGTTTCAGTTTCGTGATAAATATTTTCTATTCAAAACTGGATCACTGGATGAAGCAATTCAATAGTTTTCATTGGCTTAGCCATCATGGTATATGAGGCATTATACCATGCTCAACTAATATGGGAAGAGTACGCGCGACTTTTGGGAGCCTTTTATTTTTATTTTATTTTAATTTTCTCAGTATATTTGGAGGCGTTTTTAATAACCATGAGATGATTATAGCAAACTCGGCGTTACCGGTGCACGCTCGTGGAATAATTCTTAAGCATATGGAAAATCACACGAGCGCTCTTAAAATCAGGAATATACTTATTTCACATACTGATAGTCATCAAATTTTTAATAATCTCCCAAGACTTTTCTGTCAATACAAAGAAAAAAGGAAGATGGGTTACAGCTGAGCTACTTGCTCTCGATTGAATACGTGAGTCACTTTTCAAACTTCTTTTCACGGTTCGAAAGGCTGTCATACTGTTTCTCCCACACTATATTCCCATTGGCCAGATTGAATAAAACATTGTAGTGAATATTACGTGCTATTTTGGCTAAATGTTAAAAACCAGGGTGTGTTGGTGACGATTTGAATTGAGCGATGTGAAATCAACGGTGAAATTTAGGGTCAAAATGATCGATCCAATAAGATAGCGATGATAACGCCCTGAAATCTTCTGCGAAAGAAAATCAGTAACTTGACAGTTGTTACGTAGTGCATGAACTTAATCAAACAAAAAGACATTTTTTAACCATTCGTTTGCTCAAGTCAAACCCTTAGGTGTCACTTTTGTTTGCTCAGCAATTTCTTCTATGGTTCGTTCACCAGCTGATTCATCATGCCTGTTGTTGATGTCAATGTCTTACCTCCTTCATCTTGGCGTGATCTGTAAAGAGGTGGGACAGTTGGACCAACGAAATCAGTTGGCGCGTACCAGTTAATAGCTAATATATTCCGCAATTCTTGATCCACGTTTCATTTCTCGCATTTTGTGAAGTGATAATGCATCCACAGGTAAGCATAGTAAATTGTGACATCAGTAGTCTTTTTACCCACGGTAACTGAGCGCATTTTCTTGAAGGACTCCCCCGATGGGTGAGTGGTCTATAAAGACGTTGCGCCGACAGATTGATTCATTCTTTTGGTCGCGCTTAATTTGATAGTCATGACTTCTCTTCTTTACACCCGAGTGTACAATTTGGACTTTTATAATGACCGTTTGTTGAAGATCAGGCATATCTACTGGCTGTAACAAATGCGACGGACTATAGAGGCATAATGATGAAAAAAGCGTTTATATTCTTCAGCGCAAAAAGGGTTACAGGTTTAGGAATATAGTTTACACGTGTACAGATTGCTGATATGATGTAAAATCCAAAAGCATTGGTGGTTTTTATGTACCGCGAGGTAACCCATAGAGTGTTTAGTCATCGCTTTTTCATTATTATTTATTTTTGGCCATCCATGTAGTTCTGTGTAGAGATCGTCTGTAAACGTAAATTTTAATCGATCAGTAATTTAATCCCATAGATCTCTTTGGTTTTTTGAATGGTTTTGTTTATTTCGGTTGTTTCTTTATTTTTCATTTTTTTTTCAAATGAACATGTCGACTGATATATTTGTTGTTGTTGTTGCCACTGTTTTTGTTGTTGTTGTAATTTCTCGCGGCTCCTGTATTTTATTTGTATGTATTTTCGTTATTATTTAGTGGCACTAGTCTTAATCAGTAACTGTATTCATAAAATCAAAACGAATGCTCGTAAACACAATTTTAACAAAGGAAAATTGAATAACATTATCAGATTTAACTTGGAGTTTTTCTTTACATTTATCTAGGTGATTCTGTTTTTCACAACTTTATCTGTGGTTTCAGTTTGTGTTCGTCAACTCGCGCACGCTCAGTCATCTACGCAACAAATCACGCGAGTTGCACTGAGCCATGGCGATCACGAAAAACGTCATCATCCCTGCAAGGCATCTGTTACCAACATCACTGTCCCTACCGGGAACAGTGTAACTTTGTGCATGGTACCCACAGAAGAAGAACTTAGGGAGCAACTGAAAAAAATCGGAGGCCTGAACAGGTATTATGCTGCAGTAACGAAGGAGGAAGCTGACGAATTTGTAAGCCTCCTCCCTTCCCCCCGACCAACCTCTCCTAGAGAAAAAGCCGTGCCTTTCCCTATCATATGGAGTCATCTCTCGTCTGCAGTGTCACGCAACAGAAGGGCTGTGTCACTCCGTACAGACCAGGAAAATAACATAGTAAGCTCCAAGAAGACTCGTTGTATCCATCGTGGCGATCGAACAGAACTCGGCATGGTTCGCTTGTGTTCCGAGTGCCAACGAATCTCCCGGCTGAGTTCCGATCGTTTCCCACGCTATATCAACGAAGTTGCTTGCAGCGATGAAATTCCAACTGGAAGAGGGCTGGAAGAGGACGACTTGTTTTGCAACAAGAACAAAGGAATGTGCATTCAACGTTTTCTTTTAATAGATTTTCTGGTAAGGACTGAAAACTACGCAGAAGTTCCCTCGCCAGATCCTGAACGCTTTCCTAGAGCTTTCAAGCAAGTTTGGGAGCCTTACACTCAGAAAATCCGCAGTTGCTGCGAATGTCAATTATTGTAAAAGTTTGAATGTAGATTAGACGTTAATGTAGGTCGGCCGAAAACGATGGCAGTATCAAATGCTGGGTCAGATCTGAGCGAAAATGTCATGTTTTGGGTTAAAGTACAGTAAACCTTCCCCCCACCTTACCGTTACCTCGTTAATACGGTCACCTTTTTTATTACGGCCACTTATTTTCTGTCTCGGAAACGCCCTTTCATTTTCTTATCTAACCCTGTTAATACAGCCAACACCTTTAATACAGCCAACGGCCACACTCTGAAATCCCAACCCGTTTGATACTTTGCAACTTTACCCTTAACAAGGCCACTCGATTGACGAGTCAGTTATGTTCATCTTTCCATGGTTTTAAAAATATTTAATGTACTGACTGAATTCCAATCTTTTTAAAATTATACCTGCATTCTGCATGCTTATTAACGAACAGTTGTTTAGAGGTGCAATTGTGATATATCTGTCAAGTCGTCACTTAAAATGGAGTCACTTAATACAGCCAAATTTTCATCGCCTATAGGTTATCGTGTTAACGTGGTTCCACCGTGCATGTGGTAAAGGTAGCCATTTTTTTTAATGAAATAACCCCGAGAAGGTGGCCACAAAACGGAAGATAACAACAAGACAAATAGCCTGTAGCCAGACTCTATAGCAGGAATTTGGCATGTTCTCATGCTAAACCAACAAGGTAATATTGTAACAAGAAATTTGACACAATTATGCCATTTTAATTTAATTTAAATCTGACAAATCTGGTTTTACATGTATTCAGGTAGTTACTGTTTTAATTCTTCCAGTTACAAGTTTCTTGTGATGTTTCCGCAAAAATTATCTTTAATTTTTAATCAATGTACTGTCTAATTCTCATTACCATAGCGAAGAAAGAAATGTATGGAAACCAATAACGAGAATTTTTGTTTTGAACTTGGAGCTGAATGAGTTAAACAACACGTTTTACATGCGTTTTAAGAGAGCTACATAGTGTCAGAAAACTCAGTGGTAAGGGGGGGAGGGGGGTCACTCCCATCTCTAAACTACGAAGATGTGCCGCCTCAAAGAGTAGGGTTTTAAGGTGGCTCAAAACAGTTTCCAGCAGTTATATTTTGATGGGTCATTATAGCCACTCTAAGACGCACCTTTCGGCAATGTTTACATAGGGTTCAGAGCCACCTTAAATTTTCAAAAAGTTAAGTTGGCTCTGAACCCTATGAATTTTTTTAAAACTTTGCCAAATGTTGCGTCTTATCATGCTTATTAAAATTTAATAAAATAAAAAAAAAATCACTGAGCCGTTTTTGAATTATAAGCCCCTGAAGCTGTGATTGACGGTGTTTTTAGCAGGTCATACTGTTGTTATGGTAATCTATTGTGTCACGAAAATCAATGATAACAACGTGTTCACCAACAATGGGCAGTTTTTTGATACCATGATTGTAGCATCAAGTGATGAAGAGTGGTTATAACGACCCATCAAAATCTAAGTGCTGGGAACTGTTTTAAGCCACCTAAACCGTTTTAGTTTAGAATTAGGTTTCGATTGTGGCCTGAAAATTTCTGCAGATCTACGTACATGACCGATACATTAAATGTAACGAGGGAAAGTCACTGGATTTGATGTAATCTTGATCAGTGATTGAAAAAAAAAATAATAATAATAAGGCCAAAATTTTAGAATATCAAGTATGAAATAGGGAAGACGAAAATAATTATGGGCTAGGGCTTTAAAGAACCGGCGGCACTTTTCCCAGTACCAAATTCCCTGGATCTATCCCGCGCCCTCCCCAGACCAGAAAACTAAAATATCTACATACTGTACTAAGGTTGGCCCTGACACTGGCAACAGCTTCTTATCTCTTGGGCGAACGGTTTCCAAACCTGCCTGTAGACCACGCTGTATTGTGGATCAGGTGACGGAATTTGTTCATAGTCGTCGGTTTGGACCAGAAGATCTTGTGTAAACGACTGCTGAAGACACATACCGTCTGTACGCTGACCGCAGAACTGAGGAGTACCGCCAAATATAGACGTACTCGCACCATCTGTTCCGCAGATTTTTTCGTTGATGAGTCGGGGGAACTTATTTTCTGGTAGCTTCGTTATCCACCAGCATTCTTGGCAGAGGTGCCGAAACCCCACTGAAGATATCTTACCTTTATCGTCACATTGCTGTATACCCTCCTTCAGTGCTCTTTTTGTTCGGCCATGATTGTCTTCTTCATCCCTAAAGTAGTCTTCTTTCTGGTCAATGGAGCGTCGTCGTTTTCCACTGACGTTGCTTGACCACACGATCGGTTTTGGATTACTGGCGATGGGAGCAAGAGGATTTTCAAAATCCAAAGCGGCTTGCTCCAAGCTGACTGCGACGTAATGTCTGTTGAATCCGCCAACGGCTTGAAGTTCTTCCTTGAGCTCATTTTCTGACGGTACCAAACACAGGACTTTGTCACCTTGCGAAGTAATCACCGTCTGATTCACCTTAGTTTTGGCACAAGGGTGAGCGGAAGTCCCCTCTCCATCGTTTTGTGACAGGTCTTCGCCTTTAGTAAACTCACGCTCCCCTCTCTCTCCGTTTCTGTAAATGACGTCACTGTTTTGGATGTCACTTGCACTTTTGCTCGGCATGGAGCTTGCACCAGTGGCTAACATTATAAGCGTCATAACCGTCAGTGAAAGAGGCCTTACTAAAATCTGAAAATATACAATGAAATAAAAAAGTTGTGGAGGTTCAAGTTGTTGTTTTACAAAAACGCGTTAACGGATCAAATGGTTTCGGGTTTTACAAAATTCTATGAGAGAGAGAGAGCTTGTGTAAGTAAATGTTAAAAATATCTTTAAAAGGACTTAAGAGGCTGTAACCGACCACTAATTTTACTTCGAAAATTCGATTTTTCTCATAAGCTGGGATTTCGAAGCCCTTACCTAGTCAATCACTAAAATGAGTTTTATTTGATTAAAAATTCTAACTGAAGTTTACTAGGATATATTGAAGTTCGGTCCGCTCGACACAAGTTGCATGCCTGCCGAAACTGGAAAAATAGCACATATTGCCGGCGCTCTAAAAAAAATAATATTCGCTCAAAAGTCCCAATTCATTTTTTCAACTATAGATATATCATGGCAGTTTGCTTAGCCATGTTGCAATTATAATTCAATGTTGTTCCTTCAACGGTTAAAAGAAGATTTTCTACCCGTTAAATCGAGTTTTGAATCAAACGCGAAAATAGCTCTACTTTGAAGGCACGTTTTAAAAATGTGGCACCCGTTTGGAACTGCTGAACTACATGAATAGAAAGTATAAATTCCCTTAATTTAAAACAATAATAAAATTTGTCTGCCCACTAGGTTTAAGTTAAAGTTCAGGAAATTTTGAAAATATTCCAGCGAGTAACTAACACCTCGCCTTCGTAAAGTGCTCCGATAAATTCACGTAAATCTCTTACCTGGTTTCAAGATTAAAGCTTTGGCCCTTTGTAGCGATCCTTGAAACCTAGGCAGCATTAAAACTGCCAGCTCTTCCTTCCAGCTGTAGGTTTGTATATAATTAAAGTACATTTACACGTTCCTCATCTGTGTCGAGCGTGACGGTCACATACTTCGATGTTCTTTGTATTACTGACTGTTGTTTTCCTCGAAGCCGGTTTAATCATGTAGACTCCTCTTGAAAGGTTTGTAGAAGCACTCTTTTGGACAACTCTCGGCACACATACATGTATGAACAGTAAACGGTGATCCGCCGGGGAGCCAAGGAAGAATCGATAAATGCCACGGCCATTTTGTGTTTACAACGTGTGTTTTAGTTCCCAATCTTCCCATGAGTATAACGGGGAAATGATGTGGTGTTTTAAATTAAGGGAAATTTATACTTCCTCTCTATATAGTTCAGCAGTTTCAAACAGGTGCCACATTTTTAAAACGTGCCTTCAAAGTAGAGCTATTTTCGCGGTTGATTCAAAACTCGATTTAACGGGTAGAAAATCTTCTTTTAACCGTTGAAGGAACAACATTGAATTATAATTGCAACATGGCTAAGCAAACTGCTATGCTATATCTATAGTTGAAAAAAAGAATTGGGACTTTTGAGCGAATATTATGCTTTTGAGCAATATGTGCTATTTTTCCAGTTTCGGCAGGCATACAACTTGCGTCGAGCGGACCGAACTTCAATTAATCCTAGTAAACTTCAATTAGAATTTTTAATCAAATAAAACTCATTTTAGTGATTGACCAGGTAAGGGCTTCGAAATCCCAGCTTATGAGAAAAATCGAATTTTCGAAGTAAAATCAGTGGTCGGTTCTTACAGAGACACCCTCTTAAAGCTTATTGTTAAAGGTTGATTTTTACCGCCATTAAGCGTCTTTTTAACAATATTTTTAACATTTACTTGTAGTATAAAAGACGCAACGCAGTTTCCTCAATACTATAAAATTTGTGTAGGACCGCGGTGTTGTTTACAGCGTTTTTAAATGCACTAAAACACTGAAAGGAATCATAACTGATGAGGGCTCACACAGTTGTAAACAACCCAACCAACTAAATAGAATTGGAAGCCGCGACTAGCAAACCCCAAGCGTGGGAAAATGTGCCTAAGACAAGATGCAGTTGGTTTTGCGCAGCGTCCACACTACGCTGGAGAAATTGGAAAATGCAGCTTTATTTCTACGGCAAGGCCTACCGTCCACACTAGTCTGTCACGAAAACGGAGCTTTTCGAAAACCCTCTTCAAGGCGCAGGAATTTGAAAACGCCTAACCTTCCCTTCCCTGATCGAGTTTTCTTCAAACGCAAATCCAAAATGACCGACGATTGTTGCGTTTTTCAATGTGGACGGAAAATATTTGATGCGTTATTCAGAGCGAGACTTCCGTTTTCAAATTCCTGCGGCGTGGTGTGGACCGGTCTTAAGTTTGCTCCCGAATAGCTTAGGAATAACCACAATGTCTGATTGGTTAGAGCACTGGCGCATGTTTTTTACACGTAAAACCAAACCAAACCACAAAACTGCGAGAAATTGGTCTCGAAATGCACTTTAGATCTTCAAATGACATTAGTTAACTATCCAGTGCCGCAATTTCCGCCTTACTCCACGTTGCCAATTGTGGGAATATTGCAATTTTGAACAAACAACTGCGGTGTCTGTCGGCGCTACAAATTACACAAATTATAAGCATAAGACATTGTTTAGTTAAAATGGACCTCGCAGAGGTTGCCATAATCCACGAGTGGGATAATAATTTTTCTTTTTTTTTTAACGTTTTTTGTTTGCTTTACTACTGATATCAGCCTTAACAGTCACTTAAAAAAATTGAGAAAAAAAATTGTGTTTTCTTCAGTTTCATACGCCTGTAAAATGGTTCATAGTGAAATGAAACCAATACAAATTTCTTTATCTATCCACAAAATGATCCCTGCTAATGTAATAAAATTAGTATTCACTGATGAATTACTTTTTTCTAACTTTTTTCTTTATTTCGTCTGTCAAAATGATTTCAAACTCAGTATGGTTCTTGCAATATACCAAGTCGATTTGAATATTACAGTGAGCAAATAATTTTCACTCGAAATATTGAAAATAGCTTCAGGGCGTTACACTGGACAATAAAATGAAAACCGATATTAAAAATAACGCGAAAAAAAAAAAAAAAGCAGCCTCGTATTGTACGGCAAATCGACTCATGTCGATGATTATTATGTATCGATATCTTAAATGCAGCGCTATTCAGTTTTTAAGCTGTGTTTTGATTCGCTTACATCTGCATTCGCTAAAGTGAACTAAATACTAATGGCATGATTCGATGCTAAAAGTAAAATTCTTTACCCTTGTTTGGTCGATCGCCAATTCCAATCCCACGCCGAAAGAATTAGTCAGACGAGGAAAAGCGTTTTACACGGAGCATGGTTAGGTGTTCTCAACCATTTCATGAACGGCCACAATTGTTAGAGAGCTTTCGGTGTTAATTTAATATAACTTCTTGTGGTAACAGACAGTGATTCATTATTCAAACTTATTCAGTTTTACGACACTAGTGATAACGAAGAGACCAAAGGACAGAATGTCTAACTGAGTGAAACTGAAACGCGACTTCAACATTGAACAACTAATATTGCTATATTCTGGACAAAAATTTGACCTCTCTTTCCGAAAATGCGATTCTACTGTCAGTTTCACTCGATTCACGGACTTTTTGAATATGCATTTCTCTAAATCGGTCAGTAGGAGATGTCAAATACTGTTTCTCAACTTCTTTCTTACCTTCATTTTTCAAAGTGCTGCCGTCCCACTTTCTGCAAACGAAATAAGCTCAACACTTAACATGAAGGCAATAATTGGTAAAGTGCTCATATGTAACCCCCAGCTATTGGTTTTAATAACTTTAACCTTGTAAAACAAATAGTCCTGACATTTGTCATTATCTCGATAAACAAACGCACTCGTTTGTAAGTTTCTATCAACCTCAATCTTCCTCTTACAGAGATCTACACAATAAGAAATTTATAGTACTACTTTAATTGCGATCGATACTGTTTCAAATAGCAACTTTGATGTACGAAACTTCGAAAAGTGTTCGCATTCAAGTATTCTTATTAACTAATGAATTGATATTAAACTTGTAATTGGATGTACCCACGTATTGTTTACAAGGTGGATACTTTGTCTCAAGCGACAATTTCTCAGGAGCAAAATAGCGATGACTTTGTTGATTTTCATTAACAATTTACAAGCCAGCATAATTTGGCCCCTTTTTCTAGGAAAAATTACCACAATGAATTGACACAGTGACGAAAGATAGTTTCTTCCCACTGATAACTCTTCAAACCTCCACTCAATGTTGTTAGTTAATGGCATTCTTCTGGTAGAAATTATCGTTTTTGCAGCATTGCTTACTTGCCTGAGATAAATCCCGTATAGACCTTTTGGTCTGAAGATGCCTCCAAGTCTTCGGTCTGCACTGAACCACGTTGGAAACACGAGATAGTACCGTCTCGTAGGCGTTGCCCTGGTTGCCATTGGTTATCAACATCTTACATGCTCCATAGAAACATCCTGCCGCAAACATAACAACTGAAATTGGGAGGAAATGCTTTGCGATAGCCACCAGAGTCCAGAGCAACGAAGAAAAATACAAAAAAATATTTTTAAAAACTCGTAAAACAGTACTACAGTCAACGAATTCAAACCTTAATTAAAAACACTGATAAGTAAAACTAATTCTGTGCAAATGAGTCTCGTAAACTGAAACAAGCATATTTTCGACGCTGATCTAACATGGCAAAATTAATCTTTTTAAAAAATAATAATAAAATAAAAAAACCTAATGTAACGACACATCGCAGGTTGAACTGAGTTTTGTCAAAGTGCTCAAAATGAAATCGGCGAGGTTGCGATCCTTGGTCTTTCTTATGGTCAATTTGTACGGTGTTCGGCATTGGCAGAAGTAATTAAACTACAACCCTCATTCAAACTCAACATTTCATTTTAAAAACTCCAAGGTGGTCTCTAAATAAAACAATTTAGTTTAACAAAAAAAAAAAAAACATTTTGCAGTAATAACAAGTCTGAAAATAAATGCATGAAGCTTTTGAGTTTGACTTGATTGTGACAGACTACGCGTCTCTGTTTTGAATTATATAACGTTAATATCAGTAGAAGCAGACCAAATATGAATATTGATAAAGAAGGCCTTGCAGTGGTCTGTGAGTTTCAACAGAAGCCAAGGTAACTGGCACTAAGCGAGACACAACTTAATCGGCGTCTTCACTCGGCCGTGTCGCTGTTTTTGGCGCCTGTTATTGGTAATCGGTACAAGATGTCAGTTGTTATTATGCAAGATACCAAACCAAACCAAAAGTCAGTCAGTAGTCTACAGAGTGAAGAGAATAGCTATGTCTGTCTTTCGATGGCTAAGACTTTTTAAACGCTGCTGATTTAAAGTGATTTGCCATGAACCATTGCCGTTGGGGCAATGTCAGCCTGCGGGGCAGGCTGGGATGGACTTACAACGTGTTCAGTTAATTCCTAGTTGCTGTATGTTACAGAACTACTTTGATAAGTGACCCGGGTTCTAATAATAATAATAATAATAATAATAATAATAATAATAATAATAATAATAAGGTTCTTAAAAGCGCATTTTACAGTCCTTTCACATAAAAACCCTATCAAAAAGCCCAATCAAAGAACGCTCTCTTAAAAAGAAAAGTTTTTAATCTTGATTTCAAACAGTCCACGGTGAAACACTGTTTAATGACATTGCGCAAGTCGTTCCAAAGCCTTGGTGCGACAACCGAGAAAGATCTGTCGCCATAGGAAGCCGTTTTAGTTTTAGGAGTAGACAGCAAATTTGAACTACTTGGCCGTAGTGAACGCTGAGGTTCTGCAAAATCTAGGAATGGACTGGACTGCAAACTTAACGTTATACTACGAATATACAATACAAATTATTTTCAATTTTATCAATTTTATTTAACTAATAAAATATGCATTTGTAGAAAATTTTTGGAGATAAGTTGTGCAAGAGGTCATGGTAATTAGCTTTTTACTCCACCCGAGGAAATGTTCTTTTCTTGGTATTATAATTTAGTTCGCGGTACTTAGACATTTTACTGTGTCTGCTGAAAATGCAGAACACGCTAAGCGACCACAGTGATGTTACTTATTTTCAGGCTACACAAACAATCTGGTTTGAATGAAATATAAAGTTGTCTTGTGTAAATCTATGTGTAAATGATACGACTGTGAGGTAAAGAACAAGCCTTTATACTCGTTTTTCGAGCGCTGTAAAAAATGTTCAAGATTCCAAACATCGTGGTCGCAATTAAGGAAAAACCACAACGACTAAACTTCCGATTCGTTTCCATACAGCTCAAAATGAGAAATCTGGTCACTAGAAAGTTAAAAAAGTGTTATCATCGGACTCGAGGGCAACAGTTCGCATGCGCAGTGGCGTCGTATCGTTTGAGTGTATACTTCCCATTTCTCTGTGTAAACATCGTGCCCAGCCTCTGCACTTAATGCGGCATTCAATTCCCAGCCACCAGCAAACTGTAGCAAATCAAGCGTCAAAGTCTTTTGTACACAGAATGCACCAATACCAGGAAGATAAGTCGACACCATTTGAGGATCGCACAGTAACTCATTAATATACTCAGGAAATCTTCGTGGCGTCGACGGCTGGCGCGTTATGGCCATACATACGGGACAGATTCTCAAATGCCCGGATGGTGTGGGCGTTTTCCCTCCATGACACTGAACTATCAGTGTTTCTCCTGGGTTGATACGTACGCTCCTTTTCTGTCGACGAGAAGGTTTGCGGTTCAGTACAAAAGACGACTGACTGAGGTCCAAATGTCTCCCTGTATCCAGATCTTTAAACTTCAGAGCTTCTTTGTAGGACGATGCTAGATACTGGTGATTGTACATTCCACGACAGTTCATTTCCTGCTGCAGCTCAGTGCTTTGCCATCTTCGGCACTCAATTTTGCCAACTTTGTAATCCATGTTGGGTGCTTGAATAGAATTACAAGGGTGATGGTTTGTTTGATTTCCTGCTGTTGCATTGTTGTCTTGGAAATTGCTGTCATTTTTAGCAGTTCCATTATTGCTGACGATTACTTTTTTAACACCGCTTTTTCCTTTCTTGCCTCTCCTCGTGGTCAGCAATACTTTGTGTCTCTTTCTTGTTCTGCGTCTGCTCCTAGCAAAGTTGCCTCTTCGTTTGCGGTGCCTTCTAACGTTACGAACTCCACTATTTGGCCATCGACCCTGGCTTGACTTCGTTGCGTTTCCTGTTGAGACTTTACTTTTCACAACTGCTTTGCTCATCGACAATTCACCCTTTGAAGACATAAAAGTTTTACTGTTAGAAAACATTGCGGCTTTGGTTGGTGCTTCGTTGGCCCGTTTAGACGCAGCTCCACTGTAAAGGCTCCTTGTTCCAAGCGGTTGTGTTCCATCGGTCCCCTTATTAAGCCCTGTTGGGCGTGTAACTTTACCAGAAGGGGTCAAATGGGTATTATGGCCATTCACCACCGCCAGTTGAAAACACAACACAGCAAAAGACGTGGAAAGTAGAACGCTCTGAAACAAGTTAAAATTTCATTTAACATTTACATCTTCTGTTATTCATCAGCTCATCAGTTAGGATACCTGATTAAGCAACGAGTTCTTTAGTTGAATTGTTGGAAAATTTGATAAAAAAAAAGAATAGAATTTAGTTTTCTAAATTGTAGATATTGGGAAAAAATTGTAATAAGCGACGCTTTCTTCCAAAGCTTTTAAATAGAACACTGATGCCAATACAAAATTGCAACATTTTGGTTACCGCTGGTTAGAAGCCCCCCTTTGTCTCATTCCCAGATTAAGTTCCTCGAGTTAAAAAGCGAGAAGTTAATTATAAGGACTATTTGCTTTGAATAAGAATCTGTTACCTGTATTAATTCCATGATCATTTCCCTGTAGCTGCCGACAGAATTATTACCAAGTAATCTCCAGTAAAAGACAGCCGTGACGTATGCCTTACTTTCCACCTCACTAGAACAGAAATAGTCAAGAGCTGTGTGTTAGCATGTCAATAGTGCATCATCCCGTAGGATAGAACATCCCTTACATTTCTAACCACCGTCCACTACCTCGTATAACCCAAATTCCTGTGCTTATAATGAAAAACTTAATTTCGATTCCGAAAAACCAAACCAATTCAGCCAAATATTGTACATGAAGTTCAGCATGTCTTACGCAATATTACATAAAAAAAATTGCAGCTATCATTTGAGACTTGACTAATTCCTAGTAGTTCAATTGCAAATCTAACGTTACGGTGCAAGCTTATGCTTGACTCTTCCAAGGGGCGAGAATTAGGATGCAATGAAAATTTTGCTGTGTTTAGAAAGTTCTATCGCTACAGCCAAACCGTTTTATCATAAATCTTGGATATGATCGACGAACACAACTTCAAGGACCAAGCACTTGTGCTTCGATATAGCATTTCGCTGTCAACGGTTTCTCTATTCTGTTTAGATCGACTTACCTTAGCCGCCGTTTTCCGTACCTTAACTGAATTTGACAACTTCATGACTTTCCGTGCTTGCTCAAATAATTGTCTGTACATTAGTGGACAGAACTTGTACTTGGCGTGCAATACTCAATGATATCTAATGAGAGAAAATGACCTTTAATGTAAAACCCTGGTAACCATTAGCCTTACGCGTGGCGCCTGTCTTTGCTTTGATTTTTTCAAAAATATCAAACGTGGTCGGAAAAGAGGCATGTTTCTAGTTGTTAATAGAACTACGCCTACAATTTCTTAGGAATTCTTTTCAAGTCCAACAGATTTAATGAGACATCGGTTTCTTTCTAAACGTAGCTTGTGAAATAAGGAGTATTCACAGTGATGTGATGCGGCCTGCTAATGTTGTATGCAGTTTTCCTTCCTCTTCCATCTGAAAAAAACTTTTTGATTGGTTTGTTTTGATAACGTAAGTTATTCTTCTATCATCTATTCCAATTCAAGCGGTTGATTTCTAGGTTTTCAGAAGATTTGAGGACATAAAATACTTTACTCAAATCATCAAGAGACAACGTACGGTTTATTTCCACAAGACCCGAAAAAGAGACAAAAAGACAAAACTAACCAAAACCAGCGAAATGTCGGATTGATCCCCAATGAAAAACCATGGCCATTTAAAGCAATTACAAATTATCAAAATCAATCAACAAAAAAGGAGAAGCTGAGCTGCGTCGCAATATTTGTGCTCTATGTTGTCTATTTTGGCCGCGTCACCCGTCTAGCTGTCAAATATAACTTCATAATCAACACTTTGTCACTATAATGAAGAATGCACTTGAGGCACTTAGTTGAATCTTGTTGCATCTTCAGTAGAAACTCCACTCAACTGATAAGAGAAAGCGCATACCTCCTTTAAGAACTTTAGGTGGAAAGAAAACTGGACTTTTTGCACAAAATAACTGATACCAATCTCGTCTAATTAATTGTCGCTTTTTAATTGCATACTAGATCCTAATTACGTTTCACTAAAGAACTGAATAATTCTATATGATTAAGGCTTTAGCTGTTATCTTATCAAAAACAGAACTCTTTGAAGCAGAGTCGCCAATAAAACCACATGCCCGGGCTCGAATGAAGAACGTTATTCATCTTGTCTTTAGGTAAAAAGGCAAGATCAAACATAACAAATATATGGATGTTCTAAGAAAATATACCGTGAAAAAAAAAAACAAAACAAAATAAAGCCGTGTACAAAAGTTCAAGATTCACCAACCTTTCATCAAGATATGCTCAGTTGTGATCCATCCAGACAGGAATTCCTTTATAGTTTTAAACCAGCTTTAAGAAACAGCAAGGCTTTACCAGCCAAAACAGTATATATATATACCGACTGTATTGCCAAATAAGGAATCCATGTATCTGCTCCCTAAGCAATATTGGCCAGCAATTCTAGCTAGTGGCACGCTAATGAATTATTTTGTTCTTTTTTGTACTTTACGTGAATTTTCTGTTTAATATTTTAGCCCACCACTGCCCCTCCACTTAGTTTACACTTATAAACTTTATTGCATTCTTATTTAGTATTTCATATACATATACATGTTTATTCAGTCTTGATGTATAAAATCTAAATTTTTGATACAAAGTTGATGTGCATGCTATAGACTAGCCAAAGTATTCATACTTTCTTGTCAAACAATATCGTCTGTCAAAAGGCCAACTGTGCAATATAACAGTTGATACAAATACTCTTAATTCATATGATTAAGTAAATGTCCATTAATAGCAACACGAGAAAAAAAGGATAAAAACGAACGTAGTTGAAGTGTTTGTAGCTAGGAATCTTAACAACTTTTTCAACCTTTACACTCTCTTATTCATAAAAATATACTTTATTAGATAATCGAGGTTAACATTTGCAAAAGTTAAAGAATATCATAAGAATTAACCCGCGAAGTCGAGATTCTGAAGAGATTATAATTTTGAGTGTTGAAAGTGTGTAAGTACACTACAATTTCATGTCTTGAACTGAACCGTACGTATAGAGATTCTTCCTTTCCCAAATGGCAAAACCACCAAAAGACAAGCAAAAACAGCTCTAGCTGTATGTTCTATGCTAATAACATTTCTGCAAGAAGTTATGTGAGTCACATCAGGCTTTATTACCTGCCGTCTGGCTCCAAAATTACTCCAACGCCATTAAGGTCATGATACAGGACAGATAATCGGACGTTGTGTCGACGTAGTCGACCCATAATCTAAGAATATTCACAAGAATATAGAACATAGAATGATCACCTAAGCCGAAAAAACAATATTCTTATATATTAAATAGAGTGTATAGCAAACTTTTTAACAGGATTACAATCTGTTTTCAGTTTGTCTTTTTGCAACAGAAAATATAAAGTATTTCGCTCTGTGGAATTGTTGCATGGTCGCAGCAACAAAGTACAAGTAACGCATCAAAATACGTCAAACTCAATTCGTAAGGTACCTAGTTACAAACTATATGATGTAAGTCAAGGTGATACAGGTCTAATATTCGTAAGAGCCTAGTAATTGACTCTTCCTCTCACTGTCTTGAAACAGTGGGTGAGCAAGAGCACAAGTAAAACGACATAGAAAAACACCTTTCTCAACTGAACTTCTCAAATGACTCTTCCAGTGTTTTCTTTGCCATCTCGAATACAGAGCAAGAATAAGTGTTTTCTATATTGTTACTATAACTCAAATGTATCGGATTTGGTTACGAATTGTTTTATTTTGAAGAGATAAGTCTAGAAGTTATTTGCTCTAAATATAGAAACAATCAAAAAAGCAAACGGAATTCTTACTTCATAAAAAAATTCCCTCTAAAGATCTAAGTAGAATTATAAGCGACAGGTTGTAAATTTTAAAGACTGTTCATGAACAAACATGTACCATGTAGTCTTTCAACACCGAAGTTTCACGTCATTGTCGTTGCTGATTTCTTTCAAAAGAATTAAGGCGATTTCCGCAGAACATTCGCGCAATGAAAAATTAAGTTACCAAAAAAACCTCATAGCATGGTAGTATAAAGCTAAGAAGAACTTATCGAGACTTAGGATCTCAAGCTAACCCCGCGAGAGAAAGTTGAACTTGAAGTTATCCATATTTCAATAAAAACGGACTTTTCGCGTTAGTTGAAAACACAATAACGCACACATTAAGCATTCTTAATTACGGGTTTGACATTAAATTTCTCGAGAATGCTTGGGGATCTAATCGCGGGGTCTACAGAAATGAATTACAGTGAGATGATTTAAATAGTACTCAAAAAGTAACCGTACTGTGAGTAGATTTTTAGTAAATTATTTTTGCACTTATTGCTGGAACTTTGAGCGGATTCCGTCTCAACATTTTGAGCGTCATTTTAGAGGTTCAAAGTTGTTGCATACATTTTTGGAAATTAAGCCTTGCTTTCTCTCTAGGAATAATCGCTCTGAAATACCTGGAGGGATCTTTTACTGAAGCCGATCAACGCCTTGTTTTTCATTAGTAACGATACACTGTCAAGGAGAAAGGTGACGACAAATCATCAACAGAAAAAAATATATTGATACACCCTGTCATAAATACATCGCCATCGGACTTGAGGGTAACAGTTCGCATGCGCAGTGACGTCGTATCGTTTGAGTGTATACTTCCCATTTCTCTGTGTAAATATCGTACCCAGCCTCTGCGCTTAATACAGGATTCAATTCCCAGTCGTCAGTAGACTGCAGCAAATCAAGCGTGAAAGTCTTTTGCACACAAAACGCATCAATACCAGGAAGATAACTTGACACCATTTGAGGATCGCACAATAACTCATTAATATACTCCGGAAATCTTCGTGGCGTCGATGGTTGTCGTGTGATGGCCGAACATGAGGGACAGATTCTCAAATGCCCGGATTCTGTGGGCGTTTTGGTCGCGTGACATTTAACGATCAAAGTCTCCCCCGGGTCAATATCAACTGCCTTCTTCTGCCGTCTGGAGGATGAACGATTCAAGACAAAGGAATTGCTTAGGTTCATCGTTTTTCCTGTATCCAGATCTTTAAATCGCAACGCTTCTTTAAAAGACGATGCTAGATACTTGTGATTGTACATTCCACGACAATTCATTTGCTGCTGCAGATCAGTGGTTTGTAATCGTCTGCACTCGATATTGCCAGTTTTGAATTTCATTGCGGTTGTGTTGACCCAGTTACAAGGATGTTTCCTCCCGTGAGCAAACATCGTTAGGTTTAACTTGTTTTGAACACTGCCTTGAATTGCAGTGTAATTTAAATCTGTAATGTTGGTGACGTTTTGTATGTCCACGCGTATGCCTCTGTGCCTGACACTATTTCTAACACGTCTTTTTGTCTGTTTGACTCCACTTCTGACACCACGCCACCCACGACGACCACTCGAATGTCTTTTCACTGTTGTAGAGTTTTGAACTGCGCTTAGCACCTTTGCTTTTGCCTTTCTTATTGACCTTTGTGCCCTAAAACGATCAACAGTCAATGCGTTTCTGTTCGTTGAGGTAGTATTGTTGCTTGGATGGTTGAATGCTTTAGTTGGGGATACTCCGTCCTTGACAGAAGTGACTATACTAGCTGGAACCTTTCCAGGAGGGGCCATGACGCTATCATTGTTTTGTATGTTTTCCTTCTGTCTACTGTTAAGAATCCGACCATTTGCCATTGGACATTGAATAATAAACACAGCCAAAAACGTCGATAGCAAGGTAATCTGGAAAAAAAATGTCAAAACTTTACTTTTCGCTTTCTTCTTGTTTCAGCGTTAACTTTCGGGATAGTTGCGCAGAAAATGGCGCCTTCCATGAAATGTAAAGGCAGTGTAAGGGTGGGGAATGTTTATAAAAACGATCTGTATGTATAAAAAAATTTTTTACAAAGTTGCTGTAGCTTAGCACATTTCAGGACCACGTCAAAATAGAAATATAGCTTACCTGTATATACTCCCAAACTTGTTCGTAGACAAATTTCGTTTTATTCATACGAGACTGCATCAAAATTTCACTTCCTTAAATGGATGACTGACCGAATGACTGACTGACTGACTGACTAACTGACTGACTGACTTAATGAATGACTGACCGAATGACTGACCGACTGACTGACTAAATGACTGAATGACTGAACGACTGAACGACTGAACGACTGAACGACTGAATGACTGAATGACTGAATGACTGAATGACTGAGTGACTGAATGACTGAATGACTGAATGACTGAATGACTGAATGACTGAATGACTGAATGACTGAAGGACTGAATGACTGAAGGACTGAATGACTGAAGGACTGAATGACTGAAGGACTGAATGACTGAAGGACTGAAGGACTGAAGGACTGAAGGACTGAAGGACTGAATGACTGAAGGACTGAATGACTGAACGACTGAATGACTGAACGACTGAATGACTGAACGACTGAATGACTGAACGACTGAATGACTCAACGACTGAATGACTGAACGACTGAATGACTGAACGACTGAATGACTCAACGACTGAATGACTGAACGACTGAATGACTGAACGACTGAATGACTGAACGACTGAATGACTGAATGACTGACTGACTGACTGACTGACTGAATGACTGAATGACTGAATGACTGAATGACTGAATGACTGAATGACTGAATGACTGAATGACTGAATGACTGAATGACTGAATGACTGAATGACTGAATGACTGAATGACTGAATGACTGAATGACTGAATGACTGAATGACTGAATGACTGAATGACTGAATGACTGAATGACTGAATGACTGAATGACTGAATGACTGAATGACTGAATGACTGAATGACTGAATGACTGAATGACTGAATGACTGAATGACTGAATGACTGAATGACTGAATGACTGAATGACTGAATGACTGAGTGACTGAATGACTGAATGACTGAGTGACTGAATGACGGAATGACTGAATGAATGACTGAATGACTGAATGACTGAATGACTGAATGACTGAATGGCTGGATTAGTGAATAAATAGTGAAAATTTCTTGTCGGTACAAGCACACAAACTAAATTAAAACCGGCAAAATCAAATCCTATACCAAAGATATCACAATTCATTCTTCCCCCCTCCCCCCCCCCCCGCACCCCAGTGGTGAAATAGAATTTTAAAATTAGCATTTTACTGCAGACTTTTAAAAAGAATTTTAAAAGACAGCTTGATTTCTACAGTTAGGCCTACCGTCCACACTAATCCGTCACGAAAACGAAGCTTTCTGAAAACACTCTTCATACAGGAGGAATTTGTTAAGGTGTGGACGCAAAACACTTTGAGCTTTTCGAAAATGCTGACATTACGATAATCATGTGATTGCCCCGGCCAAGTTTTCCTCAAAGGCAATTCCAAAATGACTGATTATTGTTCCGTTTTCAAATTCCTCTGGCGTAGTGTGGACAGAAAACATTTGACGCGTTTTCAGAGTGAAAGTTCCGTTTTCAAATTCCTCCGGCGTAGTGTGAACGGGTACACGGTTGGCCACATCATTTGCTCTTCATTATCTGAAAAAATGAACTTTCTCACCTGCATCAATTCCATTCTCACGTTCTAGCCGCAAAATTTAGCACAAGATTATTTGTAATCTCGCTGACTTCGCTGAGGACAGGAAAATGTACTCGTCAGTTGTGAAACACCGACAGATATTAGCCAAGAAAACTCTTTGAACCTGCCTCTTCCTAAAGGAGGTAATTTAAGATTCATACCTGAATAAAAATGAGAATTGTAAAACCACTCTGATAATACCAGTTATATTCCTTGCTTATGATGGAATCATTTTTACAGTCCTCCGTCTCACAGTTAAACCTTGCGTGTCTGCTTTCTGTGTAAACCAGTCAGCTTTGCAATATCTAAATACAGTTATGAAACGATTCGAACAAGGGGTCCAATAAAATGTGAACAACTATTGACGTACTAAACTAAACAGTCCCCAGTCTTTATCAGTATGCAAGGTTTTTGTAGCTTAGAGAATATCAAGAGCTACCTGAGAAGTTCAACATCGGCTATACCAATAACTTTCTGGTAGAAATGTTATTCCGGCGTTATTGACACAAACGGAAATCTATCTTTGAAATGTTCTCTTTTTGAGAAAATAGTTTGCACTTGTGAAATATGTTGTCACTTTTCACGATGATTACTAAGGAAAAAAAAAACAATAAGTAACATAACAAAACATGCAGCTGATCTGTGATCTGCGATATTTCAGTCTTCTATTACGTCAACCCTGACAAATACTGGTTTAATTTTAAAAAGATGGAAGTATGACATAAGTCAATCAGTGTCGGGAAACTTAAAGGTTCCTCATTAAGGTACTTCGACTTTGGCCTTCAACTTTTCAAAATTTTCCATTCGAACGATAAAATTCAACCATTACATATAAAAATTGGATTGTATTTTGCTGAAACTCGAATGACTATCAGTTCTGATTGTTAACATTTTTCCGTTATTTGTCATTCTAATAAAAGATGGCGACTGCCACATTTACTCATTATTCTTAGCGCGCTTTAATAACGCTCATGAAAACGTGCAGAAACTTTCACTTCTTCGAATCTAGCATACACAAAATGTTGCTTTCCTTGTACTTTATACTAGACTATGTAAGGTTTCTATGGTATTGTGGTAAAATGTACAACTACCATCGTTTTGTCCTACGGAAGATTGCATCTGCTGTGACGCATAGTTCTGCACACTGCATAACGGCCAAATTACCCTAACTACTTACGATTTTTAAACTGTTACTTCATTGATACAAATAGCTCAACAAGAGTGCTTACCCAAGTTTTCAATTTCCTTGGATCCAACATAGTCAGCGTAGTCCTAATCGTTCGTTAGTGGTTAATTACGCTTCCTTGACTTGGGTGGGTAAATTAAAGGTAATTTAGCGTGGCAATCTTTTAAGTCCCAAGGAAACCGAATGTTTAATCACAACTGACGGAGACTTCTTTGGTATTACGTCATCCTACCACTTAACAGTTGTATTGTAAGCAAAATGGAAGAAAATCGTTTCAGTTCTAAGCATTTCTCTGACAAAACCCGCACAATGGTTCTAATTACTGGATTCCCTCTTTATTGTCTGACAGTAGAGGCTAAAATATTTCAGATTTGGAAAGATGTATTCAAGCTATAGAGGCTTCGTGATCTTTTAGAGATTGATCACCTCCAGGTTAAGTCAATGACACATTATCGAAGTTCCAATACAAAAGGAAACTGTACTAAGCTTTTACAGCGCACTTAAATTTGTATTGGTGTTTCAGTGATATAGAGTAATTTAAAAATACTTAATAGTGTCGATTTAATCTAAATTACTGATTTTCATTTGTTGATTCAGTGACCTGCCTAATGTTATCAATACATTGTACACAAATTAACTGAAGTGCCTTTCTAATACTATTGAGTACATCTATTACATATGTATTCCCAAAGTCGTAACTAGCTCTTGAAAACCAGAATCCAATTCTAAAAAAACTGGTTGCTTTTTCTTAGTGCCACAGAAATTCTGACCAAATTCAACTCAAAATCTTAAAAACTCGCCTTAACTTTTCGGTATAACTAAATTTGCTTCGCGCTTGCAATCTCCTAAGATTGGCCCTAGTAACTTTGACAACTAGTTCGTCAGGTTGGAAACAATTTCGCAGAAACACACCCCTGTTAACTGGAACTCAGGGCATAACAAGGTTTTCCCGTGACTAGAAATTCCAGAAAACATCAAGTTTCGAAATAGCTGTACATATTTTTTGTGCCATCAATAAAGTTAAAATTTTCATGCATTGGCTTGTCCAACAATACGACTCCAGGTGGCACAAAAACACGATTTTCAACCTGTAAAAGGTTCGACGCCAATCCTTGTCTGGGCCATATGGATAGTTACTAACCCATCCCCTCGTCCCTCGTTTCAAGATCGTTCACAAATCTGCAATGATCTCTGTTTTCTTCAGGGGCGTAGCCAGGATTTTTCAAAGGGGCGTCACACTGTGTCAAAGTAAGGGTACTCACCGGATTGTCATGCCCTTTTCGCAACCTGTTATAGGTTGTTTGCAACTGCGCAATCGTGTTTAGCTGCCTCACTCTGTCTTCCATCTAAACAGAACTAAGTACTTTAGCTTAAGCACACGTGCTTCAAGGGAACTCTAAATATTCAGATATTCTGAAGCTTTTAATATCACTTTGTCTACAGTGTATGTGATTATGCTATTTGAAAAAGTTATATCAGCGATACTGGATGAGATAAGAAAAAGGGAGTTGAACAAAGAGAAATACACTGTATTGGGCATTGGCAGTTCAACAAAATATGTCAGTTTTCTTCCGTACCCAATCAATTCTTCAGTAAGATAGGTAATGAGATTAAATAATTAAATCACCAACAAGAAGATATTCTTGTTGATACATCAGAACATCTTCATCTTGAACCTTTCATGTACAAAAGCCATTTCATATCAAGACATTCGACCTCGAGAACCGAGAATTGCTGTAACTCTTCAATGCGCGACACTTTTGGTGGGTCGCTTAAGTTCAAAATGGCTGGTTGGTCGAGAGCAAGGAGATTCAATTATGTGAAATTGCGTGAAACCTTTCATATCATCGGATCGCCGATTTGACAAATACGTATTCAGAAAGATCGTTGAGGCCTGTTGTGAACGACTTCTCAATTTTTAGTAACTAAGAGCTTTCGTGAAAGTCACTCTCGCACCATAATCACAATGTATAACCCGGGTGTGTATAAACGACGTGTGCCAGGGAAAAGCAGGCCTGTTGCTTAGCAACGTGTTAAGAAAATATTTTTGTCTTTCGGAGGTTATCTCGCGAAATTAATAAAATGCAATATCTGACTCCCACTGAGTTTAATTTACATCCTTTTGAGTGTTTAAGCGTTATTATATACCGCTTAAAAATAACATGTTTATTTCGTTAGGATGTGGGGGCGGCGGAGAGGATACAATACTTTCAGAGACAGTCTCCCTTAACAATTTTGTTTATTCTCATCTCCTGATTGCTTGACAACGAATTGAAATCGAATGGAGAATTTACATGTTTATCATTCCTTCCTAGGAAATTACGAAAGTTATTGACTTGTCTGTCTACAATGATTGTTGATTCAAGTTCACTCTCCTTGAACAGCAGCTACAACAAACTAAGGAATTAACGCCTAGTAACTGTTCTTCCTAAATGACACGGTATGATTAACAGGATTTTTGTGAGGCTTCCTTGTGCTCTGATGTGTGATTTTGTTGTTACACAATTATTATATTTATGCGAAATTCACTTTAGTTATCAACTGACTGTATTCAGGTAATTAACAGTGGCAAATGAATAATTAGATATTGTTAGATGAATAGCCACCGTATGGATGTAGCTGTGGCAAGACCGTTATATTTTAAATAGTGCTTAAATATTTGACCAGAAAATCCAAAAATAATCGTATGTTATCACAAGTTATGTTAAGTTTAAGTTTAGTTATATTTAGCCACCTACGTATACGTTAAAAATAACAATGCAAATAGATGTAAGATGTAGTACAATAGCAAGTTAATCTTGCTCCTTACTTCTTTCCTAAAAACGCGAACAAACGACATTCGCAGCAAGCTCTTAATTCTACTTCGATGGTTTCCAACTCCTCTACAAACACATCAAACCCAAACACCTCACTTAGGTCGTCATCGCGCTCAAATTCCCCTGTAAAATTAAGAACATTAAGCTTTATAACCCTCTGTTGGCATTCCCCTATGCCAGGCACACAGAAATCTGAGTCGTCACCACAAATCACTTCATTGATAAAGGGAGGGAAAACGCCTTCTGGAAGTTGCGAGATTCCAAAGCATTCAGTACACAGCCGCCTGAATCCGTCATCTTCCAGAAGGGAACCTCCATCAAAGCACTCTTGAATGACAGTGGTGCCGGGGCTCGATGGCAGGGTGATCGAACTGCGTCGTTTCCTGTTTCCAGCAGTTCCGTCCTGCTGGCCAAAGATACTCGACAAATCTGATTGGTTATTATAAGGCGATGAGCTTGGGGGTCTGGTCGGTAGCGGTTGTACATCTCCGAGCAGGCTTTCAAACTGCAACGCCTCTTTTTTGTTGACTGCCACATATCGTGGAACGTAACCGCCAACTTTCTGGAGTCTGGCTGTTTTCTGGCTTTCATTGAGGAGGACGCATATCGGTCCTTTGATGAAACGACCAACAAAGCGTTTTGGAGGGCTGTTGACAATTATTTTGCATTTCTCTTTGGGGATGCTGGAATTGGTAATCGGAGGTCGGCGTGTTGGACGAATTTTTATGAATCTGAACTTTTTCTTCGACACTCGCAGTCCATCATTTGGCAAGACCGCCATTAGAAGGAAGATGACACAGAGCAGACAAAGGCTCTGTGGTTAAAAATTGAGAAAAACGATTAATGAGATTTTAAAACTATACCTCTGCCATGCCTTGAATTTTGATTGTCTCTAACTTAACATCGACCAGATGGGGTTTAATTGTAGCTCCGTCATTTCTTGACAATAGTTTGAATGATACAACATCGTGGCAAATGATCTGTGTGCATCATTAAGGCTAAATATGGCTAACCAAAAGAACTCGATAAACCTTGTCTTTACGAGCGAAATGGCGCCATGCTACTATTCGTGGAAGGGTTAGATAGCAATTACAAAATTCAATGCAACGTGAACAGTCCTCTACAGCCAGAAAATGACACACTGACTGGCTTTCAATGAATTTCCTCTTTCGTTAACTGACTCTTGTCTTCTCTTTTCGTCACTAATATTAGCTGATACAAAATTTATATTGCAAAGATGACTTCTGTCAAGACCTTTTGACTATTACTTGTCTACAGGAACATTACCTTCAGTTTTAACTCCATGAATGTTTTGAACTTCTGGCTTCTGGCCAAAGAATTTCGCTACTTCGTTTCCTCTCACAGAAGGGCTGAAACCGAGCAACAAAGGCAAACAACTATTAATGTATTAAATCACCTTGTACTTTGTCCTTTGTTACCTTAACCCAATAACGAAATGATATAAATATCTTCATACAATCGTCATAGCTTCATTTATCATTATGTTGCTCATGGCTGAGATACAAGTTTCTATTCTTATTATTTAACCTCCGTTGCTTTAAACAAATCTCTTACTGAACCGGACATACCTCTTGCAAATGGAACACAGATTTTCTTGTTCAAAGCGTTGAGCACCTTTTAAGGTCAACAATCGAGGTCTTGTAAAAGTAAACAACATTTGTTCGTGTTTGTTTATAACAACAGAAGAACAAATAAAAACAAAACATGTTTTTTATTCAACATACGCTCTCTGACGTATTAATGCAAAAAAAAGGTGGCAATCGTAGAATGTATACACGATTTCGCCGACTTTAATAGACACGAGCTAAGTGCTGCATCAATACTTGCGGCAATATAGCCGGTCATGACAATAGAGAAGCCGCAAATTGATCATTATTTACTGTTGTATTAAATATATATAGCAACAGGACAGCAAACACAGCGAAATAGCATTTCTTATTACATGACAGCAACTTATTAAACACACCATGACGCCATTGTGGATGTTATCGAATTTGAACAATAACTTTTTCAGTTAACTATTTCGTTTGAACGTCAATTTTAGCCATTTGAACGTCAGCTTTTGACCAGTGAAAAAGCTCAGCTTTTTTGTGAAGTCTGCGGCAGTCAAATTTCCAGCAAAAAGACTCACGCGAAAATCAGCAATACTTTCATCAACACCGAGTGAAATTAAAATTGAACTAATTTAGTGCATATGACGTCAATATAGGGACGCTTGACCAATCAACAATATTACATAGGTGGTTTCGTTCACGTGAATGTCGTTAGAAAAGTAAAGGTGTGGTATCATTTTGAAAGACCTGTTTGTTTCAAATCTGACATCTAATAACGAAAGATTGATGTTGACAGATCGGCATTAAATTAAATTCACCTTGACATTATCATAACTGGGCAATTTCCTCAACAAAACTTTGCAACGTGTGAAGTTTGAATGATAGTATTTTATTTTCTCGATCCTGTCGTTGATTCGTTGGGCACAAGATCACCCTTATCGACTTCTTATCCTTTGCCAGGATCAAAAAAGGCTGTTTTAAGAGAAATTACGTCAACAGTCACTCAAAACTAGTTTCGGTAAAAGTTTTTTTCACGCATGTTAGTGGACTGGTAAAAGTACAGTGGTTTGTAAAATTTATTGAAAACCGTAGATTTCTTGGTTCATATTTCGAAGTCCCTTTCAGTTTTACCATCATAGTTAAGCATTTAAAACTGACCGAAAGTCAAGATACGACTTAAAGATAAGATGTGAATTTATACAGCTAAAATATAATCAATATTGTAAGAACCGGATGGTACATGCACTAAACAGCTACAGTTAGAAATCGCATTTTTCAATTCAACGGACTACCGATAGATTCAATCTCTGTCATGAAATAAACTCTTGAAAACCTAGAACTTAAAACGGCAATGGTTGCGACAAAAGAATCGGCAAAAACAATATAAGATTGAGAAGATATTAATTCAGTTTGCAAAATAACGTACCTTTCTGCCGATTCAGAAAAAACGCCTCTCGCCTCACTGCTTGCCTCAGCTTAGTATCCGCACAGAACTGCCTTTAAGGACCTTTATTTAACCAGCCAAAGCGGAAAAAACGATTTTAATGGGCCACAAATCAAACTACTTAAGCACTGAATTGTGATGTAATCAAAAAATAAATAGCTTATTTATATGCCTCGGGGCAAATGGACTATTTATTCATCTGTTGGTTCGGATTTTTAGATCAACTCGATGAAGCAATATCCTAGACTAAACTCCATGCCTGTATCCTTGTTATATCGGAGTTTTCAAGCCATCCTAAATTCGTTAGTTGTTTGTTTAAATGACCGAGTTTGTTAGTCATGATTAGAACAGCTTATACGGCTTATGAAGCGTAATCACATGGGGTGACATCGTTCGAGTCCTGTCAGGCGGTGAGTTTTGATTTCCTCTAGGCAACCGGCAATCGACACGTCCGGCTCACCAATCAACAACAGCGTCTCTTTAATTTGACCTACGTCTGCACATAAAGTTGTTTGTTTAGCAAAATCTTTTGTAATCTTCAAGGAGGGGATCACCCCACCCTTACATGCCATTGAGAAAAGCAGAATAAGCAGTATCGTTTGCTGAAATCGTCTCCATTTAGATTGCATAATATCATGTATTATTTTAAGGCAGCCAGCCAAACTTGTGCTTGATTGGGGTAAGTTCGCTGACAAACGAATAGTTTGCTTGTGAGACATGAATACAGAAATTTAGTTGACAATACTTCCCTTAGAGTTGAAAACTCTAGCAAAAGTCAACTTTCGGAGCTTAGCAAGACCTCTGGGATTGCCTCGGGGAACCAGTCAACAGGCTAGCTAATAAACTATTGTACTGCATACACGGGCCAATATTGAACCCACGTATTTTGCTATCGCAGGCGCATTTGATTAAAGAGCTGACGTTTCCAAAAATAGTTTGTCGACAGACAGACAGACAGACAAACATGAAAAACGGTGAATGAGTTAATTTACTTTCAGCTATCAACCTCCAGATGATGATAAAATAGTGAATATGAGAGTAAATCAGGTTATTTCAAAATAGGGAAAGTTGAAATGTCGAAAAATTCAATGGATTTTGACAGTCCACGTGCACAAATTGGTACATTGTCACTTTTGTGGTCTCAGCTGAAGGGTCATGAACATTCGAAACTGTTCAGCCACTGTCATTTGTCTTTGCATTTTAATTAAGTCTCTGCTCAGCGACATGTGTCACGCACTTTTGAATTCTTTTTAGTAAAGGTAAGGTTTCCTTTTAGATAACCCTCCAAACATAATTTTACGACTGAGTGAGTGCGAAATACATGTAATGTTTGCTATTTGCTTTATAGAAACGCTGCGTTCGTGTTTTATACCATAAAGATAAAGCTAGGATACAATGGGGCAAATGTTGTTGAGCTTGATGGGGAAAACACCCTTGTGCGGCATCTTGCTTGGTGCGCAGATACTGAATAGATATAGTTAAGTATGACACTTGGATTTTCAGTAAATTCACCTTTGAAATCCTGCATCGGATTTCGCCGTAAATTACGTCCTGGTCCAAATATAGAAGTGGGCTCGAGACTGTTCTTCTTCGCAGATGGCTACGAAGGAGATTGCGCGAGAAATGTTTCGTAATGCCCAAAGGAACGTTTATTGAAAATAGGATTTTAACCCAGTAATCCTTATTTCAAGGAACCCCTGTTCGGGAACAATCTGCGTCTATAGTAAAATACCTTGTGAACTGTTGATATTGTTGTTCCGTGAAAATGCCATCTACATCGGAAGCTTTGACTGAATCGCACGGAAACAACAGTATTTTGGAGATGTGGTCAGCGACCTCAAGAGGCCGGATTAGTGACGTAACGGCTGCTTGGCCTCTGCCAATATCCCTTCAAGTCCTTCTTTGACGTGATTCTACGATAACTGCTGAGTGGTTTGAAAAAAATTATTTAACCGGTAATAGACACGTCGATCCGGTTGACTATTCAAGAGCAGTGCCTCTTTGATTTGACCTATGTTTGCAGATAAAGTCGTTTGTTTTGGCAAAATCTTTTGTAATCTTCAAGGAGAGGCTAGGATCACCCCACCCTTAAATGCCATATAGAATAGTACAATAAGCAGTTTCGTTTGCTGAAATCGTCTCCATTTAGATTGCATAATATCATGTATTATTTTAAGGTAGCCAGCCAAACTTGTGCTTGATTGGGGTAAGTTCGCTGACAAACGAATGGTTCGCTTGTGAGACATGAATACAGAAATTTAGTTGACAATACTTCCCTTAGGGTGGAAAATTCTAGCAAAAGTCAACTTTCGAAGCATCACAAGACCTTTGGGATTACCTCGGGGAACCAGTCAACAGGCTAACTAATAAACTATAAGGCCAATAAACCCACGTGTTTTGCTATCGCAGGCGCATTTAATTAAAGAGTTGACGTTTCCAAAAGTAGTTTGTCGACAGACAGACAAACATGACAAACGGTGAATGACTTAGTTTACTTTCAGCTATCAACCTCCAGATGATGATAAAACAGTGAATATGAGAGTAAATCAGGTTATTTCAAAATAGAGAAAGTTGAAATGTCAAAAAATTCAATGAATTTTGACAGTCCACGTGCACAAATTGGTACACTGTCACTTTTGTGGTCTCAGCTGAAGGGTCATGAACAATCGAAACTTCAGCCACTGTCGTTTGTCTTTGCATTTTAATTAAGTCTCTGCTCAGCGACATGTGTCACGCACTTTTGAATTCTTTTTAGTAAAGGTAAGGTTTCCTTTTAGACAACCCTCCAAACGTAATTTTACGACTGAGTGCGAAATAATGTTTGCCATTTGCGTTATAAAACCACTGCGTTCGTGTTTTCGACCATGAAGATAAAGCTAAGATACATTGCGCCAAATCTTGTTGAGCTTGATTGGGAAAACACACTTGTGTGGCATCTTGTTTGGTGTGCAGATATTAAGTATGACACTTGGATTTCGGTAATTTCACTTTTGCAATCCTGCATCGGATTTCGACAATGAATTACGTCTTGGTCCAAATATAGAAATGGGCTCGAGACTGGTCTTGCTTGGTGTGCAGATATTGAATTTGATTGATTTTTTCCCTCTTGTGAAAACATTTCAATCTTTTAGTCTCTTCTAGAGTTTTCGTCTTGGATAGATGAAACTTGACACAGAACAAAGCAAAATACTGGAAGTCACTTTTTATCCTTTGAATTCAATATAACGTCTTCGCATAGAAATGATTTCTACTTTTTACTATCGTTCTACATTGAGTTTGAACTGAAAAAGCTGCCACCCTCAAGTTTCCTTTCTAAGACTAGTTACATCAGCCGCAAACTTTCGCGTGTGAACTGTTTGATGTTTGCCGGAAATCGAAAGTTAACATTGTCTTATATTAAGAGGAAGTCGAAAGAAACTGCTGCTTAGTAGGTAGGAATAGACACCGAACAAACACAAGTTATTTAGGTGAACTGAAATAAATGCCCAACGTTTAATTTCCCGGTGCTTGTCTGATGAGGAGATTTTTGATACCGGTGCAAATCAGGTAATTCGGGTAAATCTTAATGGAAGGATTTATAACTATCGAGTTCAGTTGATGTCAATATTGTCAGTGCTGTATTTTTCAGTCAGATGTAAACTGCGAAGACTGTAAGTTCCTGACAATGTCATTTTATGTTAGTCGTTAATACTCAAGATAAATGCACTAAAATTGATGTATTTATCAGTCAAATGTAAACTGTGGGCTCTGTACGCTTCTCACAATGTCATTTAGTCGTTAATACTCAAGATAAATGCACCAAAAGTGCTGTATTTATCAGTCAAATGTAAACTGTGGACTGTCCGCTTCTCATAATGTCATTTAGTCGTTAATACTCAAGATAAATGCACTAAAAGTGCTGTATTTATCAGTCAAATGTAAACTGTGGACTCTGTACGCTTCTCACAATGTCATTTAGTCGTTAATACTCAAGACAAATGCACTAAAATTGATGTATTCATCAGTCAAATGTAAACTGTGGACTCTGTACGCTTCTCACAATGTCATTTAGTCGTTAATACTCAAGACAAATGCACTAAAATTGATG
Organism: Orbicella faveolata; assembly: GCF_042242905.1. Lineage (NCBI taxonomy): Eukaryota > Metazoa > Cnidaria > Anthozoa > Scleractinia > Merulinidae > Orbicella > Orbicella faveolata. Next base: position 1,168,931 of record NW_028301536.1, on the reverse strand, counting down.
TATTCATCAGTCAAATGTAAACTGTGGACTCTGTATGCTTCTCACAAGGTCATTTAGTCGTTAATACTCAAGATAAATGCACTAAAAGTGCTGTATTTATCAGTCAAATGTAAACTGCAGACTCTGTACGTTCGTCGCGATGTCATTTAATCGTTAGTGCTCTACGTACACTCTACTATACTGAGTAAAATCTCGTTGTGAGGGGGTCAACGATATCGCCTCAACCGTTATGTATCCTTCAGGTGCCCGATTCAAATAACATACCAATATCTAAATAAATGTCTTTCTTGTGGTATTACCACACAGCCGTTAGCGGGGAACACGTTATTCCCTACATTAATAGAGTAGTTCCTATTGAACATGGTAGCACCAAAACTAAAGTAATCACTCGGGCCAATCACGCTACGCAGACAATCTAGTGAGCCAATCAAAACTCGAAGCAGATCATGATGTAGCTGACGCGATGGGCGGGAAAACTTGTGCGAGCGTCGGGTTTGGTTTTGGGTTTACTTCTGATTGGATAGCAAAGTCATGCGAGTTCTTTAAGCCGATCGCTGGACGTCGTAGTGCAAATAAAAGGAAACACGAATTGCTTTCCGCACTCAAGCGGAAATCGCTCTCTAGTATACCTCTTTCCAGAGAGTTTGTTCAACCCAGCGCTTCTCTTGGATGAAAGACTCGTGTGAAGCCAGGCACGCATATTAACGTTTCCCCAGTCATGTATGTTCGCGTATTCCTCGAAAAATGCTTAAAACCTCCCTCGTTCTATGAACTGGGTGTATTTTTTGGCCTTAAATCGATAAAAAACTACGAATGTGTCGCTGGTTCACTTATCGTCATCCTTAGTAGTCCACTTCGTACTTAATGTTGATTTCACTTAGATTCAAAGATTTCTCAATGTAGTGGGTAATATTTTCTTTATTTTCTATGAAGAATAATGAGAAAAATGGCATATAAAAGAGAAAGGGTTTGAACCTCAGATCGAAGTCTCTCCATAAGAACTTTGTGCCTCGGTCAAAGCGTCAGCTTTCCAAATTTGCTACGGTGTCGAATCCATCTTTATCAAATTCAAGTGGACAATATATAAATTAGCTTGGCACCATATGAAAAGTTCAACTGAGCTTCTTTAAGTAGGGCGGGGATGGGGGCTCAATCATCACGATTTTTCAGCTAATTTCAACGTCAACATCAAAACTGAAGAGTTAAATGTTTACAGTTTATTCGCAGTTAAACCCCAAAATTCAATTCTTTTACTCAGCCTTTATGGGCGTTCCTAATTCTTAAGTCAAATAGTGAAGAACTATTGATAATTTTGTTCTGAGCTTGTCTAAACACTATTACAATTTGACAATTCAAAAAGTTTATCTGTTCGACGACAAATTACTTCAGTGTTCAAAGTCTGCAGTTAGAAATTTCAGGCTCAAAAAGCGAGCAATTACTACTTAGTCATAAAATAAATAAAATATTGAGATTTGGTCTGAAAAAAAAATGTTTAAAATGTGAAATCGAGTCTGAACTTTCGTCTGCATTGAGACCTCCTAATTTGAAGGATGGGATACAAAAGCAGTGCACTATAGTTGAAAAAAACTTCGCTATGTGATAAGACAAACAGCTTCAACATAAGATCGACGACTTTTTTGTAAGAAACGTAAATATGCGGCATTCACAGCAAGATCTGATATCTTGTTCGTAATCCTCCCACTCCTCAACGAAAATATCAGTGTTATGAAGTTCACTGAGAGCGTCGTCTCGTTTGAAATTTCCGGTGCTTCGAAGAAACGTGAATTTTATCACTTTCTGCGCGCACTTTCCTATGGGACCGAAACAATTATCATCATCTTCGCCGCATATCACCTCGTTGATAAATGGCGGGAAAATAGCGGGTGGCAGCTTAGTGGTTGCCGAGCATTCGGTACAAAGCCGCGACAGTGAAGAGTCGTCCAACGGAGAGCCTCGACTCCAGCATCCGCGCAGGATGGAACCTGGGTTGAGACTGATCATTCGTTTTTGTCTCCTCTCGTTCTCAAGCTCAAGCTGTCCAGCGTCATCCTGTATGTCATTCAAGCCATAAGCACTCATATCCATGTCTGTTTCGCTTTCAAAGGACTGATCTTGTTTGGCTTTTGGTTGGGGCGAGGGTCGTCGTGGTAAAGGTTGTTCGTCTACGGAAAGGTCCTGAAATCTGCATGCATCTTTTCCATTGATAGCCATATATCGTGGATTGAAACTACCCATAATTTTAAGCTTGTTTATCAACTCGGTTTCGTTGAGACGAACGCAAAGCTGGAGGACATTGGGAGACTGCGAAAGGTCGTTCACAATACTATCGCATTCTTTCTTATTAATCATGACGGAGCCTGAAGTCGTAGGCTGCGGGTAGGGTTTCCTTGTACCTCTTAAAGGTTTTGCTGGCAACCATCTTCTCCCGGACGACGGCGGGAACGTAACAAAAAGAAAAATAAACGGGAGAATCTGAAAACGAGAATGAATAAAATAAAAGTTAAGAAATGAGGGAGACTAAATCTGATTTCAACATTTTACCCTACCAGAATTATCGATTCCGAAATTACTGGTTTATGATTAAACCTGATCAAATGTGTGCTTAAAAGTATCATCTTTTTTCACATAGGGCTTTCTTTCGCAGCCAAGCTCTGTCATTCAAAGCCAAAAGAATCAAAATAGCACATTGTGATAAGATTTTCGCCAAAGCTTTGTTGTAATTTAGCCATGGTAAATGCTGTGTCCTATTCATAATGTACTATAATGAATGAAATTTCACCTTCATTGCCAACTCCATGATTTCGTTGTTCCTCAGACTAGCTGGTGTAGTTTGTGTCAAATTCTGGATCTGAAAAGGCGTTTATTTATTGTCAACCAAGTTAATCCGATAAGCAAGAAAATTATAAAATATATCCTAGACAGTTACCGTAGACCCCGTTAGGCAAGCTATCGAAAAATGAATTAAAAGTAAAAGTTGTCGTATACTTGTATATTTTAAGACCCTGTTTTCACACTTTGTCTCAATTTCAAGTCGGTCAAGAAATTTAATACATAGTAAATAATACGAAGTTACTATCGACTTTTGTGATAGAAGAGGTTTGCCTGATCCTACTCCATGTAACAACGAAGCGCCTGATTACTCTTCTCACTATTCCTTTCCTATTTTGCCGTGAACAATATCATTTAAATGACTGCAAGCAACTTTGGCTGCCAGTCAAAATTCTGCCCATTCTCTCAACTACCAGTGAACACATTTAGTCAATATTTCATGATCTATGTGAGCAGAATGTCTTTTTTTAGATTTCTAGGCTATGAGTTGAAAAAGCCCCTTTTTTCAGCTGACAGCTATAATGAATAGAATTTGTCAGCGTTCATTTGAAACCGCATTCGCTCTGAACTGAACAACAGGAGAAATTAACGTGCATAAATCAGCTATGACAGGTACTTTTAATTAACACCCAAAAGCTTCCCACGTCTTCATTATCTTTTCAAGATTTGTGCGAGCACTAGCAAATATTTATTTATATTGATTGTTAAACGAAAAGTGGCTCTGCAAGCTCTTTAAACATCGCGACAGTCTGTCTCGCCCACATGTCATAGTCGGAGTGACTCTATTGTTCACAAGTCCTGCTGGTGGGATGGATGCTTGACTTTTTATCATACGTAACAATTCCCATTAACTTTGTCTTTTTCGGAATACGAACCTACAGTGTTTGTCTCTGCTATGCTTTGAACACTACGCCTTATCTGAACAACCACTGCTAAAATTAACAATGATAATTGATTCACATAATCTGTATCACGTTGTTAATAAATAACGTTATTTCATGTTTATGGTAAACTAAGGACTTTGCCAACGCAGCACAGCCGTTTTGAAGAAAATAGTTTCAGGGGGCGAATAATTTGCTTTTAAACAAAGAGAACCACTACGCTGAGAACGAAAATAGATTTTCTGAGATTTTTGATTTATCTCTATCTTAATGACTCAATATATGTACAACTTTCCCGACTGGTTTTTTACTGTCTTGTTACAAAAAAGAAAGTTTATCAAAAGCTTGGTTCAGTGTGTCGTTAAAAAATGCCTTTTTTTCATTTTACGTGCGCAGTTAGCCACAAACCAGAATATTACTTATAGGACTACTCTTGGCTAGGTATTGCTTTTAAAAATACCACAAAATTTCCGTTTACAATCAAATACGTAATTTGTTTTACTGCCTTCAAATTAACATTTTCATCGAGTTTTCTACATCATCATTTTGTTACAAATGTTCTTTGAATCTAGATTCATGAACGAACTAAGTGTATCGTTTTTACAGATTATTCGATCTGCCACCTTGGGACATTTTCGGAAGTAAATTTTGCAAGTTGTAACAACTGGAATGAAATAGTTTCAAATGAGATCTAGCCTAGGGAAAGGCCTACCTTCATCTGGGCAAGTTGCCCTCAACTTAGCAACGATAAAGAATTTAGCCCAAAATATGTTACAAGACCATTCTGCAGTAAAGCTGACTTACCTCTGTGAGGAAGAGTGAAATATCTTCTCTTCCTTGCCCTCTTCTACAATCCTGCAGGCAGTTCTGATTTTCTTTAGGATCAGCACTTTATTTAAATACCCAGAGCGGAAAAAGCAGATTTTGCTGTTGATCAGTTTAAATATTTGATTGCGATCAACTGTGGTTTTGAAACAAGAGATCTATTTTGCATGAAAATGCACTCGGATTTTTCCGTTTCCTGCTTAAGTGCTTCTGGACTTTAACAATCACACTAATGCCCGTGGTCTAGACAAAAGAAACATCCAGTAATTAAAGGATTTAATTAAACAAATTAGATAATTCCAAAAGGCATGTTTAAACCCTCAATTTTATTTATTAGTTTTTTAACTCCGACGACTCGAGTTTGGTAAAAATTTAGTAACCCTCGGAATATTGACACAGGAGGTTTATTTTACTCCGCCCGGGTGTGGTACAGGATTAGAAGAGTTCATCACGTTGAATGTTCCGCTTTCGATACTGATGTCATCGATTCCGATAACCTTGAAAGGAACAATGCATGAATAATTCTGATATAAGAATCGCTTCCTTCTAGGTGTGCGCTCCTGAGTCCTCAATTAGTTACAATCAATCTTACGTTCTCATAGTAATATTACTTCACAGAAGCTCTCGAAAATAAAAGGGTTTTTTTGCTAGTTTTATCGACGTCTATGTGGATTGAAAATGGCTGGGGTGTTCTTTTAGTCATAGCTTCTGTACTTGAATTTTTATATCTACGAATCATTATGAAATACAGACACTACGTTTCATAGCAACCAAATAACGGATTACGGAATCTAGCCAGAGCACATGTTCAACACGTGTGCTGAAGGGGAGGCAGTTCCAAAGACGAAACTACGCACTGTTGTAAATATCTAGATGTGAAATAAAGTAAATAGCGGAGAATCGATGTATCATTCGTCTAAGTACTTCACTTTTTGCCATAGCCCCCGATTTCGTCTGAGTACAGAATTGGAAACATACATCACTAAAACCACGGATTCAGGGTAAAGAAGTTATACCGAATTGAACTTGCTAAGTATGCGGTCAATGAAACTTGACCAAATATGCTTGATGAGTGCATGAGAAAATTACTCGTATCTACCCACTCTCGAATGATTTTCAAGTTCTTTGGGTAATGTCAAACGCGTAAGATGTATTGATACTCAAACTGTTGAAAAGAATTCCCATTTAGAAGATCAACTTCAGTCACACAAGCAGCAGGCATGCACTGAGTTTGTGACGTATTCTACAAAAACGCCATCTTCCATTAAATGTGTTCGACTTTTTCCTTTTCAGTCAAATAAACTTCCCTTTGCGGTTAATCCATTACGTTATGTATTGGACCCCATTTGACGCAATAGTTGAGTATAGTGCGGAAAATAAAGTAACTAAGGAACCTACCAGTATTATAATAATTTTAAGATAGAGCGGTTGAAATCTTTTGATAGCAATTCTGTCTCACTCCCAGTTTGGACATAAGTCAGCTTAGAAAGTCATTTGATGGAAAATGCAATAAAGTTTAGTTATCTCATCCACGTCAGAAGAATTACAAAGTAACCAAAATACTGTCAGTTTTAAGCTCTTAAGCCGGCAATCTATTGAAATCTATGGCCGGCAGACAGATTACGTAATATGGTAAAAGGAGTTACGTCGCTCATCTTGAAATTAAAAGCTTAGGCTATATGTCTTGAGTTCGTCGTTTGTAATCCGTGTTAATCTTCTCCATCCTCAACCATCCTTGTTCCTTTATGGCGTATCGTTATCTCCGATGTTTTTATATCTTAGTAAACTACTATTTTTAGGTTTCCTTCAACTTAACAGTAATTTTGTACGCGGCCAAAATATCTCAAAATCCCGTTACTGAGTCCTTTAATTTTTCAGTCATCATCTCTTGATGAAATCTCGCTATAGAGAAATGTGTACATTTGACATTCGCAACACGACCTTATCTCTTGAGTATATTCAATCCAAACTTCCTTGTACACAGTCTTCCCTGTCAAACTGCTCAAAGAAGCGTCAAACTGGAAATCACCGGTTGATCTCAAGAATGGCAGCTGTAGGTTTCGCTGGATGCACAATCCCATGTTGGCAGCGCACTGCTGGTCAGCATCGCGGCAAACAATTTCGTTGATGAAAGTCGGAAATCGATCGCTCTCCAGTCGAGTTGTAGCCGCACACTCGGTGCATAATCTATGTGTAGTAGCACCGTCCGGTATTGTACCTCGCCCCTGACACCCGCGAAAAATGGTGCCTGGTGACGTGGGAATGTTCCTTTTGCGACGCTGGGCTCCAGTTTCGGAATCTCGTTCATCAGCTGGACGCCTTACAATGTTATGTGTATGTGGCGTCCTCGAAGTCGGTGTGGTTCCTGCTGCTGTTGTCGTTGTTGGTGATGTGATAGTGGTCAAATCTTCAAACCCGCATGCGTCGATCACTGTAACAGCCATGTACCGCTTAATAAGGCCCCCTACGGTCCTCAGCTGCTCCATTAGCTCTGTGACATTCCTACGCAAGCATACAATAGGACCTGGCTCGTCTTGGACTCGAGATACTTTGGTGTGGTTCCGGCAAAAGTCAGGACCAGGTATTGCAGCCCATGTTGCCGGTACAGACGTTGTTTTTGGCTTCACGAACTTCCTTCGCCAAGGCCAATGCCGCACAGGACGCCGGGAGATTGGCATCCTATGAGCCCTTGGCCAGGGTAGTGGATCGCGCCAGTACTCCTCGTCAGGATCGACAAGCGAAGAAGATGAACATTTTAGTGTTATGAAGCAGATGGAGACAGAAATGACGGATAATGTGATCAACGTCTGTTTAAAGAAAAGTAATACCGTGATATATAAGTAACTTAGATGTTAAACCAAGTGACACATTACAACAGTACTTTAATCTTGTTCATAAATATAAAGTAACTTCTATGTACTAAATAGAAGACGGCGTTTCATATTCTCTAAGAAATAATACACGAATGAGGTCTAGGAAATCTGCGTTCGGCAGCCGAGGTCTAGACCTCAAAACATGAGTGCATTATTTTCTCATTTAGAAAACATAGGATCACCATGGTCTATTTGGTTTTACCATGAAAAAGCTAAAATAATTACATCTGAGATTGCACTGACAACACATGCAGCATCCGGGACGTACGCACTCTATAATTTCTAGCCGTGTATATCTATAAAACATAATTCACGCTCAGCTCCAAATGCGGGTATAGAGCAGCTATATTCTAAAAATTAAGAAAATCTCTTTCTCTTCAGAATGACATGATCTGCGAGGATACTATGAGGTGCCATGACGTATCCTCGCGGCACAAGCTATTTTATTCTTGGAGAATCTTTAACCCCTTCTCTGTCGAAAGATCCCTCAAAACCGATACTTGTTCTACATGTTTTGTCAATCTCCCACTAAAACGTTAACGTTATCGTCCATTCGTCACCTCCACCATTGATTTATTTGCGTGTCAGAGTGCTTTACAATCGATTTTTTATTTTGTTTTTAATGAACAAATCACCTTCTTTTTCTTTCTCTTGATGCGGTGTTGTATGTCTTTCGTTTGAGTTATGATTGGCTCAGAATATATGAACTTTTGTTGTGCTGGGCAAAATGACACGCCTTTGAGGTTAGTCTTATAACAGTCGTATTGAAAAAGACTATATGCTATGAGCAGGGTTTAATTTGAGAAAGATGAAGACAACCATGTAAATTTGTTAGCTCCTGCCAAGCCCATGAACGTCACTGGCCTATATACAGTTTGAGGTTCATTAACTAATTAATACATACCTTCATTTTAGCAATAAGACAGTAGAATCCAACGCAATAAAGTAACCTAAGTAAAAGCAAACCAATTCGTCATTGGTGTTATCAGTAATATACAGTAGAGCCAGATGTTGGTTTGCATACAAACCAAATGTACGTCCAAAACTAAAGTGACTAACGTCAAACCACTTAATACCCGTGTCTATTTCAAGACGCTGACATCACGCAGAACACATACCCCACGAATATTCCTACGTGCATCCAATTTGATTTGTTCGCAGACCTTCCTGTTTGTTTTACATCGTCGAGGATGGTAAGGGTAAAGTCTACATACGAGCCAACTGGCCCATCAGGCTGGAGCTCATCCCGGTTTCCGTAGCATGAAGCGACTAAGAGTATTTCCACTCCCCCCTGGATGGGATGCTAATCCATCGCGGGGTTACCCCCAGCGTTAAGTTGGTCGGTACACACCTGGGTAGAGAGAGGCACTGTGAGAGTAAAGTGTCTTGCCCAAGAACACAACACAATGTCCCCGGCCAGAGCTCGAACCCGGACCGCTCCATCCGGAGACGAGCGCACTGACCATGAGGCCACCGCGCCTCCCACCCATCGTTGAGGATGCGATCACCAATCCCGCCGGGAATTGAATGGAGGGTTATTTTTATTGAATGGAGGGTTATTTGTCGCTTGCTCACATTTTACTAATGAGCAAAAACAAAATGGCTGTGGACAGATTACAAACAACGCCATATCATCAGGCTAAGAATATTCAAAAGAATTCTGATAGAGCCAGCGTTAAACACATTGTATCTTTAATTAATAGCACTGACCTCCAAACCTTTTTATCATACAGCAACAGTCAAGGATAACATATTCAAGTACATCTTGAACATATTACGTTCCTTATCAAGTCAAACGACGACAGTTTATCATGAATATTGTTTAATTGCTTTGGAACTTTATGAAAGATAACTATCTTTTTCCGGCCAGATGATTGGAAATTTTTCCTCAGCATTATCACAACTCTGGATAAGTCTTCTCATTAAAATTCCTTGCCTTGTAGTTCTGTTACATCACAAAGAAGAACTACTACTGAGAAATTACATAAAGCACGACGCCTTGATTACTTAGCCTTAGTATTTTACCGTAACATAGATTCTAGTCAAAGTTTAAGTGCTAGTAGATGATGTTAGTCTATATTAGACTTTATTGTAACCTTTTATTTTTTTTATTTTTCTTCAGCCAGAATTCGTGATAGTAAATTGTTTTGCCCAAGAATACAAAATGGCGACCCTGACCAGGCCTGGCTGGAGCTCTAGCCTCACGTCTCGGTAACCCATGCTTTTATGTAGTCTTTTTAACATTATGGTATTTTGGGACTTCGCTTCCCATATACCAGAATGCCAAAAGACTACATAAACGCGCGGTGGAGTTAAATTGAGTTAAATCGAATTCTGTTCTCAAATTAATGGCGAGGTATGTTGATTAAACACTATACACCCAAAAATGAGCGCTGAGTGGATGCGTTTTACCATGCAATTTTCCGAAATCTGGATGAAAACTACATGTATAAAGCATTTGTCGGCCACGTTTTCCTTATCCTGACGTTTTTTGAATGTTTTTGCTGCTGTAAACAGTGTTGCCCAGTTGCCCTCGGTAGATGTGAAAGCAACTTATGTTTATGAATAATAGAATTCGGTTATTTACGTTCCACTATATTCTGCTTAATTAAAACTGGTTACTTATCACTCCACTCGCAGCGAAAATTTGCACATTTAGAGTACTCGCACCATAACACTGCGCTATAATTGAAAGGTTTAAATGCAAACAACATGACAGAAAGCAACTAAACTATCACGTAAACGGAATTCACATAACAAAGAGTTTTGCTTCCGAATATTGCGACACCAAAAAAGTAAACGGCATCTGGTTCAGGAATACATCGAAGCAATAATAATCAGGAAAAAACTGAAAAAAGTAAGAGAATCTACTACACTAAACAGTTAAAGGTCCGAACAACCTCACATTTGTGAAAAACGTCAAAGCAATCTATAAATTAACAAAAATATAAACGACTTTAGAATTTTACAGCGATAATCACTGCTCTGAAGCCGAAACAGAATAGTTAAACAATATGTGTTTACGTGCCAGAATAGCTAATTTCACCCCCGAGGCAGGCATTTGAAGTGAAAACTTTTAAATTCTACCCTGAGCAAATTCCTTCAGTGGTTAATTAAGGTGATAAGATTACCAAGCTGAAGTGAGACTGTAGGAAAGTGCAGGAAGTTTGAGAAGAATTTTGCGTCTGTGCTTAATATTTTGGATTATACGCAAATTCGCATTAGACATAAACTACAAAGAGGCTGTAAATATCTGATTCCCTATTACAAAATTAAATCAATATCTATTTGAAGTCCTTTTACCCAAGCATTATTCATAAATGCCTTCACTAATTTGCAAATCTACTGTTTGTTTCAGAGACTTGAAGAGAGTATTGAAATACCTCCCCCGAAATGTTCAATGTTAGTTAATAGCAAGGAAATTTCTTTTCGTGTTTTAAGAAGAATTACCCTATGGAGTAGAAATGATACTTGAAATGAACAATATAATAAATTCAAAGCTCAAAGCTTGGCCAATATAGTAATTTTAAGCGGTTTGAAGTGATTTTAACCTTGTTGCTTCGCTTAGTGCAAAAATTAATATACAAAAAAAACAAAAAAAAAAACATCACGTTTGTTGCCATCATAACAATAAATCACGCCGGGTTCACCAGAATCATGACTCTTTGAATGTAGGAAAGGGGTGAACTCAGAGTTTTTTTCGACATGACGAAGTCAAAGAGTTTTGTTGAAACTGCAGTGCGTGATGAAAATGTAGTTTTTCAGAAAAGTTAAAAGGTTCAATTACTCCTTAAACCAATAAGAGGGGACTCCATCAAAATAGCAAATATGACCAGCGGCAATTCAGCCAAACTTTGAGAGAGTTACGCATGGCACGCCTTGGAAAATAACAGAAAACTTGGGTCGTCGTTTTTAATTCAACATTTCTTCAATTTTGCTTTTGATTGTTACCTCTTCAGTGTCTTAAACCTCATAGCTCAAGGATATCCTCAAATTAGAACCCTGATCAACTTCTCCATCCCACATAAATTACAATCGTGACAGAACGAAAATGGAAAAAAAATGGGTAAGCCCAGAAACCAGACAAACCTTGTTAAACTTGAAGGAAATTAATAACAAATTTATTCCCTGAAACATCCTTAAACGTTCCATAATTTGTGACAAATTAGAGATCTCCTAGAAATCTTTCAAGGCATTTAAACCGATCTGCCAATTATAAATGCAACCGTGCTGAAATTAGCTTCTAGAAATTGGCGCCAAACTGAGATGTTTAAATGGATATTTTTAGTGGATGACGTCATAACTGTCCAGTAACTTGTTTGTCTAGTTCCAGCTAGCAATATATACTTGCGTCACGTCGTTACTCTTTGATTTTCTACAGACATGGTTGTAAACCCTCAGTACAACACAACCTATTGATCTGAACTCTCAAATATTCATAAATTCCCTCCCAACGATGTATATCAGTTTGGAACGATCATTGAACAGTTAATATACTACTGTTATCTCAGACTAACCATGAAATTTTATTATATTACACACGGTTACCTCTTGAGCACGTGCATAGCTGAGTTAATGATTTTGGAAATGGCGCCAATATGACACCTGACGTCATCAAAACTGGAAAGGCTACAAATTGTTGTTTTTCAGTCTTGTTCCCAGACCTCACAATCCTTTTGGCCGGCTACGTTCCACTGCCGGGGTAAGGGTAACGATCTCTCTTTATATACCATGGAATATCCTACTCGCCTAAGGGTTCGTGCGTTTACCGTGAAAATACAAGTGACAAGTGACCATTCATACCGTGGGGTATAAAATTTTTGCGGTTACTAATTTTTTCGATTTTTGCGGTATTTTCACGATCCGCAAAAGAAGTTCGTGTCAATAAAAGTTCCCGCAAAAATTCGCTCCATCCGCGAAATTATACGTACGAACATCACATGTAGAATCTTACTGGCTAAATACCGATGTGGAAAAAAAATGCCAGTGGCATATCGAGGGATAATGCATCAGATGGTGCCGTAGTTTTTGCTGATCTATCGCTGGAGCAATCAGCATCACCAGGACGAGATCATGTAATTGCGACAGAGTGACACTGATTCTCTACATTTTCTTTGACTTAATTGTCATTGCACATAGTTTTATATAAAAAAAGGAAAAGAAATATTTTAATTCCAATTAAAACATGAAAATCCCAAAAATCAATACCTAGCAAAAAGAACAAGTCTTTCGCCGATCCGCAAAATCAAACTCCCGCAAACATTTCGTGCCACTCGGCAGCTGTCTTGTTGAGGACGGATATTTACAGTAACAAGTTTCACTTACCTTTTCTAGTCAGGTTTTGATTTCCTTTAGCTCATTAAACAGACACTGAGAACGACACAACTAAACACCTTAATTTGCTTTTCAGTATACCTACTTTGCAATAAATAAACCAGTTTCTTGTATTATTAGTTAAACTAATGGAACAACAAATATTGACTACGCCACAAGTCAAGAGGGACTTCTCGTGTTCTTACAAAATATCTGATATGACATTTGCGCATTATTTATAGGCATTGCCGTAAAAGGTATAAAGAAAAATCATAGCTCTAGCTATTTATGTCATACAGTACTATTTTTCGACTTTTCTAGAATATATTTTTCTTTCGTGACTTTCGTGCTAAATCGGCGGACAAACAGCGGCAGTGAAATGATTAGAAATGCTTTTTGTAACTGGCGAGTAAATATTAAAATTCAAATCAAGGGTCCCTTACGCACTGAGGCCCGAAATTGAGCATTTTTACTGCAGTTGCAGCAGTCATAATCGGTTTTCCAACCGATAGAAAATCTTGGTATAAGAATAGAACTCGTTCCCCAAAGAGAGAAATTTGCATGTTTGCAAACACCAACATGGCGGCTTTGACGTCAAAAGAAATTCGAACGTCATGTATATATGTTCCCTCAATATATCGCCAAACGCAAATTAAATCTTTCATTGAAATTATATTAATTTCGTTCCAAGAGTTCCCAAACAGCAGGAAATGGCATCTAAGAGAACCTAAATTTGTCTTTTTCCAAGGGAAATCCCCAATTCTCCTCCAAACGTCTCCACAATTTCCTGTATCCTTCTTCCTGTTTAGTTTATAATGTCCTTCATGTTTTTTGCCTACATAAGATAACAGTACTATCTAATGAAGTGTAAATTAAAACAATGGCCAAAGTTAGCAAGGACTGGTGGTTTTGAAAGAACGTTCATCTGGCAAATGAACTTCAGAGAAAATTCATTAATCACGTGATGGTCAGAGTCCAAGAATATTAGTCGTGAACTGATGTTCACGTCCAAGGAAGACATACCGATCACTTGAATGAGAGGGACTTAATGAAAAGCGTCGACAAGACTTCAAAGTTTGAACCATCAAACTTAAACAAACCTTTTTTATTCAAGTAAATATGAACATAATTTTAAAGAGGTTGACATTTTATTATTTTTATCGTTAAATGAGGTCAACTCTGCCGTGATCTCAGAAAGGTGGTACCATTCGGTGATCGTTGCGAAAGAACGAGGGATGTGGCAATTGTACGTAAAAAAAAAACAAAAACAACAACAAACATAAGTACTAGTATTTCCTACCCAATAGGGTAGATGAAATTTTAATCCACAAAGCGTTTTTAATCTAGCCTAGATTGTCAACTGTCCTAATGAATGGAAGATAAAATGTCAGAGCCAATTAAGACCTGCATGTACTCTCTGAATTTTCAAAAAGTGACCTCTTTTCTTGTTTATAACGACTGAATATCAAAAGGTATTCTAGCTTTGATTCTAGATGATCGCTGCTTTGCGTTCGAAACATGGATTCATGGAAACTTTCAAATTCGACCCTGACTAAATATTGTTCTGTACTTGGTACAGTTGAATTCGTTCTCAAGGGTTCTCTCAAACTGTGCAAGAATTAGCTGTGCAAGAGATGTGGTACAGGGACAGGAAACTAAAGAAAATGGAAGCAACTCCAGCCATTGATCGGCGACAGCCATCTTAATACGTAAAACTCACATTCATATGTAATATGTCACACTGACAGCTAAATATTGCTTAAAACATTATATATTAGGTTCAATTGAAAGTGATATTACTTCTTCTGTTGTTGTCAGTATAGCCCCTGTTTGAAAATAAAATATTAGCAAAAAAATGAAAATAGATTTTCCTTTTGTAACGTCATATAAAGTCAAGGTTGTTTTTCATATCATTGTCGCGAGCCGGTGTAACGATTCTGTGTTTGTAAAGGTTGCGATAGTTATAATAATCTTCGATAAGCCGAGGTTATTTTTGTCTAACAAGGACGTAACTACAAACTTTTGACAGGTAAGAGTGAAATTTGCCCTTTAATTTTTAAGGTTAGGTACAGCCTGTATTGGCAAATCAAACTTCTGTTCAGTTTATATAGCATCACAAGAACGTAGTAAGATTGATTCACTGGGACAAAAACCTTAATTTCAGAGCTTAGTGAACATGTAAAATTAGGAACCTCGGACTTCACTAACACGTTTAAATTGCCCTTTAGAGCGGTTTTCAGCTGAGTGTCGTAAAACCAAAACCAAACCAATTACTTACCAATTAGACTACTCGGCCAATTTCAAACCGGAGTAAAGCCAAAACCAAAACCAAAGTAATTGCCTGATTACCTTCCACACTCAATTGAAAAGCACCCTAAGATAGTTTGACAACTTTTTCTTTTATCCATAGTTTTATTTTTAAAATCACTAGACAAGAAATCCACATAGTATATCCTTTGATGGTAGTATGGCGAGGACAGACTGACACCATGTTAAGATAGCATATGTTTGTCTAGAAAATGACCCAGACTGTTTTAAATTTAGATTCTGTAACATGTTTCTCAAAAATGGTCAAACTTAGTAAAAAACTCAGATACGGAGTGGTGCAAATTTACCACCCAATAAACGATTCGTTAAGGTCACAACACATTTAGAAAGCTCTGTACGTCGTTAATTGACTTAACATTGTTTTAATGTTAGCCTATTACTCCTTGTAATAGTTAATAATACTGCTCACTCAATAGTTTTACTCTCAATTGACCTTCTGTTGGTTTTTATATATGCAGTGATCATATTTATGGTGATTTGACCTAACATCCCAATACCTAAAGAAAACAGAAAACCTGCTTGAGAAAACCTGACTGTCTTGCTTAGCGAGCTGATATCGCTGCACAATGAAGGTATTTCTCCACTCTGAGCCATACTTATAACATCCGGTCTTGTTCCTTTAGCTAATTCGCTTGGTAAACTTCGCGGGGGTGGTACTCTGTAAATCTTTTGGTGGGGTGTGCCGCTGGGACACTGAGAGCCTTGCCCTATACTAGACCATGATCAGCTTGATTTTGCAACTCTATTCTAGACTAGGCGCCAAAACCACTACCCCATCCCAGACTAGCTATTTTTCATGCGGAAACTTTATCACGATTGTAGTCCAACATACACTAACTGATTAAACCAATATCTTACAACGTCACTTCCGATTTTCAATTTCTATTATAGAATCCTGGGTAGAGAACCCTGCTCTAGAAAAAATTATTTATACACTGGCCACTTCTCTGATTTTTATACTCTGTCACAGACTTAACTGCCTAAAAGCCATACCCTTCACAGCGACACTTATCTATAAAGCATATGTACGGAAGTGCCCTCATTCCCCCCGTGGAGTAGTAGATTTCCTTAGTTTGCTCTATATCGCGACACACGTTAAGGCCTGACACTGTCGCGTGCCACCTCAGACGTAACTAATCGATATCAATGACATCGAGGAGTAATCGATGGGTAATCAATAAGTAATCAACTAATTAGTCATTGATTATTGCCGATGATCAATGAACAATCGATGACTAATTGATGGCCAAAACCTTTGTGCCTGTCGATTACTCATTGATGGCACCACTACTCATCTTTCTAGGTCACTGGTTATTAATTGATGCTACTGATTACCAATTGATTGCCTATTGATTAACCATTGATTACTCGTTAATTACACATGCATTATTATGTTGCACATTTGTATAAATCTTTGCGTGAATGGTTCGCGACGATAAAAATTGGGGAAGGGGAAATGTACTTGTCGGGACGTCAAATTCTGGTTAAACATCAAGCGCCAGCGGGTTCCCGAAGTAAACGTGTCTGATGCTTCAGATGCCGTCGTTATTCCTTGAGGACGTTATTTTTCTATATATATTTTCGATTTGGTCTGGTTTGTGTTGACCGTGATTATATCGATGACTAATCTCTTAATGAAAAATCGATGTAATCAATGTGGCCTATCGATTATTCATCGATTACTCATTGATCATCGGCAATAATCATTGACTAATTAATCAGCCGATAACCCATCGATTAAGCATTGATTACTTATTGTTTTCATTGATGTCATCGACGAATTGCGTCTGACGTGCGACGATCCCTAGCGCCGCTGATTATGATGTCATTTTACAGTATTAAGCGATCACTAACACAATCATTCATTATTGAAAGCCGAATAAACGCCAGTTCCTTTACTCGTTCGAGCCAATTTATAGCTTGTGTACATTTATATGGCCTTTTGTTCTTGACTCAGATAAAAGTCATAAGCCCTTGCTTGTCGTCTCTGGCTCTGCTTCCTGACATTCAGGCAGAAAAACGATTTCTAGTTGCACCTAAACAGCCTAATATAAAGTTTTTTTTTTTCTTTTACTAATATTGAACTCTGTTGTGTTTCAGACGAAAACAATACTAGCGCCCTTGGTTCTACTGCTTACGTCTATTCTTATAGTGCGGGGGTATTACTCACAGGCAGTTGAAGATGATGGCAGCCAAGATACCAACCGAGATCCGAGTTCTCTACGGGAACTTTTTAAACGACATCAGGTATATAGAGGGTGGACTACTAGAAGGACAAGACGATCAAGATATAGACGCCCGTGGAAAATAGGTACAGCAAAACCTTCGCTACCATTTGTTAGACCTACTACAAAAGTAACTGTTCCTTCGACGACAAGTCCGGAAATTTGCCTTAACCACACAAAGGTCTCTCGCGTCCAAGACGAACTTGGCGCCATAGTGTGCTTGCGTAGGACTAAACAAGAACTGCTGGTACAGTTAGAGTCTGTTGGAGGATTTATCAAACGATACACAGCTATTAATGAGACCGACGCCTGTGGCTTTGAGGATCTGACAACGTTCTCGCGTGAAGCTGTAGCGAAGAGCTCCGAACTCACGACTAAGCCTACGAAAACTCCCGAAGTCAAAACGCCAGCGACTACGAAGCGTCTTATTCATAGCGGTGACCAGCGGCGATCCGATCAAGCGGAATACGACTTCAAGTTACAACGTATGAAAAGGAGCTTTCCCACGTCTCCAGGTACGCGAATCCGTGGGTGTCAAGGGCGGGGTACGATACCAGACGGCTCAAATCTACATCGGTTATGCACCGAATGTGCGGCTACCACTCGGCTGGGCGGCGACCGATTTCCGAATTTCATCAACGAAGTGATTTGTCGTGACAAAGACCGCCAATGTGCAGCAAAAATGGGAATTTGCTTGCAGCGGACACTACAGCTGTCGTTCTTGCGATTTTCCGGCAGGTTTGAGCTCGACAGTCAGCTGAGCACCCTTACGGGAAAAACTGTGTATAGTGAAGTCTGGGAGCAATACACTCAGGAGATAAGATCGTGTTGTGAATGTCAAATGTACCCCTACATTTATCGCGAGATTGCTTCACGGGATGATGGTGATGATGGTGATGATGGTGACGATAGTGATGAAGATGACGATGTTCAGAGTTGACCTACATGTAAACAACTAATTCTTAAATTCCGCTAGTTGCGATAAAAGAGTTTTTTCTTTGCAAATCACGTCTATATATTTCAAAACTCACGAATCCGATGGTTTATTAGCACGTCCTTCCAGTATTTATTAGACAGAAATGTACGAGTCATGGCTGTATAAATGTATTGGACAGTAATAAGCAGACGCCAGCTCCCTACCATAGCTAGCGATGAGATGAATCTGCATCATACGTCAATTTAAACACACTGTTATTGCACTGTATTGTAAGGTTCTCTATAACAGAGTTAAAAAACCAAGGGAGGGGGAGATACTCTCGTATTTAACCGTATATGCACGGGGACCTGCAAGGGTATGTGGCACTTGGGAGGGTCGGGGATTGACTTAAATGTTTGAGACAGAATGTTAGACACCAAGGAAGCAATCTTTCCAAGGAAGTTTTCTCAACATTATAAATTATGTGATTTTAACGTTTGTATTACTTATTCTAATTAAGTTTCTATGACATAAAAATGTATATGATGAAAGATTACGAAAAAAGGGAATTAAAACTGCGATTTTGCAACAACAAGAACCTCTATTTTACCCTAGAGCCTACATAGGTATTCAAAACGAATGGACGTACTAGTTACCTGCCCATGAATACGGAAACGATTCATTCATTCATTCCCTGACTGATATTGATCACCACTGACATTCAGGGAATAAATTTAGGCATATGCATATCCTACAATATAAACTGGACTAACATCTTCTCTAACTATCGGATGGTTTAAATACTATGGAGTAATTGTTCCCCTATTTCAATTTTTTCATAACGTCATCAATTAAAGATTATCTACTAAGATAGAGAAAAGTATCTTTTACATTTTTCTTTCGTTCCTTGATACAGCTTATGGGGGCCTCGAGCACGCCTACACTACAAGCAATATTACCAGTATTGGCTGTTCATTTCATTTCAAAAACTTGACAAAAAAAAAAAAACGGAAAAAAACAACAGCTGAAAAGTAAAACTAAAAAATCAGGGCGCAAAATCAAATGCCTCTCGTTAATTTCAGCTTTCATTCCGATTAATTCGAGTATTGTTATAGGTGTTATAGTCGGCTGTTTTACGTTTTTATTCGCCTGGTAGTATGAAATATATCTTGTTTCAGTTCAATTTAACGACTGCAGACGTAATGGAAGCCGGAATATTGCGCGTGCATATCCAAACAGCTCAGTTCAAAATGTAGATTAAGTTTTTGGAGGGTCAGCTGAGTTAAAGTCGATCCTAGTTCAAAGTTTTACCTTCAGATTACTAGAAGCGAAGCCAATTCTAAACACAAATTATTCCAATTGTCACATATGAGCAGGCAAGGTTTGCAAGGTGCTTTGCATTTCAATGGCCAACTGGGCAATTATTTACATAAACGACTGACAATTGTTTTTCCACTCACGGACGCCGCAACAAAACGTCGTATTTAATACAGACGCCGACAAAACTGCAGAAAAATTCCTTGAGGCTTGTCGGAGGAGAGGTAAGTTCATTGTGGTCTGTGCTGAAAACTTTCAGCGTCTGTTTGGACTTAATATCAGGAAGAGTAAATCATCCTGTAATCTGTGCGCAACCGGTTTTCTCCACGTTTGCTGCTAGCGGTAATTTTTGTAAGGTGGTAACGTTTGCCAGGAGGGTTTTTGGAATTTAATTAGCAATGGCAAATTTATGGAGGAGAAATTCGGGTTAAGATATCTTGAAAATAAAATGTTAGACTGAAACGTTTTTATAAACATGCGGGGAGCCTCTTTAAAATGTCTGACCACGTTGGCATATATAGCGACTCAAGTTTAGTGGAGGCAGTGATTGTGTTAAAACAAGCACATGTACAGTAATATTGTACCAGCTATAGAAATTTGCTTCCCTCGCACAGAAGCGTCAACTGCTTAAGTTTTTTCAAGAATTGGGTTAATTTTGTCTCTTAGGAAACAATATTTGCTGGAAAACATTTGACAGGAAAGCGAAATCGAAAGAGCAATCACTTCCGTGAACCAGTCAGCGGCAGCCCTAAAACTACAATAAACCATGCGCGTCATGAGATGAAATCATGACAATGTAAGAAACCAAAATAGTACGTCTAGCGGCGATTTCTACGAATGAAATGCTCTGAAAACGATTGGAAAATCTCTAAACAGGGCTTTCGAATTAAAGATTTAGATGTCAAGTAACGAAGGAGGGCGTCCACTGATTGATTTCGTCTCAGACGGCCGCCTAAATGGGCCCGATGTAGTGCCGTATCACGCCGACCCGGCGAGCTACAGTACAGCCATCGTTGGCGGCTCGCATTACGATAATAGAACTTCTGAACAAAGACCCTTACTTGGCAGATCTCGATCACGAATGGACAGTCACAGTGACACTGAATACCAGGGAAACCACTTTGATGATCCAGAGTTTACTGGGATAATTCACTCCGCCGAACAAGCTATTGATGTGGGAATTTTGCCAGAACGAATTTACCAAGGTTCCAGTGGAAGTTACTTCGTAAAGGATAAGGAAGGGGTAAGATTTCTGTAATCTCTGAGAATCTTTGTGTCAACCTTTGTCTCCTTTTTACAAACGTGCCTCAGCACAGCCCAGTGCAGAGGTCCCAAAACAGAGAGACAGAGAGACGTAAATCGTTTGTGTAATTGATATGGTGGCTGGTTGTGTCAAAGTTGAGCCATTTCCGGTTTCTTTAGTTGCAAACTAATTGCTCAAGGTGTACATCTCAAGATATGAGCCTCGCGAGTTAAAAGAAATTTTCTGGAAGCCTCATTAAGGCCTTGCAACCATTGTCACAACTTATCTGTTGTTGTTAAAACTATGGATCTTTGGCATGTATTATTAATTTAGTGTAAATTTTCCAAATGCAATGATTAATTTTTCTCATTAATTAATATCATTTGTTTGCAGTTACATAACAACTTTTCATGTTAAATCTCTTTTTCGGGGATTGACTCTGAACTCAGACAGGGGGACAATAAATCAATGTTTTTTGGTTTTTTTTTCCTGGGGTATGTTAAATTATTTGCAAGTTTTCTGGTAACTTACGTTTCCCTCACAGATGTTCCCCGTTCCACTTATTCCTTCAATTAAAGTTGTACGCTTCGCCAACCCTTGAACTTCTAAGTTGTTTAAGTCTTCTCATTTCTGTATTTCCTTAGCTCTGGCAGTTTAAAAGATATGATTAGGGCTGTGTCTGCCCATTATCATTCCCCTCAAGCCGCAGGCGAGTGTTTTCTACATTTCTCGAGTGTTCTCAGATGTCCGGAGTGTTTTATCACAATGTAATACACAGCTTAGGCTTCTTCATTTGCTTTATGATATAGAGGTAATGTCCCGAAAAACAATAAAACATGCCTTGTTTTATACTCTGATAAAGCAATGGTTTTTGACCAATCAGAGTGTGCGCAGGGTCCTATCTATATTATAATGCATGGTAATAAATAGTTATGCAATGCTCTCTTGTGATATACTATGGAATATCCCACTTGTCCCTTGCATGTACAGTATACTGTGAACATCCAAGTGACTTGTGGGATATTCCACAGAATACCACTCGAATGCACTGTAAATTAAGTAGATATAGTGTGTAAATGTACATAGTTCAGTGTTCTTTTTGTTTGGTCTATTCACAGAAAAAGATAGGTGTATTTAAACCCAAAGATGAAGAACCTTATGGCCATCTAAACCCTAAATGGACAAAATGGTGTCACAAGATCTGTTGCCCATGTTGTTTTGGTAGGAATTGTTTAATTCCAAACCAGGGATATCTATCTGAAGCTGGAGCAAGCCTTGTGGATCAAAAACTTGGACTTAATATTGTGCCAAAAACTAAGGTAACAGAAGCAAATTATGTAACTTATAGGTGCACATAAATCATGTACAATGTGTTTAGATTCATGAACGTACATGTATGTATCATGTTTGTATGCACAATTATACAGGTTATAAAAATTATTTGTAAATATTATTATTCCTTTAATTTTAGGTTGTTAGGCTTGCAAGTGAAACATTTAATTACACAGCATTTGATCGTGCAAAGGCAAGGTCAAAAAAGTTTGCTACAGAAAGGTTTCCTGATACATTAGGAAAACATGTTAAAGCTGGTCTCCCTCCAAAGGTAAGTCCATAGCATTAAATAATTTAAACCATCTACATGTAGCATGTAGACTCAGTATAATTGGTCCATTTTACAGGTACTATCTTGTAGTATGAAATACTTCCTCCCTCAAACCTGCCCTGAAATGTTTTGCTTTCCCCCAGAGCAACAGACCTTTTAAACCTTGTTTTCTCACTTTTGCACAGTAAGGTACAGGTCCTGAATCTAGTTCCTTTCCTGTAGTGCTATGGCTCACAAGCTGACATTGTGCATTGAACATAATCATATGATATTATGTACATGTCTGTCGTATTAATTGAAGGGGAAAAAATTCAGTCTCTATCTTACATGTTGTACACTACTGTATGTACATGTACGTCAGACATAAGAGGTTCTCATAGAGTTACATGTACAGACATGCAGTAGCTAAATATTCTTGTTTCTTGTATGTCATTTGTTATCATAGTGTCAAACTCAATATTTTGTCCAAGGCACTTGTTTTTCCAGTCTAAAACTTGTCCAGCTTACATTGTCTCTGTGCAAGATTTTAATGTGTTATTGTTTTCTCTATTTTTCAGCTTGGATCTTTTCAGTTGTTTGTAGAAGGCTACAAAGATGCCGAGTTTCACCTCAGAAAGATGGAAGTGGAACCACTTCCTGCTGCTACTAACAAAGATTTTCTATTTCAATTTCAAAAACTTGTTTGTCTTGATTACATTATTAGGAATACAGGTACACTATGGGCTGCTGAGTCTCAATCTACAGTAATTTGTCATTTGGTAAAAGATTTTTATTAGTGGCCTCATTTGTTTGTTTGTTCATCCATTTATCCTTTCATTCTTCAATGTAGTTTTGTTTTTTTCTTCCTATCCTCTCTCCTGCTTCTGTGCATATTTAGACAGATTCTCTCCCATCAAACAGGTAGATAATTTGAAAAGGTGTTTGAACTAGACATTTTCCTCACTCCTCGTCGGAAAGATGAGATGCAAAAAGGCTAATGTTCAGTGAAGGAAACTTTTACTCCAAACTGAGAACAATCTTGCCACAACTTGTTTTAACATTCACTGACTAGAGATGAAGTTGGTCACTTTCCTTATTGTTTTGACCTTTTGACAAATATTCCCTTAAATGCAGCAAACTGAAGAAAAATTATAACGAAAGTACCGAATTTGGCTTTTTACAGCTGTATCTGATATATTAACTTTTCTTTTAGATCGGGGAAATGACAACTGGCTTATAAACTATGAAAAGACTCCGGAAGTGGATCGACAAGTTGAAGGAGAAGAAGGAGTGAGGACTTTTTAACTACATGTCAATTCATAAGAAAGAAAGAAATGAATACTTCTGAATAGTACATTTGGTGTCAATGATTTGTAAACTGTTAAATTCTTTCCATGCAGGGAGACTGGGATTATGTGGATCCTCCTAAAATATATGTTGCTGCTATTGACAATGGACTGGCATTCCCTTTTAAGCATCCAGACTCTTGGAGAGCATGTAAGTTCATGGCATAATCTAGAGTGCATTTAATTTGCACATTTTGTGTTGAAGTAACGACACAAGTCCAGGATCAATTTGTTTCCAGTTGCTGTACATTTTTCTCTGGTGAATCACTATTTTTCATCCTTTCAGTCTTTGTCAATTAAGTAAAAAAACAACTTCCTGCTACATGTACACTATGTTGCGACTGTCTGCGGACGTATATAAATCGTGTTTCATTTAGTCATTTTTTTCTTGACAGACCCATTTTACTGGGCGTGGTTACCACAAGCGAAGGAGCCATTTATGGATGAGATATCAGACCTTGTTTTACCTCAACTAGCAGATATGAATTTTGTTCAAGACCTCACAGAAGACCTGTACCTTCTTTTTCGGGTGTGTTCCTGTCAGTTGTTCTATTATTTGTGGATTTGAATTGAAAATATGCGCATGTTGTAGTCTGAAAGGGGGGAAAATAATTCAGTGTGTATCGGGTTATGAATACCATGAGATGTCATACAGTAGATGATTAAAAACTTACATCTTAAGAGTCAGTGGTATGAGAAGGCTATTGTCCTAACAGAGTGCTGAAGTCCTGAATGAGAGGTCCGGGCTCAAGACCTGGTCAGGGTCAGTGTGTTTTGTCCTTGGGCAAGACACTTTCCCATTACAGTAGCCCTCTTTGCCCCACGAATAAATAAGTACCGGTGGATTTAACACTGCAGGGTAATCCTTTGCTTTGCATCCATTCAGGGGAATTAGGGAAAGGGGGGGGGGGGGGGGAGGGTTAGAAATACCCCTAGTGAGTTGAATTGGAATGAATGACAAGTTTATTGTCAAACTTTGTTTGAATAGCCGATTTATGTGTTGCCTTAAGCCTCTCTATCAAAGCGAGTCCTGGTGCAGAACCACTCATATGAAAATGAGTTTAATTTGCATGTGAATGAAATCTCAGTTTCATATGAAAGGATGGGCACCAAGACTCGCTTTGAGAAAGTGGCTAAAGGTAATTTGGAAATGGCGTACTCTTGTGGTGAACTTGTAAAAAAGTGCTTTTATTGTTTACTTTATTTTCAATCTTACACATGTTGATTAATGCATAGAGATACAGTCTAATTTACAATATTTGCTCACGTGTTTATTATAGGAGGATAAAGGCTTTGACAAATCTTTATTTGAGCGGCAAATGTCAGTTCTAAGAGGACAGGTAATACATGTGTATGTTTTAAACTACTTTTAGTCTATTTTTGTCTTCATTGTCGCAGCAGCCCCACCCCATTTTTCATTTGTCACTGTAACTTAGGGTAGATTAGTTCAGCTTTTGAAGTATGGTGAATACTAGTTCCAGTAGCCTGCGAACAGGCTCCCGACGAGCGCGGAGAAAATAGTTTGTCGAACGAAGCAAGGAAGGATGGTGGAGGCGCCAATCTGCCTGTCTTTTTTTTTTTTTTTTTTTTAATTTTCTTGGTCGAGAGACGGAACGGCAAGAGAACGTAGGAGTCGTGTAGGCCCGTCAACCCCAATTCACAAAGATCTGGCTAATATTTATCTCAAAGCAGACGACAATCAGTGATTTACCCAATCAGATCATGGTACCAGATTCTGGTATCATGGAACGCCTGCATCGCCCTCGTCGGGAGCCTGTTCAGGAGCCTGTTTGATGGCTATACACTGTAATTCAAAGTACCCAGGCAAACAGTTTTTTTAATTATTATTATTATTATTATTATTATTATTATTATTATTATTATTATTATTATTTGTTAGGAAATCCTCACACTAAAACCAGAGACCTCAGTTGATTCTGCTTACAGAGTTCTCAGTGATTTTCAATTTTATTACTTTTTAGGTATTAAACTTAACACAAGCTCTGCGAGACAAAAAATCCCCACTGCAGCTTGTTCAGATGCCTGTTGTTATTGTGGAACGAAAGAAGATCGTCGATGGAGATCGGCTAAGAAGTCAGAGTCACGCATTCACCCAGAGCTTTCAGCACAGATCGCCATTTTTCTCATGGTGCTAACCCTCAGATGATCTTTTGAGTTGATTCAGTGAGGATGAATGGACTAAGTGAGAAGAAAGTCTAGCCATAAGCTGACAAGAAACCTGTCAGTATTCTTACTTGGCTCCTGGTAGCCTAGTGCTGAATATCGTGTTCGGTGGGGTCTGGTGCTATGTACTTAGCGCGAATGCTCAAACGTTTAAATGTCGACCCCTAAGCATTGCTTCGAATGAAGCTCTTCTGTTTAATTTTAAGATTTCCCACGTAAGATTTCAAAATTAGAATTAGTAATTTGGCCAAGTTTGGTTTGTGTTGTAGAGTCAAGAAGATTAAGAGATTTATTTGAACGAATTAAGGCCAAAATTCGTTCTAGTTCAGCCTAAAATTCGTGTTAAAGAAACGAATTCAAATTCATTGCGTTGCGTTGCGTCAGATTAATGAGATAAACAACACGCAATTGCTGATATATTTACGAATGGATCGTTGTTTTGTACAAATGCCTGGAGAAATGGCAATAAGTAGTGGTCCACGTTGACGAGATATTGGACGTATGGACAGAATTTAATAGTGAATAAGCATACATGATCATTCAAATTTTTGCCACATCTTGGGATAAAAGTGGCCGAGAATTTTTAGGTAAATGAAATTTAATAGTTTAGAAAAAAATGGAAATGGTAACCTGTCCGTTTTTGGGTTACCAAGAAAACCAGAAAGAGAGTTCTGTTGAGGGAAGGATATGAAGGTGGATAGATATGAACAGTATTCACAAATCAGCCAAATAAATAGATCTTTGTTCTGTTAAATTGTGTGTTATATTCTACAGCTGCGATGCTGAATTGTTTTAAAAATGTGACGCCTTTTGAACTGAGATTAAGGGACAGGCTGGAAAATACATTGACCTATAGTTTGTGCCCAGTCGGAGTCCTAAATACCCTTAGTGTTTCCAACAGGCAGTTTGTTTTCTTTCGTTGTTCTTTGCCAAGAATTAGTACTCAAATGAGTCATGACTGAATACTTGCACAACAGCCTTTCGACTGGAACAAATCACACTTCTAAGTTTTCAAGATTAGTTACAATAATTATGGTGAAAACACGTAGCTGGTTTTGTAGTCAAAAACCCTCTCATCGTAACTCTCTTTCTACTCTTCGCACGGGCAGTGCCATAACTGCGACAACCCGCACCAAGGATACTCAGCTCCCCATAGTGATGACTCTTGTGTTCTGTTTTGGTTAAAATAAGTTCAAAATTTTCCTCAGTGAAGATAAAAGCCAGGAAGTCCAGAACAGTGATAAGACTCATTCCGAGGAAGAAACCGAATGTTCCTCCAAGTTTCCTGTATGAAAAAAAGGCAACAAATTAGTGCTAGAATACGCTGTTTGCTTAGTGAAGATAGCCGGAATCGTTGAAATTAAGGAACAACAGCACTTGATTGCTACAGATGTTTCATTTCAGCGTGAAAACATTGTGGACAAAACACGTATTCAAAACAATCAGATAGTATTAATGAGGAAGATCTGGACATCTGATTAATACAAAGAAAAAGCGCTTCTGTCATTTTAAATTTCATATCCTGGCATGTTAGATTCCTTTACGTTAAAATTAGATTGACAATTGATATTTCCAAGACTGCGATTACTCGATTCCAGTTATATTTTAGTCCAGAGCAGTTGTACCATAGATCTCAATTTGACATCTTTATTGATTGTGATCCTTCCTTTAATTTTCTTTAAAACCGTTTAAATATTGATCTACATCACCCGAGGTTTTCTTTCCAAACTTGCTCCCAAGATTTCCGAGGGCAGTTAGGAGATATTAAATATAGAAATAGCATCAACTCGGAAAAAAATCTGAGTTTCAGAATTCCTTGTTCGCCATGCAGTCCCTAATAGCTCAGTGGTTAGAGCATTCGGCTAGATCACGGAGGATCGTGGGTTCAAATCCCATCTGGAACTCGGATTTTTTTTCCCGAGTTGGTGCTATTTTTACATTTAATATTCCATATACTACTCACTTTGGAGGGCAATATGTCCGGAAAAATCCGAAGTTAACCTGACATATTCAGAAGTCTAAATCTCGCCGTTCCGAATGACCGTAATTCGCGGTTACGCCTGTTAGTACAGAAATATGCTTTTCTTCAGTACTCAGGGTGATGTCATGTCCTGTAAACAAATAATTGTAACACTAACCAATCAGAGCCCAGGTCTCATACAGAGGAGTCTGCTCAGTGACGTCATAGCTTATGTCTTCAAAATGTTGAATTGTCGTTTGTTAGATTCACTCACACAGGTGAAACGATAGCAGCAACTGAATGACTATAGCACGCTATAACAGCTACAGCCATAGCAATACTCTGAAAATGTTACCAGCGAACAACAATCTAGCCCCGTGTAGAGTTGTATTTTGTGCGAACGATCTAAGTTCTTCCATTTTTCCGTCATTGTTGTTGGATTTTTTATCTTCGATGTCTTTGCTTGTAAGATCGCGTCCGTATTGATCATTTATCCCACTAATTATAATGTGCTGTGGAAAAGCCACCATTGGGTCGGTCGTCTTTTTTCCCTTGCTCATTAAGGTAGGTGAGAAGTTAAAATTCTCACCAATGTTCTTAAAACTGGGCGACGCGGCGTATCTTACAGAAAAATACATTATCGAAAAACATTACAAAAAAATATAAGACAGTACTACAAATGACTATTATTAACTATTTTTTGAGTATTTTATAATAAGAAGTGCTGCTTACACTGCTTTTTAACGGAATTTTATCGTACGTTTTTTAAGCTGAGAACTGATTCCCAAATCTTTGATGCAAAAAATTGGAATCCAGATTGTCCATATCAAGTTGCTGTTTTTGGCCTATAGAAGTTTTGATTTGATGCATACCTGGTGTTGTGGTGTCGGATTTCTGGACTGGTGCAGTACCAGAGAAACCAGCTGGAATACTTTTTTATCATTTTGAATTTTATGAACAAAAAGAGTGCAATCTTCATCTTGTAGATATTATTTTTATCGAAAATTTCAAGTAAGTTATAGTAAATTTTAGTCGATTTTTTTCTTACGAGTGAAGAATACACCCCATACCCATTGGCCTTTCTTAGTGCGTATTCTCGTGAGTTTTGTCCTGTAAGCAGCACCCCAGCTCAGCGTGGAGTACTGAAGTATTGTGCCACTAACAAGCTGTCTGTAAAAAAAAAAAAAAAAAAAAAAACTACTCGTTAATTTCATCAACAAGGAAGACTGCCAATATTCATGTAAATAATATTGAACGTAAACTTTTTGTTAAATATTTAGGAGTTTAAGTAGACAAAAACCTAAACTGGGAACCTCAGATTCAGCATGGGTATAGAAAATTGGCATAGAATATAGCAGTATGTTTTTAATTTAAAATTACGTATCTGTGTTGATCTGAATGTCCTCAAACAATTATATTACACTCTAATTTACTCCTACTACTACAAATCTTTTTCAAATGATGTTACAATATTGGCATCACACCAGTCAATTGGTGGAAAAGTTGTGGCCATCTTCACAATGTCTGTTTGTTTGTTCGTTGTTATTGTTCCCTCACTCTTCTTCTTCCTGCTTTTTCCAAAAGAGTAAAGTAAATTCTTCTGAAGGCGATATCGATGAATTCAACAACTGTGAGGATACTCATACCGAGAAAGAGGCCAAAATTTCCACCCAGATTTGCTGAAAGAAAAATAATAAAATCGATTATTGGGTCACCTACCCGTTTTTACAGTGTTTCGTTTTTAAGGCATAACAAAGTGTTTGGTTGCATTTGCATTTCCAATTTCGCAATTACTGTTCCTTTCGATCCATTTCTCTGGCTGTAATTAGCACAGGCTGATAAGCGGAAGATTCTGCCTAAGACGGTTTTACCAAAGTTACTTACACGCTAGAGTCCATATCTCAAACACTGGAATTTGTTCTATTTCGTCGTAGCTGAGATCCTCAAAGTATATGTTCAAGGAAATGATGTTATCACTGTAAAAGAAATAAGAAAAAGGGACTTTTGTTGATAACGTCAGTGCCAAGTATACTTTAGGTTATAACCCAGCAAATATTTACAACATATACAAGACCATCATGGTCGAATCATGAATCATTGAATAAGAAGCACAAGCCTGTAAATTAATTATTAAATTAATCAATCAATCAATTTAAATACTGCATAGCACTGCTGTGCTCATTGTGGGCCCTATCATTAATGAAGAAATGTTGCTGTGAATAGAACTGAAAACTTGCTAAAAATCCAAACTGGTTGGAAGCTGTCTGGCAAGACGTGGAGGACGACCGAACACGAATCCATCTACTAATAATTGGTATCGCAGTCCATTGAACCAAATCCTGAAACCTTGAGCTACTTAACAAACTCACTCTATGTACTCCTTCTTTTCAGAATCTGACATCTTCAGGAAGTTTTCGTAGAGTGGGAAATCCAGAGTTACGTTCGGAGAAGAACTGAGTTTCTTGATGAAAACTTTCCTCTGTAGGCCGGCGTTTGACAAAGACGTTTGGTATACCGTGTGCTCGCAAGGCTGTGAACAGCTTTTCTTACAGGCATCCTTCTCCTTCGATGTACCAAAATTTTCTAAACAAAAGTAGTAAATTCAGCCTCAAAAAATATGTGCTTGCCTTATAGCTGAATTTTGATTGTCACTGACGGTTAATTCTGGTTGATATAGTCATATTTTTGGTACTGCATTTCGAGTGACCATATCTCAGTGCCTTGCTGTCTGACTGAGTGACTGACTGACTAATAACTGACTGACTAATGACTAACTGACTGACTTACTGACTGACTGAATGTCTGACTGTCTAACTGTCTGACTGTCTGACTGTCTGACTTTCTGACTGACTGAGTGTCTGACTGTCTGTCTGTCTAACCGACTAAGTGACTAATTGACTGACTGTCTGACTGTCTGACTGTCTGACTGACTGACTGACTGTCTGACTGACTGACTGACTGACTGACTGTCTGACTGTCTGACTGACTGACTGACTGACTGTCTGTCTGTCTAACCGACTAAGTGACTAATTGACTGACTGTCTGACTGTCTGACTGTCTGACTGACTGTCTGACTGTCTGACTGACTGACTGACTGACTGTCTGACCGATCGACGAAACCGAACTAACCGACAGCGACTGATCAATTGATTACAACTAAAAAGAAAGAAAAAGATTCTTACAATGCATGCTCGATCTTTATCTTTAACGGACATTGTAGAACATTCCCAAATATGTCTTAAAATGACTCAAATTGACACTCAATCTTCTCAATGAATCAACGAATTCTCCTTGCCTAACCTTAGTTTATGCTACGCTGTTTCTCCTAATAATTCCATTCTCCTCTCCTGTAGCACACACCCAAAAGAATAAATTAAAGTCTACGCTTACCAGTTTCGGGATACGCGCAAAATGCGGAGTCGTTAGAGGCGCAAACTGGAATCTTCAAACCTGGGAAAGAATTCATAGGCTTAGCTTAGTGCGTTGTGTTTACCCAGAGTAACTCTCTTGATCTAACACACCGTGCATGTAGCGCAGTGTTCTCGAAATTTTTAAACCTTCTTTAAAAAAGGTTGACTAGTTGATACATAAGTTTAGCCTAATCGTATGCGTTACGTTACTGTGTGACGCCTTTAGGCAACATGAAATCCAACATCATTCAATGGAGAGTAACTATGATTTTGTTGAGAAGCAATGATAGTTCAAATTGTGTTTTCTAGCAAGGCATCTCTATTTTTACCATAATGTACAAGGCTGCATAATCTCCCGGTTTTGTTTACTTCTATTCATGTATGGGCTATTGACCAAGTGTTCGGTCAAGATGGCTGGATATTGGCCTCGTTCTTTTTTTGCGTGTTTATGGACTGAGACGGAGTCGAGGCCCATAAACCCGCAAAAAAAGAACGAGGCCAATATCCAGCCATCTTGACCGAACAAGCTTGGTCAATAAAGGATTTATTATATGGCTTTCAGAGAAATTTTTCTTGCGGGACACGGCGGTAGTCCCGAGCAGGCAAGATAGCTCCATCTTGCCCGCTCACGGAGCAAGCCATGTAATAAATGAAATTAAAGTATGGAACTCCTCTATCGAATCATTCAGCTTACAGTTTTAAGTTCTTCGTTCGTATTAATTTTTTCCCATCAAGTTATCTTTATTGTTTCTTATTGGGTGTCTCGAAATATAAACAGGTTTTCCTTGGAACAGTTAGTTGAATATGGCAACGGCAAGTTTATTATCTGTGAAAAGAAAAAAGTTTGTTACAGTATTTTGATATGAAGTCATTGCCATTATGACATCATTACTATAACTTCCTAAATGACCAGACATGAAACGGTTTCTCTTCGCCTACATGTAGGCCCAATACGGAAATTTACGAGATCATACTTACATCCATTTGCGAGCTTTTAGCTGAACTTAGAGGCTGGACTAAGCAGTACCGGCGGGTATACATAAGCGATTAGCCGAGGCGGTCAGGTTTGCAAGATGAAGGTACGATAAAGAAGAATTATGGTCTTAAATATAGTAAAAATTATTGTGATATTAGTTGTAACAGTTAGCTTTACAAAATTATTCGGCGTGGAACTTTACCTATAATGGTCGATCAAACGATTTTCGTGAACTGGCTAGACATACTTAGGTTTATCTCTACTGTGAGAGCATAGTCGCCTCAATCTTTCTTAGTCAGGGAAGAAGGCGACTCTACTAACGGAAAGAGGGAGGTCTTTCTCGTGTCTAGCATGTACAACATTCAGACTAGAATTCTTAAATTAACGTTATTTAAGGAGATAGCTTTACTCAGATGAAAAACAAACCTTCTTCCTTTTTACTGCGCAGAGAGTTTGAAGCCCGGGCTGAACGGCAAACGTATGCCGATCCATAAAGGGGAAGGCGCTTTGATCGTGTACCAGGACTGAAAGGCCAACAAATGGCACTATAGGATTGTCGACGTAACTGTCTCGCTCGATATTCAGTAATAGCTTCAAACCGGCCTTTCCACCGGCCAGTGAGACATTGATCAAGGGGTGACCATCATGTCCGGAGTTTAAGGTGTGGCATTGATCAAAACCGGTGTTAGTAAACGAGGTGAAGTTCTTGGACCCACACGCTCTTCCATTAATAACACAGGAATTGAATATCGAACTTTGAAGTAGCATGTCCCTTATATCGTGGCTAAAGAGCTTTAAAGTGTTATTTTTGTCCGGTATCTCGCCGTAAGTGCGTCGAAAAAACTCAGGATTGCGTTTCCGGGACTCTTCGCTGTAGAAATCTTTTGAACCTGACAGCATTTGTCCGATGGCTTTTATCTTAAGTTCAATGTCTTCGTCGCTAAGATTATTACGTTTTGCGTCGTTCCTATACCTTCGCTGGTTAAAAATATTGAAATTGCAGAGTGTAACGGCGGGAAATGCGACGCCACTACCATCGTTGTCTGTCTTCGTGGTTATTTTCGTGTTGAAAGGTCGATCGTAAAAAGCATCGATAGTTTGGTAAACCTGATAAATACATAGGCCGAAGCTTGCAGTGAGAGCCAACGTCCAAATGACTCTTCTAAAAACATTTTTACTTGGGAGGAAGCGAGCTCCGTGCAAGGAAGTGGCTTCTGCGAAAGAATTCAAACTTTCAGGTGCAGATTGGTGGTTCTCGCTACTTTCATTGAGACTTTGAATCTTATTTCGTTGGAGACTGAAAGCCATATTGACAGATGAGGCAGTTTCTTACTTAACATTAATTGAAACAGGTGGCAAATTACCTTCTGCTGTCCTCGAATAAACTGTGCAAGAATCTTATTTCTCTTAAATGAAGGTCGTTAATTATTGATGATCAGAGTAACAAAATATACTGTTGTATTTTAATCTTCTTAACCTCCAATTATGTTAAACAAAATCTTATTCAAACAGAAAAGAATCACGCATATATAGCATAAAATCCACGAGGTAACTTTTGGCTCGACAGAAGTTAAGTTAATTTCCAATTAAAATACGAGAAATTCTAATAAAATTTTACTGAAAGGACGAGTTCAATCTCCGGGAGAAAAAATTTAAAGTAAACAAAAATTTTCGCATGTCATCGTCCAGTGTATTATATGTCGTATACTAAATATCGCGGCAAGAATAGATTTGTCTAGATCTACAGCAAGAACTTAGGATAACAAAACAACTGAATGATTCACCGTCTCGTGTGATAAAAGACAGCTGCAACTGACTCATAAATTAGAAATTAATGTATGGAGCGTAAGCTAACAGCATGTTGAGAACTTCACCTTGCATATCTTTTTTGTTCCTTTGGGTACAAATCCACCCCAACTGAAAACAATCCACAAGCCACTGAAATTGTTTGATTGCAACTTTCTATTATTTTTTACATTAGTATACTATTATCTAGAGGTTTTCTCGACTCGACATTTTTTCCGCTCTAGCAAAAAAGTAGAAGATGCCCTTTTCAGTTTTAGTTAGCCTACATTACGAGTTAAGCCCCTAGCAATCCTTAACTTGAAATTTCACAAATCAACTCAAATAAAAGCTGCTTCCTGTTAAACGTCACCAACTGTTATGCTTACATATGGACACTCTTTTCTGACAGATTTTTCATTAACTTATATAACCTGCCCGTGGAGATGATCACAGGGGTTGTTTTACAACCAAATGATAAAAAAGTCTGCAAGATATGTTATTTCAAACAGACAAAAAAAAAAGTAATTTTTTTAAAAAAATTAAAGCTTTAAAAGCATGGGAAAGCGATTTTAATTGATTAACACATGTTAACACAAACGTTATCTGAGACATCGCGCTCCAATTTGACAAACTTTTAATCAAACAAAGAGACTTTCCTTCTTTTAGCTGGCACAGGAAACTCTACATTCATATATTTATCTTTCTCTATCTTGTTTTGTTTATATCAAATGCATACAAAGTATACGTCAAGTATACAATATGCTTTTTTGCCAAATGTGCTCGAATTATACGCCTACCTTATATAAAACCTCTCTCTCCTTTATTTATTCTTCATGGCTTCTATACAAGATGTAATTATTTTAAGGCTCAGTGACTACAAATTGAAAATGTACACTGATATAATGACACTATTACAAAAAAATAAATGAAACATGAATTTTAGTAAAATCATTTAATAAATTAAATAAATAATTTTATTAAAAGCAAATATAATTCATAAACCTAATAGCACATTTTTGAGTTCTAAGCGAGGCCTGGTGCACAACCATTCATATTAAAATGAGTTTAATTTGCATATAAATGAAATCTCATTTTTATATGAATGGATGGGCACCAAGACGCGCTTTGAGAAAGTGGCTAAACGTAATTTAGAAATGGCCTATTTCGCCTATTTGGCATGCCATTTGATGCCTTCTACAATGACCATCTATGAACTTGTACTACCTGTATAATATAAAATTACATTAACAAACAAATGCTATCTAGGCGTTATGGACCCCTCTGTAGGTTCCCTAGACACGCCCTCCACTTTGTCCCACTTCTGTCTGTCTGCTTTCATCAGCGTGTTAAACACAATAGAACCAATAAGATAGAATAAGAAGGTAATCCAAAAAACTGTACGCCATTCTCCTGCAGTCTGCAAAAAAAAAAAAGAAATGAAAGCAAAAGCAATGTTTCGTTTATACTCAGAGATGTTTCAACTTCCCTTTGTTTCAAAAAGTGTTTGCTTCCGATGTTCTCAAACTCATTAATAACTCATTAACTTTAAACAAAGGAAATCATTGTTGTGATAGTGTTGGGATATATGATCTTAAATAGCATACATTTTTACGACTTCATTTCTCCGTTTTCTTCTTATTTTTAGTTTCAATTGAGAAGATATATCAAACACACAAGACAGTGTTTAGCCAAATTTCCAAACACTTCGAATCCGCTGCGCGTCGAATTTTCAACTCTCTTCTCGGTGTTTGAAATGTGGTCAAACACGGTCGTTTGTGTTTGATATTATTTCCTAAGTTTCGGCAGCACGGATGTAATATGAAGAACTTGGATAGTTATCGCATTTTTGTGCTGCACTAGTTTCCCAACTGTTTCAAAACATGCCAATTCATTTAGTTAAGTAACTTACGTGACATGGAAATTTTTTTTGCCGTTAATTTTACGGGCCAAACAGTGGTCCATTGCAGCAAAGCAGAAGATCACATTTTCAAATAAAAAGGAATGTTCGTTATCTTATTGCACGACATTTTCCACCTAACTGAATTTTACAATTATAGAACAGAGAATTATTTGTACACACACATATTTGAGAATTTCCAGAGTCTGCTGAACTTTCCGTGTTCCGCTATATAAGACACTTTGTGGCGTTTTACTTCAACAAAGCATCATTAGTGAGAAGACTTAACCCTCACGCTACTGCCTTAAGTCAACCATGTTTCGCTCCTTGATTTCTACATTGTGTGTTATTTGAAATAGTTTGGTTTAATTTTGTCTATCTACTCAAATTCCTTAATTTCCTCTCTTTTCTCTTATTCTCCCTTTTAACTAAACTAGATAATACTGTTACAGTAATAGTAGCTCGCCCAGAATAGCTTGCTACTAAGGCTTGTAAACCTATTATATATTAAAGTTCCTGTTATCATTACTGTTCGTAAATGTTCCTTTGGAATCAGAATTTAACTCGGATTAGGTCTTAGGCATCTTTAAAGATTTTAACGACCTTTTAATTTTGGGTTAGTAAACAACAATGATCGAGAACGAAAGAGGAAAAGAGGACCGTATACTAATACTAACTGAAGAACGAGTACTAATTAAAGAGTGAGAGATACTTAGAGATTTCAAGGAAAGATTCTGCAAGAAGAAAGATTGAAAATGTTACCTTACGATGGGTTATAAACCCAACTAACATAGGGCTAAGGAAACCTGCTGTATTACTGGCAGCGTTGACAATTCCCATGACAATAGGAGCGTTTCGCGGGGCGATATCTAACATGTTAACTTGGAAGCCTGCATATAACGTGCCAGCGGCTGCCCCCGCCACGCACATACAACCAATAACGGCATCAGGTTTTTTAAAATACCCTGCCATTAAAATAAACAGGCCGGCAGTGAGTGCACCTACAAGAAAAATGAAAAGAAAAATGTGTAGGCATCACAGAAGTTTAAAAAAGCTCACTTTAAAAAAGCAAGTTGTAATGTTAAACGATATGGAAATATGAAAGTTTCGTTTTTGCAGAATGGAGCACGATGACACAGTCTGAGTGTAAAGTTATTTCTCTTGCATTTCTATCATTCGGGTGATAATCTATGGACATTATGAATTATGAATGATGTGAAGTGTCCAGTGGGCAGCGTTTCCGAGTGGTCTAAGGCGCAGGTGTTGTGAGCAAGGAGTCCTAGATTTGTCCTCGGTGATCCCAAGTGTGACGTAACTCTCGACCACATCATGTCACTAAGAATTGTATTCTGTGTTGTTTAAGAGAGGAAAACCCTTAACCAGTCCCTAACCGTGCCACCATACCGCAGGTAGGAAGTGTTCTCGAGATGACTAATGAACAGGAAAAATATAAAGACGCTCGTAATAGCGGAGCTCCTGCGCGCAGAAGAGCGCGAACAGAGCACCATTGGTTAGATAATTTTAACTAAACGGATTTAAGGCCGAGTTTAACAAGCCTCTAGCATTGTGTTAACAACGTTTCCTGCATTTTAACATTCATACCGGGCATTTACTTGAGAACGTCTCAGTCGTCGTGCTTCGACGATAACTCATTTTAGAGGAATTAGTTACATTTATAAACCTGTTTTACCTGCTGTGTAGTACACGCGTCTCACTGTTTTAGTGGAAAGAAAATTTCGTCTAAGAAGGTCAGCGGTGACACCCGCAATGGGACAGGACAGAGACTTGAACACAAACGGAGCAGCCGCTGCAAATCCCATCTGGTAAGAAACGTAAAAAAAAAAGCTTTATTCTAGATGTTACATTTTCAACTTTCTAAACGTTATCTATATAAGTGGAACCACGTCTTACAACCACCTCGTTAAAACGGCCCCCTCGTTTTTACGGCCCCTTATTCTGGCCTGAACAAAAGCTCAGTCAGTCATTTTCGTATTTAAAGAACCCCTTTAAAACGCCCGCCCCTTAATGCGACCAGATTCAGTTGTGGCCCATTAACGAAGTTCCACCGTACTGACTATTTGATCACTAACATAGGTCTTATGCTAAGAACCTAACCAGACGGAAAAAATACGTTTAATATTAAAACCTTATGATATTATCTGACGTTTAATTTTGATGAATTTAGATGAAAAAATAAACTAAATTACAAACTAAAGAGGATTACAAATGGTCCATTACATCAACAAACGTTTGTATATTGAGCAGATAGCAAGGAAAACTTTGGCAACAAAGCATTGGAATTTACGCACCGCTGCAACTTCGTAGTGTAGGATATCCATTAAAAATAATGGAACACAAATAAGTAGCACGTATAGGCCCCAGTCGGAGGCAAACGCAGCCACAATGATGCCCCAAACAGGTCCTGAGGTGATGATGGACCTCCATGGGACTGTGCCCTTCGTTACCTGTGGGAAAAATATTTTTGAAATGTGCAGAAATTCAGTGTGATGGTATTGTTATAAATTAAGTTATACCTAGCTGTGTGCATGATTGCATGAAAGTGAAATCGCTTAAAATGTCTGGTCCGTGAAATGGGATTATGCAGCCAAACTAAACCATCTGAGCAAGGAGATTACAAATATGTCAGGAAGGGCTGGATATTTCTAAGTCGTAACTATAAATTTTATTTGAAAGAGATTCTGAGTGGAAGTTATATATCTACGTTATTAGTTTAGATTAAGAGGTAAAGACAATTTCTGGATTGCTTTACATATATTACTCCGTCACAATTTGTCAGACCTGGAAGGCCCTACAAATATTTCATGAAGACAAAAATGTTTTTTCGGGTATCTTTCTAAACTTACCTCATCCATATTAACAGCACTCAGCTCGATATAAGATCGTTCATATTCTGTTATAGTTGGATGAGCAGATGGCGACTCAAACGCCAATACGTACCACGCCACGTACCACAGAATACCAAACACTCCTGTTTAGAACAATTAAAAGGTGAGCGTAATAGCGTCAATCGGAGAAGCATCGACCTCTCCCTGCAATATTCTTGGGAACAGATTTTTAATAAAAAGACCATTTTGTTTACATTTTGAACGATAGAGCTTTTGAACTAAACTGACACACGATCACAAAATCTACAGGATAAAAGAAGACCTTAAAGTTGAATGTCTCTCACAAACGGTCAGCGGTCCTGCGCTGAAGATAACTAATTTGGGAAGAATGTACCGCGAAAGTAAGTTGACGGAATCTTAACAAATAATTTTTTAGGCTACAACTCTTACCAAATAAGTAGAACACCGCTGGCCAGCCTCCATCAAAGTCATATCTTGTCAACAAACCTGAAATTGGCATTGTTACTATACTTCCAATTGTGCAGCCTGAAAAAAAAAGTCACATTCACATTCAGAATCGTCACTTAATTTAAGTTTGTAAACATCAACGATTTCCTAACACAAGCAGTCAGTAGATTACTCTAGCAGGGTTTGTATCCTTGTATTCAACACTAAGACAGAGGCTTTTGCAAAAGTGAATGGTTTGAATTATTCCACGAGCGCACGTTGGATATGGGTTGGCTATTATCATTCCATATCAAACAAAGACGAGTGGAATAATTAAATGTGTTTTATTGAAAACGCCTCCAAAGTATAGAAAAATAAACTAAAATAAAAACAAAATCGCCCCAAAAATTTACGTGTACGCTTACCATAATTATTTGTGAAGCATGGTATAATGGCTCATAACTCATGATGGCTAAGCCGATGAAAACTCTCGAATTGCATTGTCCGATGATCAGGTTTTCAATAATCTAATTTATACAACGTTTTTAGAGAAATTCAGTTTGCGAAATGTGTTAACAGGCAAAACGTGGACCCACCACACTAAGAGGTGGCTCAAAACGGTTTCCAGCACTTTCCAAGACTCAGATTTTGACGGGTCATTATAACCACTCTTAATCAGCTGATGCTGGAAACATGGTATCAAAAGCCTGCCCAATCATTGGTGAGCACGTTGTTATCATTTTTTGTGATACGATAGGTTACCATAGCAACAGTATGACCTGCTAAGATCACCCTAAATTATAGCTTTAGGGGCTTATAATTCAAAAAAGGTTCGGTGAATCTTTTTTGTATTATCAAATTTTGATAAGCAGGATGAGATGCAACTTGTGGCAAAGTTTTAATTTGAAAACTCTGTACATGGGATTCAAAGCCATCTTTAAGTTTCCAAAATCAACCCTTAAAGTTTTCAAACTTTGAGGTGGCCCTGAACCCCATGGACGGATTTTTTCGAAACTCTGCCAAAAGTTGCATCTCATCCTGCTTATCCAAATTTGATAATATTAAAAACTTCACCGAACCATTTTTGAATTATAAGCCCCTAAAGCTATAATTAAAGAAAGGGTGATTTTAGCAGGTCATACTGTTGCTATGGTAACCTATCGTGTCACGAAAAATGTAATTTGTGATGATCTTAAATTAGCATAAATTACTATTTTGCCGGCACGGACCAGAGGGCTAGGTACGGGTTTGAGGTGCGCAGTGTATAGTGGGATTTGAGTTTGTAATCGGTGACAGTTGGCGAGGTGAGACATTCTATGGCCAGCCTTTGCCGTGTTTAGGTTAAGTTTGGTTTTCTTTTAATAATATCATCAGTTGTAATCCACTGTTGTACGTTTATTTAGTTCTCTTATTGCTATTATATCGCTGTATGAAGCCTTAGGTTTATTATTCTACAGTACTGATGTTAACTAAGGATACCCTAAAACCCCGAGGGTTGCACCACTGCCTTGGTCGGGGGTACACGTTCCCAATTTTCTCCACTTGCTGGTTTTAGGGTTTTCATGTCCGGCTTTGGTGCACTTAGCAATTGTCTTTTTATTCATAGCTTGTATTATATGCTGAGATGGAATAAACGGGACGATGGCTTGGCTGGCCAACGCACCCAATTTAATCACTGTCTAGTGTGTCCGGATGTGTAGTGGAGGCAAAATTGATAACAACGTGTTCACTAATGATCGGGCAGATTTTTGATACATTATTGTAGCATCAATTGAAAAAGAGTGGCTATTATGACCCATAAGTAGAAAGTGCTGGAAACTGTTCTGAGTCACCTTAAGAAGCAGTACGTGGTAGGTTCCGATTGATTGATTTTATTACAATTAGCAAACAAATCCTTTGCAAAGCGAAAAATATCGTTTGGAATGTATGCAAAACAAAACGAGTTTGGCAGCAGAAATCAATTTAATGATTAAGCTATATCTTAAGACCCAGTCTAAACCAAAAATAATAATGGAATACCTGTGACTGCAATGGTAACCAAAGTAGTTCGTTCCATGCTGGGCGCCCATTTACTCCAGATGGCGTGGTTACAAGGAAACAACACTCCCTTAGAACGAAAATTTTATTGTTAACGCTAAGCATCCACCTAGGTTGATTTTTGACTTTCATAGGATGCTTTTGTAGTTAGAATAACACACCACAGAAGCTGTATGCTCACCAGTACCAGGCCCTCTCCAACTCGTATTATTATTAACAGTACTACACTGGTTCTGGACGCCACAGGCGTCAGTAATGTCAATGTTGAAGCTATCAACACCGCCAGACCAAACAAGCGCGTTCCTCCTACTTTGAGAGCAAGCCAACCACCAGGGATCTGTAACGCAACGTAGCCGTAATAAAATGATCCAAGCACCACACCTAAAATATACAATGAGTTACATGTAACGGGAGCAAGATATTAGGGACTTTTAGATCCCCATTAATCGCAAGCGGCAAACGCTAGGGGTCACGTGACCAGAGCCAGCCGTCACGGTTTTTAGGTTTGAACGTAAAGAGGTAGGTTTGCACGTAAGTCATTTACCTGAGACTTTATTGCCTTGAATTTTATTTTATACCACGTACAAATGCTGAAATCGAATAAAGTAACGCTTTTCCTACGAAGTGGTTATAATTTTTAGGCAAATAAGCAATTGCGGAGCGTAAAATTATATTGAGAGGAGATCCAATATGGCGGCGGCTTAAGTTGAATGTGCGTTTTATGATGCTTTTTTTCTTTAGGAAGTTACGCATGCTAGGAAACATACTTTTTCTTTACATTCTTTTTGGCATGATTTTGACAATTTCCAATGCATTTCTATTCGCCGAACGGCGGACGACAAACGTCCAACCTCAAACCGCAGTCAGACGTTTGCGGCAAACGTAGATCTCAAGGTCTCTATTGGGCCTTGTTTACATCTCCCACAGGGATTTTGTTTTAATTCGATTTCCCCTTTAAAATGTTGACTGGCATACGTACCGAAAAAATAAATCGCTTCAGTTAGGAAATTACTTTCATAAACACTCTAAAGACTCTACACCTCACCTTGCAATTTTGAGCTCCATTTAAATTCCGCTACCTAAGAGACAAATTCACAAAGAATTCATCATAGACTCCAGACGACCTTACTTAACACCACTTCGTATTGACACAAAAGGAGAAGGATTTGAAGAAAATTTACAGTTTGCCACTTTATTTTTCTCTAGTAAAATAACGAAACATCGCAACCCTGCAGTTGCCACTTGGTAAACTAATCTCCAATTTGTTTGGATATTAATAACCAATGGCCAACTAATCTCCAATTCTTTGTTTATTCTTTCCATAGCCATATGCAACATATATTTCTCTTCTCATATTTATTTTATAATACTGATGTAGTGTGGAATAAAAATTGACTGATTGATTGATCGATCGATTGATTAATTGAGTGATACTAAGAATTTTGTCTTTTAATTTAGACCTTTACTTAGTTCGAACGATCGACAGCAATTTTGTCCTACAGTTAACAGACTCTTAACAGTTATTAACCGCAGTGGAGGTAAAAAGCGATGGATATTTACCGAGCCGCGAAGCTTTCACTGAGACTTGGGTGAGTAATTGTTTCAGTATATACCACACAAGCTGAACAAATATCGGGCAAGGATTTCCTCTTCGGTAACCGAAGCAAAACGGGAAGCCATTTTGTTTCTCTTCGGCTGCTTGGAGGTGAATATTACTTCAGTTATCACCTCCAAGCTAACCAATCAGAACGCGTGAAAAGCACTTTTCACTTGTGTGGTGTATACTAATTATATCAATATAGAGAGTTTATTATAGGGGGTCATATATTCCGCAAACTACCATACTTTGTTCGCTCGAAACCGCAGACTGTTTTCGGTTTCTACTGAAAACCGAAATCGCCCTACTAGTAGGACGATTATCATCATAAGCGATTTCTTAACAGTAACCAACAATCGCAGTTCTCCTCACAAAGGCCACCAGATCTTAAGAACAGAACAAATTGTTTCTAACTATATTCAGTAACCAGCGAACAAAACGTTTTGACGTCTTATGGCCTGTTCACAAGCACAAAGATGCCTCGAAATGTTTACAAGGAAGCTTAAATGCACGAGTTTTGAAGGCTCTATTTTGAGCCTCTTAACTTTGTTTGAATAACTTACACAAAAACACGCAAAACCGAAAACCTCGAGCTAAATTTATGATTTCCTGCAGCCGCGCGACAATTTCTAAACCGTAAACCGCCAGATAAATGCGAATGTACCTGCAAACCGGCAAATTGGCTTAAACCGCCAAACCGCCAGAGTATAATGGACTCTTAGTATATTGTTAGCAGACAGGTTATATCCCCTTTGTTGATATTTAAACTTGTCATAACAGT
Source organism: Orbicella faveolata (assembly GCF_042242905.1). Lineage (NCBI taxonomy): Eukaryota > Metazoa > Cnidaria > Anthozoa > Scleractinia > Merulinidae > Orbicella > Orbicella faveolata. The sequence continues at coordinate 1,125,333 of NW_028301536.1, read as the reverse complement.
TGTGAATCCAAAGAGAACACGCTGAGTGGACCAGCAGGTTATTTTGAAATACCAAGACAAACTGGTTTGTCCGCCGTTCGTCAAAGTCGGACTTAAAATGAAAGTCTAATTTAAAGACTCGGTTTCACAGTGTTAAAGGTCATTATATGGTCAAGCCATTGTATAAAAACTACTTTCTAAACAATGCGTGCTAAGTTTACCTTTTGCAAGGGTGATATGTGAAGAATACAAGATGAATTATTATTCTAGTCCAGTGGACAACGCAAACAAATGAATTCCGGCATGATTCACATGTATGTTGATGTAGCAGCATTTTGCTTTCCGGAAGAAACATATTTTTCAACAATCGACTTTTTACCATTTCAGTGTGCTCCTACCACAAGAACTCCAGCTTAAAATACAATACAAAGCAATACAATAACTTGCGCGAAGTTCTCAACTGCTTCATAGATCGATAATAACATTTCGTGAATAAGCTGCTTAAAAAAGGTTAAAGAAAACTGACTTACCTTTTCAGTTTCCACTCCATCGATAAACACAGTGTGGTTTTTTACCATTGCTCCGATGGCTACGTTTAAATTGGTTCGCAATGCATACATAGTAAAGAAGCCCCAGAAAACCAATATGGACAGAATGTATCTCTTTGGAATTCCATTTGAACACATAGTCATTCTTTTTGTAAAAGTCCCTAAAATAAATTAGCCTCAAGTGAATATAGGATAGCACAAATATTTGAACCGCGGAGAAAGATATGAATACATGATAGATCATCGAAGTTGTAAGTCATGTTTTCATATCTTTCTCCGCGGTTCAAATATATGATCTTTCATATAATCACTTTTATCTTTACCATCTACGGGTATATTTCGAACTCACAAAATAACAAGCTCCCGGCCAGTTGCCTCGATAGCTCAGTTGGCAGAGCACTACACCGGTATAACAAAGGTCATGGGTTCGAATCCCGTTCAAGCCTGAATATTTTTAAGAACTTAAATTTCACAACTGCTCTACTTGTGTTTATAACTGCGATACTTTTGCTGTAATAGTATTTACGAATATCACAACCCACCGTTTCTAGATGTAAACAATTTCTATCAGTCTAAATGTGTTAAAATCTGTCTCTTGCTTTTACAGTGCTGAATTTTCGATGACTGTTGCAAAGGAGCGTTGAGATGAAATAACATAAAATTTCTCATGATCGGAGACACAAACAAGACACATACCTATATTAGACGTGCGTTTCTTGTTGAGAGAAAGCAGTGTTAAGCTTATAAATTAAATATCAGTTTATCACGTTTCAATAGCAAAGCAAAAGAAAAGGATCTATTTCCGATAGTATCAGTAACTAAATGAAAGTTTCGTCTTGATAGAGCAGTAGAAAAGACAATGTAACCGAATTTATAACAATTAACAATCATGAACGATAGCAATCTTTTAATATAAAACTTCGCGGAAGATATGCTAATTAATTTCCGACCGTAACAGGTAGCAGTGGCTTTTTTTTTTTAATATGACATAATAAAGCACCAAATGTCCTTGAATAAAAGGCCTTATATACTTATTTCAGATTTCGCACTTTTCTCGACCTTATGTGATTAAGCTTGTTGTAATTATATAAAAAAAAATGTTTTGGGAAAAATAACCTAGAATAATAACGCTTTCTCGAGACTCAGCGATTCCTTTTGCTAGCTTTTAAAGAGAAGGCAGGGCTTTTATTTATTACAACTTACATTCGTTTGATAACAGCAATTTTCTTAAAAATGTTGACTTGCTATGCGAAATTTTATACCTCCGAGTCAAATACGTTTTCCGAATGGAGAAAAACGTATCACGTGTTATGGGTCAAAACTCACTAACTCCCCAACAAAAACAACAAGTTGAAGTTTCCACTCGCCCGTGATAAGGTCGTGCACCTTGAAACCGCAGCAAATTGTGTGCCAGCAGGCATCAAGCAACACCTTGTTCGTATTTTTTTTTTCTATTTTTGAGCCGGTATGCATAACAAAACACTTAATGACCGGCTCAACGGGAAACAGTGAGTTGGCCTCCATTTCCAAAATTGGTTCTTTTCATTTGTAAATTACTGTTCTACAAATCAAACCATCACTGATGGTTTTCGTGAAACTAAAATGTCTTTTCAGGTTGTCAAACTCGAACCAATAGCACATAAGTAGAGACTACGCGCGTAGTAGCGTAACGCAAAAGCAGTTTCGTTATTCGTTATTGGTGATTTGTTATCTGCCAGCAGCATATTGTGATTCCATAGCATCATCAGTGGGTTTTGAAGTAGCTTTGTCCCATTCCTGGCGTTCTCCCGACAGTAAGACACAAAAGATGACCGTCCCACCGACTAATATTGCAAAAGTCAACCAGAATACTCCCTGCCATTCTTCTGCAGTCTGCGACAAGAAAAACGGCCAACAGTTATTTAACGGGTTCGAAGAGATTAAGACAAAATCTGATACGAAACCGGACAATTTCGGTTTTTAGTGGACAGAATGATTTTAAGTGTATTACTGTCCATTTTGCATTTTCTAAAGGCTAAAGATATAAATATTTGCCTATAATAAGACCAATAATAATTTCGCATGCAAGGAAACTCGAGAAAATAAATTTCAAAGCTCAGAGAAATTGTGCAAACACAGGTAAAATTTCATTATCAGTTTCATTTCATCAGTACTTTCAAGTGCGGATATGAATTGCAAAATTTGTTTTCGACATTTGGTGTTGGTAGAAATGGTTTCTTTTGAGAATATATTTAAAACAGTCGCACAACAGAAGTTTAGATTCGCGCGTATTTTTTAGAATTATTTTATAAAAGCAATAGTTAAGAGCACTTTTTCCGTGTTTACATAGACTCATCTAAACACTCGGAGGTTTGGGAGAATTCTCGAAAGTTACGCAGGCCCTCGACTACGTCTCGGGTTTGCATAACTGTCTCGAATTTCCCAACCCTCCTCGTGTTTAGATGAGGCTATGTAAAGACGGAAAAAGTGCTCTATTGCTTAATTAGTCCCTCTATTCGCTGCTACACGTGCGCGAAAATCAAAACTGACCAATTGTCAATCAGACTAGTATACGCATTTCCACAAGCTTACGTCACGGGTCTTATCTCAGATATCAAGAGAACATGCGAAAAGAGAAGTCTGTTTGGCTAGTTCTCAAGCAAAATACCCGGATGTTTTTGTAAATTAAAGCTAAGGCACCAACCTTATCTTGGGTGATAAAGCCCACAATAGTTGGACTAACAAAACCAGCTGTTGTTCCAACTGTGTTACACACTCCCATGATGATACTAGAGTAGCGAGGTGCAATGTCCAGCATGTTCACAGTGTATGCTGGGAAGGCTAGAGACGTAGTCATTCCCGCAAGACTCATGCAGATAACGACAATTGTGACGTTTAGCGAGTATCCTGCTATTAAAACTAGAAATCCACTTGCTACAGCTCCTGTTAAGAAATAAGACGGAAGAATAAACAGTGATGGGGCAGTTTTGTGACCTGATACTAAGAGATCGAGCATTTTGACTTAAGTCTCAAAATTAACCGTAATTGGTTTTGTGTTACTACGCAAACACATTTGGCTTAGAAAACTCCCGTCACTCTATCATCCAGCAAGAATTAAAACCAAAACCAGTTGTAAATCGCTCCCACACGTTTCCCCGCGCTTTGCATCAGCTACTTAGGTCAAGTTTTGATTGGTTGATTGGATTGTCTGTGTCCTTACTGTTTACCCAAAGTCATAACATTGAACAAGCATAGGGTTTGGTTTTATGATAATCAATTGAAAACGGCTCTACAGTTTACTGCACCTTCAAAGCAGGAGGTAACAAGGACAATAGACAGATGTAAGGACGGACGCATGGATGGATGGACAGACTCACAACGATAGATCTAACAGGAAGGCAGAAAGACTCATTGACTGTCCGACCACAAATCCAACCACTGATCAACTGACCGACCGATTGACCAACAGACAGCTCCACTTACGAACTGACTGACTCTCTGTCGGTCTATTTGTCTGTCTGTCTCTGTCTGTCTGTCTGTCCGATTGACTGACTGACGGACGGACGGATGGACATTAAGAATGGCATAAACATGTGGTGGCCTACCTGCAGCATAAAAAACTTTCCTAACATTTTTGGTTGACACTTTGCTCTTTCTAAGAACATCTGCCGCTAATCCCGACAATGGAGAACACAGCCCTTTGACGAGAAAAGGTGCTGCAGCTAAGAAACCCATCTTAAAATAAAGGCAAAAAGAGAGTTAATCATCTATTGTTAGGCTTATGTCTACACAGGGCGTCCAAGGCGAGCGATCAATTCTCAAAAGGAAAAACGAAAAATTAGCAGTCGTGGCTCGCGTTCTTCAAAATATGCAAAATTTGATGATTTCACTTTGTTTTTTTTGCAGAGAACGTTACGAGATGTACAAAGATTTATAACGTAGGTGTATAGCTATTGTTTTGCTCATTAAACCTTTTGGTGACGTTCTCGTTGCCGTTGCCGTTGCCGTTGGGGTTTGCTTAAGCTCCCTACAAGGAGCAGGTTTTACAAAAAAAAATAACCAGCTGTCCTTTGATAATCCTCACCTTGGTGATGGTTGTTTTCATGACATCTATCAGAAAAGTCGGCATTGATATCAGCAAAATATAAAACGCCCAGTCTAAAGCAAAGTTGGCAGCAATTATTCCCCACACTGGTGGTGACAAAAGAATAGATTTCCACGGTATAACAATCTTGTCCACCTGAGATACGAGAAAAAATAAGTATAAGACAGATATACTTCAGATTTAACTGCTTCTTAAACTGCCAAATTTTGGATACTTGTAAAGTAATGTCCCTTTTTGTAAACACAGGATTTACCTTGGATAGATCCAATGCTGTTTCTTGTATTAATCTTTGTTCTTCAGTTGATATCGTGGGATGCAATGCAGGAGACTCGTACACGACCATCAACCAGACAACATACCACACAATGCCGAAAACACCTAATAAGGTAATAACGGGTCACTCTGTCATGCCATGCTGTTGCCTTATGGGTAATTAGCAACCTCGTTCCCAAGGCTTTTCCCTTAGAGAAAGGGAAAAGCCCTGGGAACGAGGTTGGAAAATTACCTCATGTAACCATAATAAACTGTACCTTCTTGAATTACCGGTGGGTCCAGTGTCCCAATGCATACATAATCAAACCCCGAGTTAACAACGAATCAAAGTGTTAGAAAAGGAAGTTGTGAGGCCTCATGATCGGTTAGTATAAATTCGGCGTTATTAAAGCTAATAAAATTTGCCAACGTGATAAATGCAACAGCAATTCTTACCAAAGCAGTAAAATACAGAGGCCCAGCCTCCATCAAAGCCATATTTGGTCAATAGACCGGAAACTGGCATAGTGAGTAAATAGCCGATGCTACCCCCTGCGAAAAAGAGTAGCACAGAAATGGTAATAGAGAGAAATTTTAAGGGTGAAACGTGCCTTTAAATTATTACACTAGAATGCATCCCTGTCAATCTTATTACTGCTTCCTTTTTTAACAAAATTTAGGCTTAGATCGATAAATTTGTACACAAATCCTTTGTTCCAACCGTGATTTAGTAATTATTATATTTTGATTTCTTATCGTGTCTGTTTCATCCTGAACTATACTATCAAATGAACTGATCAAGCTTTCAACAGGAGCCAAAAACAATACTTCTCTCTACTAATACAATTATCTTGAGACCAGGCAATAGTTTAGTATTTGTGACATAGACGGCCCACTGTGGACAGACACAAAAAGACAAACCTGTGATGGAAACAGTCACCAGCGTTGTTCTCTCGGCAGATGGCGCCCATCGGCTCCAGATAGCGTGGTTACAAGGAAATAAAACACCCTAAGAACAGTGCATACCAAAAATGTTAATTTGCAATCTTCTTTTAAGTTAATTGCACTTTTATCGATCGAGCTTTGATTTTTTTCAGTTGCACTTTTATTTGCCATTATACGGCTTTATCCTAAACCAAGCATTCTTCTCATTGAGGAAACACACAGGTTTTTTTCCATCCTTTTCCATCCTGAAGATTGAGCCAAAATAATTATATGCAAGTAAATTGTCACTGCAAATATCCATGTACGGTGATTAGCTAGTACTCTCTCCTCTCTCGACTAGAGAATTTATCGGCTAGATCAAATAGACCCTTCTCCTATTCCACTTCAGTGCGTACGAACAATAGTAACCAGAGCGAGGTTGCGGTGGACATTTCCATACATTTTCTTATTTTTGTCCATCCTGACCTCGACTCGGCGCCATTTTTTGTTAGAATCTGGGAGGTCTATATATGAAGCTGATGGACGCAGAAGATGTTTATCTCACGACTGTGCCACGACAGTAAATTTCTCCCCCTGTTCACCTCAGTGGGTAACACCGGTTTAAGTGCTAATGAGCTTACCAGCGCGAGGCCTTCTAATATTCTCAACACAATAAGAGCAGCAGGACTCCAGCGAGCAGCCGCTGGGGTTAACAAAGTGAGTACTGATGCAGCAAGGACTGCTGCTCCGAAAAGACGAGCCCCGCCCACTCGTAACGCCAACCAGCCCCCAGGGATTTGGAACACCATGTAGCCGTAATAGAATGCACCAAGAATCACACCTAAAAAAAAACATAATGTCCTTAATTTACACAAAATACACGGTCACCGAATGACTGCAGACACCTGTCACCAAGCTACGCTGCTACCAAGTCGCATCTGGAAATTGTAGAGGGATATCGTACCTCACACGGTCCCAGATCAATGTAGCGCGTGTTGTTTATAAGCATCAATTAATTATCAATTTCAATTTAATTATTTTCTTGTTTGATGTTACTTAAGTTGATGGTTTCTAACCTTTTAGCTCAGGCTCCCATTTAAATTCTGGTTCCTGTAGATAAAATCATAAACCAAATGTTTATATATAAATGCATTCAACTGAGAAATGTAAAAACGTCTTTAAGGTGTCGATTGCATAAATCATCGCATTTATATAAAAAAAGAAGTCTCTCTGCAATTTGCTAAGCCTCATTCACGAGCAGCTGTATTTAAATTTCTCACTGCTGTTGTTGTGTTTTTTGTTGCTTCGCTTGGATTTTGAGTTTGTTCTCTCTGTGTGCTCCACTCTGTGCACGGAAGCTTCTTCGTCTAGTATCTATGATATTCATTTTCTTTTGTTAAACTCAACAAAAAATGATGGCTATGCCATTTTATCTATAAAATAAAAATAAAATAAAATGTTGTTGTTAAATACTGGAATGTTTCAGACGTTTCCTGCTTCGAATCTTTTACACATTTTTCAAACCGGCGGTGTACAAAAAAAGAAAAAAACGTTAAGCAGCGACAGGCAGCTATTTCCAGCAGGTATAAAATGCTCTTACGTCTTCAAATGTCATGAAGCGCTTCGAAATTTTTCTCTTAATGCTCTGTTTTGTTTTGTTTTGTTTTGTTGTTGTTGTTATCTGGGAGTAGAAAATATCAAAAAAGCTATGCCCTAGAGAGTTGTAACCTTAAATGCCCAATAAAAAAAAAATTGCGTTACATAATACTAATGAATGGTCAGTAACGTTTTATATCGGTTTAAAAATTGCAATTATTCCATCTTATATACTGATTTTAATATTCCCATCGAGGGTTATACGCGAAATATAATTCTAAAAACAGTTTTATATCTTGTTTTTGTTATACGGTAATTTAACTTACCCTACAGATAGTCTCTCCGTCCACTACGGCGGTGTGATTGTTGACCATTGCCCCGATAGCGACATTCAAGTTTACTCTCAAACCAGACATCGCAAAAAAGCCAATAAAAATCATTCCAGACAATACATAGCGCTTTGGAGGCGCATAAACAGGCATTTTGTCTTAGATAAACATTAAACAATCTTTGTTGACGACAACGCAAACGGTGAAAAGTTTAAGTATTTTTCGCACCTTTTGAAGTGTCATGTGAGCTGTCGTTCCCTTGCATTTGCCCCTGCACTCCACACAGGTTTCGACAACATTTCCTTTAACAATTATTTATCGGTTTCCATTCGAAAGTTAAACCTCGAGCTGTAGTTTTTCTTGACCATAGTGAAACATTGGAAAGATTGAAGTCTATTACTTTCAGCTGATTATTTATTGAAACTTGCCTTGGAAACAAGAAAGCAAAGCAGGTTGTCAATTGAGTAATGTGAGAGATACCAGAGGTCTTTGTTTCTGGAAAGAAACTTTTGAATCCATTTACAGGTTTAAATCTTACTTTTGAAATTTAAGCCCACAGGTTTTGCTTGGGTATACGTATCAGATACACACCGTTCCTCTTCTTAAACATATCTAAGCAATTCATTGAATTAATTAGCTTCATATTGGGAAAATGAAAGAAATATAACAAAACATAAAATACACTGGAACTTATCACCTGCAAAGAAAAGCAACCCGCTTGAAACACAGTAAAATTATCGACAGTTAGTACAACAGGCTTTTGTACATTATGCTGGCATTCGGTCGAGCATTTTAGTGGCATTTACCCAGAAAATTAATCTTGTTTGCACAGAAAATAGAAATAAAAATTATTTTTTACAAGAAATGAAGACTTAACTCGAAATTGAAACACCAAAATGAAAGGCCACCCTAATACAGCAGAGTGGAGACTGAGGAGAGGTCAGCTGTAGTCAAATCAAATTAAAGGCGGCCATGTTTGTTTAGTCACAATTGTGAGACTGTGACCCTTTATACTACGTATACGGTTGTTAAACACCCGAGCTGTTAATTTCGTTAAAACGTTAAAATTATTAAAATTTAAAAAACCCTTTGTATAAGTATTAACCGAGCATTTTTAGTGACCTTTTTTTTTGGGGGGGAGGGGGGGGGGGAGACTGAGAATTTTAGTGAGAAAAATGGTCAAAAATGGAGCATTAAGGTGGAGCATTTTAGTGGGGGAAAAGTAAAATGTACAAAAGCCTATAGCACACTAGCGTGTAAAATCTCAAAGTTTTGACGGGGATAATCTATACTGTTTCTAAAACAAAGGGGAGAAATTTCATTCATTTGGGAATCACAATATCTCGACGTGAGGTCAAGAAGGGAAGATGGGTTCTGTGAGGAAAGCAAAAGGTATTCACATAGCCGGGAATACTGGGGTGGAGTGCACTGAGGCCACAAGGTGTACTCCGTATATGCTGAGAAATGCCCACCGTGTCATAGGCTCCGCCACAAAGTCGGCTACCGCATGTCCTTGTCATAACCCTGGTAATGCAGTCCCACTGCAGCTGAGCGACAACAGCATAAGGCCGGTATCCGGCCCCCTTTAGAAATTATGACGGGATATAGTAGCTAAGGGAAGGCCACCCTGACAGAAAACCCTGGCCCTCCAGTTTGGGGGTTGGGCATGGTGTCAATCTTCCATCCAGTAAAAATTACTGATCACGGAAACCGATATTTCTTCGAACAAACAGGACGCAGCACAACTACCTGCCTGACTTCAGAGGATGACTTTATCACACGTTGGAGGATGGGCTCATGATGGCAGCAGGCGCAAGCCGGAAGGAAACCTGTTCACTGAAAAGGTCGTTGGTTTCCCCAAAGGTCGGTCCAATATCTCCAGGGGGTATAGCTAAAGTAGTAGTAAGTACTGTAGCCGGGAATATGGGCTATTTGAGTGTTGTATTTTGACTATCCTTTCTTGTGTTAAATCCTTTACAAACAATAGAGTATAAACAATATTTCACATTCAGCGTTCGCGGAGTTCGTGCTTTTTTTTAAGGGTGCATAACAAGCTAATTTTTCAGAATTAATCTGGGACCCGCATGGCCACGAAATCAACAACAAATACGTAATAATGTGGTTAAACAAGGTTTTGAATCGCTGGCAATTTATATGGGTTCCTGTTCTTCCCAGAAGAAATGACTGAACTCCTATGTTCCCAACAAATTTCCCTGTCAGCATTTCCCAGCCAGCAGAGAGTAAGACATATAACCCACTTTGTACACAAGAGTACGGGTGTGGTTCACGGGCCATATCTGAGAGTCTCAATATAGGGCTAAGCGATAGCCTTTAAACAGGCCAGAAGCTTAGCTGTTAGGCGTAACAACTGGAAAAATGTTAACCGTAAACAAAGTTTACATCTCGGAATGATCTTTAGACCTTCAAAGGTTTAATTGCGTTTTACAGTAATCAAAACAAGTTGTTAACTTTTAGTACGATGAAAAATAATTTGTAACTTTTTAAAACAATTGTGATTAATTTCTAATTATAATCGTTAGCCGTAAAAAAGCCAAAATATTAGCTACTACCCCATTGAGACCCTCATATCAACGCACTCAGCGAAAAAGGGGATTAGGTATTTAGATAACAAAACAAGTTTCAAGCAGCCAATAAATACTTCTTCTTCGACCATAACCCTATGTGGGTATAGGGCCAGGGCCAATAAGTACAACCTATGGAAAATTCCCCAGTTAGATTAGTAAGGACAATTGCCTCTTCTTTTTTCCACTCATCAAGAAGCTAACTGCATGCCTCTGAATTTTGACCACTTTTTAAGGATTTAATCACAAGTGTATTTCGACTCGTCCCTTGTCATTCCTCAATGTCTTGAATATTAATTGACGAGAGACGCGCGGCGTGAGCGTGAACGCGTAGGGGGTTATGGGAAGGAGAAAAGGCTTCCCTTCGCCCCTCCCTTCCCATCAACCCCTGCTTTATCACTTTTCCCCAGTCGACTCTCGCTCTCGTCGGAGACTCAGAGTCGGCTGGGGAAGAGTCAGAGTCCCCTCGAGCTGCTCGCGAGAACTACGTGATAACTTGTTCTGGTGATTGTCGTTAGAAAACGCTTTGCTTTTTAAAGTAACAGCACCCAGTTCTCTACAAAGCTAAAAACACTACTTAGTGTCACAATGGTCGAAGTTTGATTTCCATGTGCTTTAATGAGTATTCTTGGCCTCTGAATGGCGCCCACGTGAGTCCTTCGGCAGGTCCTCCACCTTGGTACAGACCATTGGGGTTGGCAGTATGGCAAGCGTTATACCACCAGGCACCTTTGAAATACGACGCGCAGTTGTGGTTACCATTTACGTCGTTGTCTCTATCTTTGGTAGAGAACTTCATATTGCTAAAAAGACAGAAAAAAAAAAAACGGTTAACGGGGAATGTATTGATCAACGACCATACAGCTGTTTCGTGAAAGGTTGTCCTACAAGAACGCAAATGTTGAAAGTTATTAGGGAATTAAAGTAACCACGATGGCGACGACGAGGACGTCAGCGTCGATCAAAAAATTAATCAATATTTTATCTGCAAATCTCGAGATACTCTAAAGTCGTTTAGTTTATTTCGCTTTGTTAAAAAGTGATCTCGAAACTGAATATGAAACTCAGCGTTAAATTCAAGAGATACATTTTAAAGAAATAGCAGAATTTAGTCATTTCACGCTGTACAGAGAACGGCAGTGCAATGTACCATTTACAACGCACGTGCACAGCCATTGTTCTCCTTTGAAACCTTTTGTTTAGTGACGTTCCCTTGGCGGTCGCCGTTGTGGATTGTTTTAGCCTGGTTCACACTGGTGACATAATGACATATCAACATAACAGAACCGACCTCGCTACGCTCGATCCGTGGTGCCATGACCTCAGGTCATTATTCCCCAGTACGGTTCTTGCGCTCGGTTATCCTCCCTATTTGTATTTGATTGAATTTTTTGTATTTTCATGGTCACGCATTGTTATCATGAACCCCTGTCTCGGGAGAATGGGCAAACACTCCCTATGTCACGACTTTAGATAAATTACTAGTTATTATTACGTATTCATTTGATTATACACTGCGTATTGTTGTCAAAGAGTGGATTAATACTTGCTGCATACTTGAAGGGTTTGTTAGAAGACACCACTGCATCTCCTGCCGTGCCTTGGTATCCGTTGACCGTCAGCCGATAATCGTCGCTCTCGTCGGCCACAGCGAAGGTCGTGTATTCGGCATATCTTCGGTCACCTTCGTAATCTTCCATATCAAATCGAACTACCATGTTAGCAGATGCGGTCAAGCGATGAAGATTATCATTTCCCAGCCAGAACTCGCCTCTCAGATTTCCAAATCCTTTTTTGTACGATTCCCAGCCGAGAAAGAAATCCACGGATCCATCCATACGCCTTTGAAAAGTGGTCCAACCGCCGCCGTCATTTGTCATGTCGCACAGCACTTGAATGGGTTCTTGTTTGTCAGGGTAAACCCAATACACACCGTCAGTGGTGGAACCGTTTTGGTAATGGTCACGACAGTTTCTAGGGCATTCTTAAATTAAAAATGCACAAAGAAAACCAAAACAAGTATTAATTATGTATGTTTGAAAGATTATTTTTAATTAAAAGTTGTGACTTTCCGAAATATTAACCTGAAATATGTCCAGAATATATTACACTTGACAACAAAGTTTGCTTGTCGTTTTGAGATAATTTTCCAAATCCCTTTCAAACCATCTATTGTTAGTCACCTCATTATTGGATGTTTCTTACACTGAAGCTTCAAGTCGTTGCTTCCTCCTCAAAATGGCTGCAAAAAAAAAAATGTTAGCACACTTACCTTTGAAACACTTGCAAAAGTGACTGCCTGTATTGTAGTCAGCATCACATACTTCGTTTTCTTTGCACGGATTGCGTCTTTCGCAGGTGCTCTAACATAAAACAGCGACTGAGTTGTTGAACATAATTCCTTTTCGTTAATCATTTTCAAACGTGACAAGGTTTTGTACTAGAATGGTTGTTATAGCTGTTCGTATTGCAATTATAGGAACATTCTTTTTACCATTTTTGTGAGCTCTAATAAATCTTTGTGTTGAAAACTCATAAAAGTGTTTTCCAAAAAGTATATATTGTATAGCCCTCTTCGTTTCATTTATTTCTTAATTTCAAACTTCAAACTCTTTTTCTCCACCTTTCGGTCTAACGACGAGGCTGAAAGTTATTCCAATATTTTAATTTCAGTTACCTGTATTCCTCTGTACAAGACGTCTTCTTCCTTTGTGAAGTTTACGCGACCAACAAACCGATCCGCGTTACTTAGCTGACATTTCCCTTGAACAAGAAAAAAGTTGTATGACAAACAACGATTGTCTTCGACGCATTCAAATTGACAAGATCTTTCGGAAGTCGCTGCGAAGTCCTTTATGACGCTCCCATTGAGTCTTTGACCTCTTAGAACTTCTGCAAAATTAATTGCTTTGAAGTGAGGCTCTGTAAAACGATTTAATCCGTGTCCGAAGTTTGTAAGTGAAAACGGTAGAAGTACCAACAAGTACATCATTTTGTTAAGTATAATTTACACACTGAAGTGAAGGCTAAATTTACTTCAGTATTAGATTAATAATTTATAATGAATTAAGCAATTATGAAGACCCCCTCTGGAGTTCTTTTACCGTAATCCTACGCTTACGCTAGTCTCTAGCTTGTCTTGAAAGGCCCTACTAAATAATTCACAGCTATCTTTTCTCAAACTTTGAACAAACATTTTTTTAAATTTTTATCAGTCTTTTTTTATTTTTATCAGTGTTTGCGTTATATCCTGGGTTAGCTTAATCGGGCTTTGAACAACCCAGACAAGGAGCTCCGCTTTTCGGCTTGGGTAAATCTATATGTTAATTTATGCAATGCGTCAACGATCCGGGGGGTACTTTGGGAATTTCTGGGTGGAGATGTGCCGCTGGGACCCTGGAACCCTTAGCCTATACCAGAGTTAGTTCAGCTGAATTTTGCTAACCTATACTGGAGTAAACTCCCCAAATCCCCCCATCTATCGACACTGTTGAGGCTGATTTGCGTAAATTTAAAATTGCCGATTTGATTTTTTGATATATTTTTGAGAGGCAATTCCTGGTTTCCTTACTCTAGATAAAACCTTCAACCAACCAGTCAGTTTTGTGGAAAATGATACCCTATTGTAGACCCAAACGCTCTGATTTATATACCCTATCCTAGAGTAAACTGCTTGAAAACCATACCCTTCACAGCGGCACATACCTATATAGCCCATATATGGCAGTGCCCTCCCGGGGTCAACGAGCGAGAGCGGACAATTTGACAAATTGACGTCAGTCGTTAATGCTTCTGAATTTCGTCATAACATCGTCAAAGTAGTCTGCGGATCCATTCAGGTATCGCCTCGGCCTCGTGGATCCGCAGCCACTTTGACAATGTTATGACGAAATTCATGATCTATAACAAAACAGACGCATGAAAAACTGACGTCAATTTACCCAGAAGGCAACGCATGGCGCCATCTTTTTATTTTTTATTTTTTTATTTTTTATTTTTGTATTTTATTGGCCATCTTTTTAGTACTCGAGTATTCGTGCCATGTTCGAAAATACCCAGAGATCCGTGGGCGCGTGTCATTAACCATCATGCACAGGGGGATTCTGGCTGGCTCTTGAACTTTGGAGCAGGTTACCGGTTGGGTAAGAGATGTAACATTCGCCATGGCTGAGATAAAGAAAAAGGTCTGTTTGATTGTCATTGATGGCTGGGGCATCTCTGAAAACAAAGAAGGTAATTTGATTTTTTCCCCAACAAAGCAATGTTTGTTTATCGTTGGCGTTCACTGTAGTACCTCTGGGCAGTTAGTGTGATTATATTTCTGCATACATGTGTTTAAAAATGTCTTCATTTGCAGCGATTTTGTTGTTGTTCTGTTGTTACTTTAATGACTAAAATGTTTTACAAGGAAATTATTGCTGTCCTTTATGACTTCTATGACTTATAAGCTTGTAAACAGAGGAAAATCTCATTTTTGTTGGATCGATCGAACTGTCACGGTCTTCAAATATCGAAGTCTTACATCTATTTGTGATTTCAACACCAAGCACTGAGTTGTCAGAGGACATGCGCAAATTTGAATTTTTAGCTTTTTTTTACTACTTATGCGATTTTTAAGGTAACTGAGATTATTTTGTGCAAAGTAGTTTATGCTACATGTACCTTGAGTAAGTGTCATGTGGCGTTGCGTGACCATCTTGTTACGATTTCACGAACCAAGGGAAGTTGTGGATTAGTCTTTGCTTGAGCTTAAAAAGCATGTCAGCACCTTGTACATTGCGATAATACATAAGAATGACTCATGTTGGCTTTTCCTGCTGTTAATACAGGTACTGATTTAGTTTCAAAAAAGGTAAAAAAAAGTTATATTTAGGACAGAGAAAGTAAGGATGCAGTGGCCTCATCGTTAGGGCACTTCTCCCGGATTGAGTGGTCCAAGTTTGTGCCCTGGCGGGGGACATTGCATTGTGCTCCTGGGCAAGACACTTTACTCTCACACTGCTTCTCTCCACCCAGGTGTATAATGGGTACCGGTGAACATAATGCTGGGGGTAACCCTGCAATGGACTAGCATCCCACCCAGGGGGGAGTAGAAATACTCCTAGTCACTTCATGCTACAGAAACTGGGATATGCTCCAGCCTGATGGGCCACTTGGATCTCACTCCTATAGGATTAAGAAAAATACTTCCATTTATCAATGTCGTATTGCTACAGGTAATGCCATTGCCAATGCCACAGTTCCAGTCATGGATGCCTTCTGTGCCGGAGAGAAGAATGCTTACACCACTCTGGATGCTTCTGGCTTGTCAGTTGGGTTACCTGCTGGACTTATGGGTAACAGTGAAGTAGGACATCTGAACATTGGAGCTGGAAGAGTTCTTTACCAGGTAACTCTTTTTCTAGAATATGTCTGTAAAAAATTGTTCTGCACTTGTGGACCCAAGTGGTTCACATTGCCAGAGCCCGTCCTGTTGTCCATTATGTCTTAAAGCAAGCAAAAATATTGTTTAACTCCTCTGAATGGGCACTCATCCATTGCAAGCTGCATGTACATGTCAACAGCATTCACTCAGTCACACCTGGTGCAAGCAGTTGCTTCAATGCCACAAAAACTGTACAGTGGCATTGAATTTTTGGGTTTGACTGCTGGAGAAGTCTACGTGTACATATTTCATCCATCCCCCTCCGCACATTGGTACATATTTTGACTCAATCTTTGGTATATAATAATTTGTCAGGACCCATTTATTTACATGCACTCCTTAGTAGTTAGAAATGCCTTGAGATGAGAACATATGTAATGTATAACTACAACGTTCACATGCATGTAATTTAATGATCACTGATAGTGCAACAGTACAGTTTAAGGGTCAGTTATGATAAGTGCATAAGATGATTCTATATGTAATTGTAAAATTTCAACTTATTTTTGGTCTTTTTGCCCAGGATATTGTAAGAATTAACATGACCTCAGA
Source organism: Orbicella faveolata (assembly GCF_042242905.1). Lineage (NCBI taxonomy): Eukaryota > Metazoa > Cnidaria > Anthozoa > Scleractinia > Merulinidae > Orbicella > Orbicella faveolata. The sequence goes on along the minus strand of NW_028301536.1, from coordinate 1,109,062 downwards.
AAAGAAGCAGTTTGCAAAAAACAAAGTTTTAGCAGAAGCAGCAGAAAAAGCAAAAGCTGGTAATGGCAGGCTCCATTACCTGGGTTTGGTGAGTTAGACGGTGACGTTTGTTCATACTATAGTATATTCAAACTTAAAATTAGCAATAATAGATTGAATAATAGATTGAAATTAACTGCTGCATTGGTCCAGAGCAAATGATACAATAAGCATTTTAGTAATTATTAACATTGTTTTCTCGGTTTAGATAATGTTTCCTTTGTTTTCCCTAAACAAAACAATCAGTTTGTATTTTACAATTAAGAAAAAAAAGAAGAATTTAAGAAATAAAAATAATGTTCCAGCTGTGACAATTATATAGACCCTTGGTGTTAATACTATTTATTGTTTTCCAGGTCAGTGATGGCGGGGTCCACTCACATATTAATCATTTAGAATCATTAATTGATGCAGCTAAAGAACTTGGTGTTCCAAAGTGTTTCATTCAGTTTTTCTCTGATGGACGAGATACAACACCCACAAGTGGAGGTGAAATATATCAGTCATCGATCTGTATTAGTTATAACCTGTAACTGAAATGCAGTTTTCTATGCACATTAACACATCATGTAACATGCCCCCAAAACTGTTTTTTTAATCCCTAGGGAAATGAAACTCCCTAGGGAAACAACAGCTTGAATGCTATCTGACTTGATCAGGACTTGCCTCTTGAAAACCTTGCAAAACAACTATGAAGCAGTTGAACTATGAAGAGGGTCATACAGGGGTATTCTCGTGATGCATGATTAGTTGATTTTATTTTCCGTGAAATGTAAATTTAGGAAATTATTCTTTGTGATCCGTGATGTGAAGGTTTTGCGTGACCCATGATATTTGTGATTTCATCATTCAATCACGTGATTTTGAGATGCGGATCCTGCAAATGGTTAGAGCTGTTTATCGACAGCTTGTGACATGCAATTTGCAATATGGAGCCTCGACTAAGCCTTTCAAGATTTTTCTTTCTTCAAACACTCTTTCTAGTGTAAGAACAGGTTATTAAAAAGAGTGATCCGTGATCCGTAATCCTCAATTTTTTCCATTTGTGAACCATGCCATAGACCCCCCCCCCCCCCCCCCTGTACGACCCTCTATGAAGCAGTGGACAAAAGCAAAGGTTTTATTATTTTATAGTCTTGGGTATAATTATTAGCCTTTCGAGTCAAGAACTGAAATAAGAGTGACATATTTTACAGACTCGCCCTGAGAGAAAAAGTGAAATTCTTCTGCCAAAAAGTAATTGTTGTAGGTAAAGTATAACTAGTTTTATATATGGGTTTTACAGTAACATATGTGGACCAGGTCTTGAAGAAGCTTAAAAAGGTCAATTATGGCTCACTTGCAACTGTTGTTGGTCGATATTATGCAATGGACCGTGACAAACGGTGGGAAAGGATAAAGATTGCCTATGAGGCATTAGCTCAAGGAAAGGGTGAAGTTACTACACCAGACAAAGTTATTGAGGTAGGTACATTTTATGATACAGATTTGATTTGTTTGGCACACAGTGTTGTGCCTATGTTACTTTTAAGTTGGTAGTTCCTTACCCAATAATAAAAAAAAATGCATAAATATTGAATATTCCTGAACTTTATTATTAATTAAGAAATAGAAAACATGTACCATGGCTTGGGAGAATGAGAAATGCTGTGGAAACACAGTTCGACAGGTGAGTGTTTCCACAGCTTTTTTAAATTCTCCCAAACTTTCACTCGTTTCTACAATTTGTATAAATCAAAAGAAACACAGAGAACATGTTTTCTATTTCTTTTAGAAAATTCTGCAACTGAAAAAAGAAAAACAACTTGTTTACATTGATCATCGAAATGTAAATTCTCTTTGCTGGGTGCCATCATTGCATCAACAGCTTGTACATGATTTTAAATTGATCAGCATGCATATTTTCTTTGGTCTATTTTCTAAAAAAAAAGGTATTTTTATTTTGCTCTCTTGAAACAGTTTGAGATCCTTCTGTTTAACTTGTTTTTATGTTTTGGTATTTATCAGGTGATCAAAGGTCGATATGAAGCTAAGGGAGACAAACATGAGACAGACGAATTTCTTAAACCTATTATTGTAGATCCAGAAGGAAGAATCAAAGGTTTGTGCTAAACATTAACAGTTATCAGGCTGTAGCATTTTGTACATACAGAGAGTTGTCCGCCATTTAACTGTTAGTAAATGCAATTGCAGTATCGAATGGATATGTTATTTGGTGGCCTCGGGCAGCATTTTCAGGACCTCGGTCACAGTCATTCGCTATATGGACCGACCCTAAAGTAGTAATATGTTATTTATTTTTCCTCTCTCTTGACTGTTGACCTTTTTCACACACACATTACGTGCCCGTTACCGTGACTGGCCAGAGATACATCTGTACATGTAGGAAAATCGAGGCCGTGCTAAAAACCAATCAGATTGCAGGATTCATTTGCTGACAATGCCCTCTTGGAAAAAATAAATAAAATAATGTAGCATCTTTTGGTAGGGAACTGCTTTTTTGTGAACAAAACAGTAACTTTAATTTATAACATTTCATTTTACAGTGATAATTTAATAATAATATTGAAATTATAATAATAAGTTTTCCATTTCCACAGATGGAGATGTTCTTTGCTTTATCGACTTCCGAGCTGACAGAATGAGACAAATCAATGAAGCTTTTGGAATAAAACCACCCTTTGAGACAGACGTCATTCCTAAAGATCTTGTAAGTATCTATAAACACTGTGACAAATAATACAAAACATCAAGTCATTTACAGATGAGAGCCCAATATATTTTGTGCAGAACATAAAGATGGATTACACATGTCCATGTATTACAAACCAGACAAAGGTTATAAACTGTAGGCTTAGCTTGCACAAAATGACATGAGGATATCTGCTTCATCTGATTTTTCTTCAGGATCTTCCCACCAATTGATTTACCTACTTGTTACAAAGACAACCTTTTTATTTTTTTTCTTTTATGCTTAATGGTAATGCTTAATGGTAACTGAAGTGATATTTTAAAAATAAATACATGTTCTGTTTTTCAGCATCAGATAACCATGACACAGTACAAGAAGGAATTTCCCTTCCCTGTTTTGTTTCCTCCTGTCACCCCAAAGAATGTGCTCGCAGAATGGCTATCTGTTAAGAGTGTTCCTCAGTTTCACTGTGCTGGTAGGTGTGGCCTTGAAAAACGACTTTATCAGTACTAAATTACAATCATTTACATCATTCTGTACTACAGGATTCACAGAATAATAAAGCTTTTTCACAAGCAAACTGTCACAGATCAATATGTTTTAATTTACCACTTGCAAAACATATTTAAGTAGTTAGAGCTGTTTTCAGTTGAGTGTCGAAAGAAATTAGGCAATTACTTTGGTTTTGGTTTTGGTTTTTACTACAGTTTGAGATTGGCTGAGTAGTCTAATTGGGTAAGTAATTGGTTTGGTTTTGGTCTTTCAACACTCTATTGAAAACTGCTCTATACATGATTAGTTATATAATTATGTGCACACATGTAAAATTATGATGCCTGCATAAGCTTGATTGCTGTCCTTGAAGGCAGCAGGAAATCCTTCAGAATGTCATGAATGCATTATTTTTCTGATAAATGACAGTCGCTGTAATTTTTATTTCATTCAGAAACTGAGAAGTATGCCCATGTGACCTTCTTTTTCAATGGTGGAGTGGAGAAGCAGTTTGAGGGTGAAACTAGATTCATGGTGCCATCGCCTAAAGTAGCGACATATGACCTGAAGCCTGAGATGAGTGCTGCAGGTGTCGGTGAAGAGGTAAAGTGAAAAGTGTTGTTCTAGTTTTTTTGTTCATATTACTTCACAAATTAATACTATCTATAAAACAATAAGTATAGTACTCTCTCATCAGTCAATAATAAAACGACAACAATTATGAATACCTGTGTGCACATTGTCACTGTTGAATAAACTACATGTATCATTATCACATTTATAAAGTTAACCTCTGATAGCAGGCACACCTTTATAATTACACTATTAATGGTTGGAAATACATTTTGGATCACATTTTGATAAAGATACAACCCATTTGCAGTGTGGCATAAAATTATGCAATTTAGAGCTAGGGTCAATTTCTGTAAACCAACTCTCATACCCTTTATTGTATCTGCCCTGACTTAAAAAAAAAATGAACATACAGTGTATTGGTGTCTGGAGAAAATTCAGAAATTGGAGTTGACAAGGTTTTCTTTGGGCAGGGAAGGCATCAAATTTTCCCTTCTAATTACATTGTGACCTCTTAAGATGATTCAGAGTCTTATACACTAACCACTTGGCCACTGTGCCTGAAACTTGTTCTGTATTAATTAACAGGTCTGTAAAGCCGTAAGAAGTGGTCAATACCCGTTTGTAATGTGTAACTTTGCTCCGCCTGACATGGTCGGTCACACTGGCAAATATGAGCCTGCAATCAAGGGCTGTGAAGCAACAGGTAAGTTACTAAGCCTACCCTGCGCATAAAGTCTGTGTCAGTCCAACTCTCCTTTGCCATTGGAGCCTTTCCCAGAATCAGTAGCATGAAGGAAATAGGAATACTTCTCCCCCTCTGGATGTAAATAATGGTACATGCATACTCCCCCTTCAGCATTACATTTACTGGTATCCCCCTGGGTGGAGAGGCACTGTGAGAATAAAGTGTCTTGCCTAAAAACACAACACAATAACCCTGGCCAGGGCTCAAAGCCAGACTGCTCTATACAGAGTCCTGCACACTTACCATTTGGCCACCATGTCTGGAACAGTAATCACATTACAGGGCCGTAACCAGGAAAAATTATGACGGAGGCATTGGCAATGTCCAAGGTTAAATTATTTTCCTACACTGTACAGTAGCTCAGCAGTGCTTTATTTTCCCCTTTCAAAAACCACAAGCAACAAAAATGAAGAAAAGCGCCTTGGTTTGCCTCATATCTACTATGACCATGCTTTAAAATTAACGTTGATTAATATTAATAGTGCTTTTAACACTTCACTTCCTTGTGAGGAGACTTGAAGGCATTTTCTTGATAGTGAGACAGTGAGACAGTGCAATGTACCTGTACACTGGCTTGGGAGACACTGCGGAATGTGGAAGTTTGGAGTTTGATTTGATTGAGTCAGACTGACTTACACTTATTTGCTGTTGGTTTCAGATAAAGCAATTGGTGAAGTCTTCAAAGCTTGTGAAGAGACTGGATATGTTCTGATGGTGACAGCAGATCATGGCAATGCTGAACAGATGTTCAGTGAGCAAGGTGGTCCTCATACAGCACACACCACTAACAGAGGTAACTGATTACCTTAACCTTGGTTCTCTTCACCAGCAATAGAGTTCAAGGTTCAAGGTTTCTATTGTCGTTTATATAATTGTGTAGTTAGCAAGGTTGGGCCCAAACCAAAGAGAACTTTAGTTTAACTGAAAAGGAGGTCTATAAAATTTCTTTAACTTACACAGTTAGTTATGGTGAAGAGATAAATCAGTGTGCTGAACTGTTCATGACGAAGTCACAAGGGTTAGCCCAGGTGGCTTATCTTGCCAGTGCTTGACTCTGCTTACTGTACTGTGAAGCGGCTAGGAGTATTGCTACAGGCCATTCCCCTGAAGGTTTGTCAGTCAGCGCAGTTCTGGCAATTCGCTGGTACCCATTAAATTATGCTCCTGGATAGTGAGAGGAACTGTGAGAGACTTTATTAATTCTTGCAAGACATTCAAGTGTCTTTCCTGAGAATGTAGAATGGGAAACACATTGACCCTGGACAGCTTGTGAACCCAGACTTAATCCCGAGTCCAACAAGCTTATCAAAAGTGCACCTCAGCTGGTATAGCCACAGCAGTTTTCACGCAATAACATACAGTAAAATATGATGAAGATAAAACAATAAAACTGTTGGTTTTCATTCACGACTTTACGAGGCCATCGGGTTACTGTGACTTGTTTTGTTTCATCTTAGTTCCCTTCATCATGACGGGTGGACTCAAGTTTAAGGAAATTACTCACAATGCAGCGCTTTGTGATGTGGCAACTACTGTGTTAGATGTCATGGGACTGTCCTGTCCCGAGGAGATGGGTGGACAGTCACTGCTGGCCAAATAGGCAGTGATCATCTTCTCTGTAGCAACATGGTTGTAGATTTCTTCAAGGAACAAGTAATAGTAATAATCTATTTTATTTTATTTTTCAAGAACAAAAAGCCAAGCTACATTTTACAAAGGATCAAATTAGTGGTAATAGTAAGTGGTAAATGCTGTATCAAAGTCGAACTAGCTATTTTCTGCTGCATTTCAGTCATCAGTCAAGACCATTTTGCAGCTGGCAGCCAGGGGTTTCATTGAGGACTGGGCACTGGGAAAATTGACCGGCTGTGAGGTCGATTTTGTTCTCCTGGTTTGACCATCTAGTGGAAAGTTTAAATACTTATAAAGAATTTGAGTTCAAATAGTTTGGCCCGCCTGTAAAAACCAGTTGCCACCCTGTTGAAAACATTAATGAAACCCCTGGCATCCCATCTCAGAAGGAATACGACTTCCATGTGACAAGCTGGTAAGTGTTCTGACATGTACACGTCGCGGTGACAAATCAGCAAAACATCTTTTTCTAATCAGTTGTTTTATGAATGATAGAATGCTCAAACCGTTTTTTTTTTCCTGATTTGATGATTATATTAATTTTAGTTACACCTTGATCTTCAAGAATTGAACAGAAACAGCAAATGCACTTGTTTCATCACTGATTGATGTAATTTAAAAGATTGAAAAACTTCTGTCGATTTATTTATTTGGAATTGGTGTGAAAGTCGTACAGCGTCGCTTCCAGTAATGGTCCTGGAGACAATACTGGGATGTCGTTTTTAAGCAGAGTGTAAACAGTAATAAGCTTTACTTTATGTGTTCCATTTTCAGAATCTAGTAAGTTAAGAGAAGTAAATTATAAATCAAACAATACTTATTAAAAAAGACAGGTTATAAAGCATGTAGGTCTGTTTGTGATAGAAACTATCCAAATAAATGAAGCAAGAAAATACATTGTGTATTACACATCTTTGACTCTATAGTACCTCCTATAGTGTACTAAGGACGTTCTGCGCAAAAGGAGTACCTTTTTCAAGCAGGAGGTAAATGAAAGGGTAGAGAAAACTGCCATTAAGGGCTACATTTTTAATCAAAAATGATCGATAAAAGGATAACGGTTTGGACCTCAAGGTAGAGCTTTGCCCATGACGAGATTCAGTAGACTCTGAAATACCCAGCAGAGCATGGATGCTTATTTCCGGTGACGTCATGGTGCTTGTGCTAATCAGACTACAAATCTCTCATTACTGCACAATTTGCGGATGTTTGTGGTGTATGAGCCATTTAGCATTTGACAGAGTAATTTAATGCGGTAAACCAGGTCACCAGATCATATATGGCCTGGTTAAAATAGTTAAAATAGTAAACATTACAACCAGCCAAGGCTTCGCAGTAAAATTCGATCAAAGAATGGGTGTCGCGAACTAGAGCATGGCGGCAAATCCATGTTCTGTTCGCTTCTATCGATCAAATTCGCGGACCGTCGCTCGATCTGGGCCAAATTTGATTCGCCGTGTCGAGCGAATGGTTTCATAAACCACGAGAGTTCATCGAAGGTGATTCCTTTCCGCTTTTCAAAGCTGACATCGCAGAAGTTTATATCACATGTGGAAAAATGATAAATTGGGTCACACTTAGAAAAATGGGTCAAACTTAGAAAAGTGAATCACACTTCCAAATATAGATCACACTTGGGCAAATAAATCACAATTGGAAAAAAGGGTCGCACTTGGGTTAAATGGGTTAAACTTGGAAAAATGAGTCACACTTCGAAAAAGGGGGTCACACTCAGAAAAAGACTCAAACTTTCGGAAAATAGCTCACACTTTATAAAATAAGTCACACTTAAAAAAGTCAATCGCACTTGGAAAAAAGGGTCACACTTAGAAAAATGGGTCCCACTTAAAAAAGTGGGTCATACTTGGAAAAATGGATTACATTTGAAAAACTAAGTACACTTCAAATAAGATTCACATTTGTAAAAATGGGTCACTCTTGGAAGAAAGCGTCAAACCTGTAAAAATGGATCACACTTGTAAAAATGGGTCACACTTGGAAAAATGGGTCCACTTAATAGAAAGGGGCACACTTGCTAGAAATAGCCAAACTTGTAAAAGTGGGTCACGCCACAATAGGAAAAATGCGGCACATTTGAAAAAATGCAGCACACTTGAAAAATGTGGCACATTTGGAAAAATGTGGCACATTTGGAAAAATGTGGCACATTTGGAAAAATGAGGCTCATTTGGAAAAATGCGGCAAACTTGAAAAAATGTGCCACACTTAGAAAAATGCACCACACTTGAAGAAATGCGCCACACTTAGAAAAATGCGCCACACTTGCAAAAATGCACCACACTTGGAAAAATGTGCCACACTTGGAAAAATACGCCACACTTGACAAAATGGATCACATTTTTAAAAATGCGGTACACATCGAAAAATGGTTCACACTTGGAAAAATGCGGCGCAATTGGAAAAATGGGGAACACTTAAAAAGATGCAGCGGACCTGGGAAAACGTGGCACACTTGGAAAACGGGTTACGCCTGGAAAAATGGGTCACACCTGGAAAAATGCGGCACACCTGGAAAAATGCTACATACCTAGAAAAATGGGTCACACCTGCAAAAATGGGTCACACCTGCAAAAATGTATCACACTTGGAAAAATGCGGCAAACTTCAAAAAATGCGCCACACTTCGAAACATACGTCACACTTGGAAAAATACGGCACACTTGGAAAAATGCGCCAAACTTGGAAAAATGCTACATACCTAGAAAAATGGGTCACACCTACAAAAATGGGTCACACCTGCAAAAATGTATCACACTTGGAAAAATGCGGCAAACTTCAAAAAATGCGCCACACTTCGAAACATACGCCACACTTGGAAAAATACGGCACACTTGGAAAAATGCGCCAAACTTGGAAAAATGCGGCACACCTGGAAAAGTGCTACATACCTAGAAAAATGGGTCACACCTGCAAAAATGTATCACACTTGGAAAAATGCGGCAAACTTCAAAAAATGCGCCACACTTCGAAACATACGCCACACTTGGAAAAATACGGCACACTTGGAAAAATGCGCCAAACTTGGAAAAATGCGGCACACCTGGAAAAGTGCTACATACCTAGAAAAATGGGTCACACCTGCAAAAATGTATCACACTTGGAAAAATGCGGCAAACTTCAAAAAATGCGCCACACTTGGAAAAATACGGCACACTTGGAAAAATGCGCCAAACTTGGAAAAATGCGGCACACTTGCAAAAAAAACGCCACACTCGGAAAATTGCTCCACACTCGGGAAAATGCGCCACAATTGAAAAAATGCGCCATACTAGGAAAAATGCGCCACGCTTGGAAAAATTCCCCACTGTTAAAAAAATGCCCCGCACACGAACAAAAGCGCCACACTTCAAAAAATTGCGGCACACTTGAAAAAATGCGCCCCACTTCGAAAAATGCACCACACTTGGAAAAATGCGCCACACTTAGAAAAAAGCGTCACACTAAGAAAAATGCGCCACACTTGGAAAAATGCGCCACACTTTAAAACATGGGCCACACCTGAAAAAATGCGCCACACCTTCCAAATTACGCCACACTTGGAAAAATACGCAACACTTGATAAAATGCGCCACAATAGGAAAAATACGGCACATTTGAAAAAATGCAGCACACTTGAAAAATGTGGCACATTTGGAAAAATGCGGCTCATTTGGAAAAATGCGGCAAACTTGAAAAAATGTGCCACGCTTAGAAAAATGCACCACACTTGAAGAAATGCGCCACACTTAGAAAAATGCGCCACACTTGGAAAAATGTGCCACACTTGAAAAAATACGCCACACTTGCAAAAATACGCCACACTTGGAAAAACTTGCCATACTCGGAAAAATGCAGCACACTTGGAAAAATGCCCCATACTTGGAAAATTGTGCCACACTTGGAAAAATGCGCCACAATTGGAAAAAGGCAGCTTACTTTAAAAAATGCCGCACACTTGGAAAGATGTGGCATATTTGGAAAAATGCGCCTCATTTGGAGAAATGCGGAACACTTGGAAATATGCACCACACTTGGAAAAATGCGCCACACTTGGAGAAATGCGCCACACTTCAAAAAATGCGCCACACTTGGAAAAATGCGCCACACTTGAAAAAATGCACCACACTTGAAAAAATGTCCCACACTTGGAAAAATGCGGGGACACTTGGTAAAATGTAGCACATTTCGAAAAATGCGGCCTATTTGGAAAAATGCGGCACACTTGAAAAAATGCGCCACACTTGTAAAAAAATACGCCACTGTTGGAAAAATGCACCACACTTGAAAAAATGCGCCACAGTCGGAAAAATATGCCGCACTTGGAAAAATGCGCCACTGTTGGAAAATGCGCTACACTTAAAAAAAAAGCGCCACACTTGAGAAAATGCATCACTGTTGGAAAAATGCGCCACACTTGGAGAAATGCGCAACACTTGGAAAAATGCGCCACGCTTAGCACACTTGGCAAAATGCGCCACACTTGGAAAAATGCACCACATTTGGAGAAATGCGCCACACTTGGAAAAATGTGCCACACTTGGAAAAATGTGCCACAATTCGAAAAATGGGGCACATTTGGAAAAATGCGGCACACTTGAAAAAATGTGGCACATTTGGAAAAATGCGGCTTATCTGAAAAAGTGCGGCTTATTTGGAAAAATGCGGCACACTTGGAAAAATGCGGCACACTTGGAAAATTGCGGCACACTTGGAAAAATGTGCCACACTTGAAAAAATGCGGCACGCTTTGAAAAATGCGTCTCACTTGGAAAAATGCGCCACACCTGGCATACTTGGAAAAATGCACCACACTAGGAAAAATGTGCCACACTTTGCAAAATGCGCCACAATTCGAAAAATGGGGCACACTTGAAAATATGCGGCACACTTGGAAAACTGTGGCACATTTGGAAAAATGCGGCTGATTTGGAGAAATTTGGCAGACTTGGAAAAATGCGCCACGATTCCAAAAATGGGGTACATTTGAAAAAACGCGGCACACTTGAAAAAATGTGGCACATTTGGAAAAATGCGGCTTATTTGGAAAAATGCGGAACACTTGGAAATATGCGGCACACTTGGAAAAATGCGGCGCACTTGGAAAATGCGCTACACATGGAAAAATGCACCACACTTGAAAAAATGCATAACACTTGGAAAAATGTGCCCCAATTTAAAAAATGCGCTACACTTGGAAAAATGCGGCACGCTTGGAAAAATGTGGCACAGTTGGAAAAATGTGGCTCATTTTAAAAATGCGGCACACTTGGAAAAATGCGCCACACTTACAAAAATGCACCACACTTGGAGAAGTGCGCCACACTTGTGAAAATGCGCCACACTTGAAAAAATGCGGCAGACTTGGAAGATTGCAGCGCACTTGGAAAAATGCGCCACAGTTGGAAAAATTTGGCACTCTTGGAAAAATTGTTACAGCTGGAAAATGGGTTACACTTGTAAAAATTGGTCATAAATTTAATAATGGGTCAGACTTGGAAAAAGTGTTAGACCTTGAAAAATGAGTGACACTTGGAAAGTCGGTCAAGATGGAAAATATGTGTTACATTTGAAAAATTTTTACAGCTGAAAAAATTGATCACTCTTGGAAAAATGGGTCACTCCTGGAAAAATGGGCGCCATGTTTGGCACACTTGGAAAAATGCACCACACTTAGAAAAATGTGCCACACTTGGAAAACTGCGCCACAATTCGAAAAATGGGGAACACTTGACAAAATGCGGCACACTTGGAAAAATGTCGCACATTTGGAAAAATGCGCCACACTTGGAAAAATGTTCCACACTTGGAAAAATGCGCCATAATTCGAAAAATGGGGCACGCTTGCAAAAATGCACCACACTTAGAAAAATGTGCCACACTTGGAAAACTGCGCCACAATTCGAAAAATGGGGAACACTTGACAAAATGCGGCACACTTGGAAAAATGTCGCACATTTGGAAAAATGCGCCACACTTGGAAAAATGTTCCACACTTGGAAAAATGCGCCATAATTCGAAAAATGGGGCACGCTTGCAAAAATGCGGCACACTTGGAAAAATTTGGCTCATTTGGAAAACTGCGGCTTATTTGGAAAAATGCGGCACACTTGCAAAAATGCGCCACAATTGGAAAAATGCGCCACACTTGGAAAATGCGTCACACTTGGAAAATTGGGCCACACTTGGAAGAATGCAGTGCACTTGGACAAATGCGGCACACTCGGAAAAATGCGCCACACTTGGAAAAATGCACCACGTTTTGAGAAATGCGCCACACTTGAAAAATTGGGGCACACTTAAAAAAATGCGCCACGCTTGGAAAAATGTGCCACACTTGGAAAAATGCGCCACACTTGGAAAAATGCACCACACTTTGAAAAATGTGCCACAATTCGAAAAGTGGGGCACATTTGGAAAAATGCGGCACACTTTTAAAAATGTGGCACATTTGGAAAAATGCGGCACACTTGGAAAAATGCGCCACTCTTGGAAAAATGCGCCACATTTGAAAAAATGTGGCATACTTGGAAAAATGCGCCACACTTGGCACACTTGGAAAAATGCACCACACTTGGAAAAATGTGCCACACTTTGAAAAACGCGCCACAATTCGAAAAATGGGGCACACTTGAAAATATGCGGCACACTTGGAAAACTGTGGCACATTTGGAAAAATGCGGCTTATTTGCATAAATTTGGCACAATTGGAAAAAATGCGCCACAATTCGAAAAATGGGGCACACTTGAAAAAATGCGACACACTTGAAAAAATGTGGCACATTTGGAAAAATGCGGCTTATTTGGAAAAATGCGGGACACTTGGAAAAATGCGCCACATTTGGAAAAATGCGCCACACTTGGAAAAATGCGTCATAGTTGCAAAAATGCGCCACACTTTGAAAAATGCGGTACACTTGGAAAATGCGCAACACTGGGAAAAATGCGCCACACTTGAAAAAATGCATCACACTTGGAAAAATGTGCCACGCTTGGAAAAATGCGCCACACCTGGAAAAATGTGGCACGATTGGAAAAATGCGGCTCATTTGGAAAAATGCGGCACACTTGGAAAAATGCGCCACACTTGGAAAAATGCACCACACTTGGAGAAATGCGCCTCACTTGGAAAAATGAGCCACACTTGAAAAAATGCGGCAGACTTGGAAGATTGCAGCGCACTTGGAAAAATGCGCCACAGTTGGAAAAATTTGGCACTCTTGGAAAAATTGTTACAGCTGGAAAATGGGTTACACTTGTAAAAATTGGTCATAAATTTAATAATGGGTCAGACTTGGAAAAAGTGTTAGACCTTGAAAAATGAGTGACACTTGGAAAGTCGGTCAAGATGGAAAATATGTGTTACATTTGAAAAATTTTTACAGTTGAAAAAATTGATCACTCTTGGAAAAATGGGTCACTCCTGGAAAAATGGGTTAGACTTGGAAGAATGGAACACACTTGGAAAATACGTCACAGTTGAAAAAATGGGTCACACTCTGAATAAAGGGTCATTTTTTGAAATAAGGGCCAAACTTAGAAAAAGGTTTAGACTTGGAAAAGTCGGTCAAACTTGCAAGACGGATCAGACTTGGAAAAAGAGTCGCACTTACAAAAATGGATCGCATTTGGAAAAATGAGTGACATTTTAAAAAAATTATCACACTTGAAAATGTTGTTCAAACTTGAACAAATGGGACACACATGAAAAATACGTCACAATTGAAATTATGGGTCACACTGGGAATAACGGGTCACATTTCGATAAAGAGGTCAAGCTTAGAAAACTGGTTCACGCTGGGAAAAGTCGGTAACACTTGGAAAAACGGGTCAAACTTGTAAAAATGGGTCAGAATTGTAAAAATGGTTCACACTTGAGAAAATTAGTCTTCCTTCGAAAAATGGGTCACTCTGGGAAAAAAGGGTCAAAGTTCGAAAAATGGGTCACACTTGGAAGAATGGGTCACAAAGAGAGTGTCACACCTGGAAAGCCGGTTCACATTTTGAAAATTTGGTCACCTTGGGGAGAAAAGGGGTCATACTTGGAAAAAAGTGTCAAACTTGGAAAAATGGGTCACACTTAGAGAAAAGAGGCACACTTGGATAAATGGGTCACACTTGGAAAAATGGGTCACATTTGGAAAAGTGGGTAACATTCGGAAATATGGCTCACACCTTGGAAAAAGGAAGTCACGCTTGGAAAAAATTGTCAAACTTGGAAAAAAAAGGTCATACTTGGAAAAATGGGTCACAGGTTTGAAAGTTGTCACACTTGGAAAAATGGGTCACACTTGGGAAAATGGGTGTTTCTTGGACACAAATAATTATGTTCATTTGTTATGTTAAAAACACCAGTAATTAACAAATGGTAAACGTCATAGCGTGCACTATTGAGTTATGGATGCACGCGGGAGGTTGCTAAGCACGAAAGAAGCGTAAGAGTCGCACGAGGCGATAGCCGAGTGCGACTCTAACTTCTTGAGTGCTTAGCAAACCTCCCGCGTGCATCCATAACTCAATAGTACACGCTATGGCGTTTACCATTTGTTTTATAACATAACATTGAGACATTGGAACAACAGAAGTCCTTTTATTGAGCTACATCACAAAAAAAATGTTCGTGTAGTCTTACATGACACGAGAAAAGAAGCGCGCGAAAATTCATTCATGACAACCGACTGCACACCAGTAACTCGATAAAGTTTCATCTTCAGACAACTGTGAAGACAGTTTCGCATTTCTGGCAGAAGAACGTCGGCCATTACTTTGCAAACAATGTCTGTCAAAAGATTTGCTTTGTAAACATTAGCATACACGTCAGCAGCATACAACCATGGGCAAATAGTAGACGCTAAATTAACCAATCAGAGCGCGCGCTTTGCTTTAGTTATGTTATAAAAGCTAATCATGTATATAGAAAATGCCTTTTCCACTTGTTCATGTATTCATGACTAATGCATGTATATTTTGACTTTGTAGTTTGAGGATCCTGTTCATGATATTTTGAAACTGGTGTTCACATGGACCTTGGCACACTACTAAAGAAAAATATTCTCTGCTCAAAATGACATGATTAATTTATATTAGGCTTGAGTAGTCGGGGTTTATTGAAAACAATTGCACAAGAAAAACTAAGGTTAGCTATTGTAATAAGAAGAACTATTGACTCTGTCTGTGACTGGTCCCTCAGGCGATGTACAGTCGCCTCCCGATATCTCGAACTTTCATGGAAAATTGAAAAAGGTTCGAGTTATTGGAAGTTCAAGTTATCAGGGGTTGAGAACGAAGGACCGACAATAAGAAAAAACGGTGTTTACCATATTTCTACTTTCGTGTTTCTATTCATACAGTGTTTATTTTAATCAAATTTAATTATAGACGTAACGTGAAACAGAACAAAGCCAAGTACAACAACAGGAGATCGGAAGTCCATTTACTATGAACTTTACGGGTTTCAAAGGGAACAACGATGAGCCACTGCTACAGAGTCCATGGACTTTTTGCGACTAGCAGTTTCAATGTTTTGCCGGGACGACAGTACTGATTGTTTTGAGCTGTCACATGTTGACCAACATGGCTCGAGTTATTGAAGGTCAAATGATATAGAAAATAACCGAAAGGGAAACGAAAATTAATTAAAGTTAGCAGGAGGTTCCAGTTACATAGTCAGTTATCGCGGGGGTAAAATTGCAGTAAATGTATGACGAAAATCCAGGGCAAATCAATTTTGGTTTGAGTTAGAGCGAGGTTCCAATTAGTGAGAGTTCGAGTTATCAAAGTTATCAGGGGTCGACTGTAGCGAGTTTCTTTTGACACTAAATAGGAAATAAATAAATGTTTGGTAGCTGTAGAGAAATTGACAACGAGCAATCAGCCCTTGAATGTAGAAAGCGCTGTCAGATCCGTGTTTGTTAGATACCAGAGGTATTTCCAAAGATGCCACGCATAATTTTGAAAAGGTAACTATTTCGATTTTCGGTTTTAGCCAGATGGCAATTGCGTACGAAACTCTCGTGATTTGAAGTGGGACTGAACCGTAGCAGTGTTTTCCCCGCTTTGTTAGGCGTTAATTTATAAACGGAAACGTTTCCGTGTGAACAATTTCACGGTTAATCAAAACTATAACAAAATTCTCGAACGTGATTGGCTATCAGCAGCCCGATTTGAGCATTAATTGGACAGTGTACGTGTCATGCTTGTAATTGGACAGTGCGCGTCATTTTGCGCGCGCCGTTGCGGTGCACTTTGTTGAGTAAACTGCTGTGTTTTTCAGCATTCATGACGACGTTTAATCGTTCAGCGCTCAATCGATGGTTTGTTAGTTTCTCGAATTTTGTCATAGTTTTGATTAAGGTATCAGTATAACCCATTTGACCATCCGCGCGCGGTCCGCTCTAGCATTCGTGGCTTTAACAAAAACCCATATAAACCGTATATTTACTGGAAGCTTAATAACTACAGATTATGACCCGACCTGTGTAAAAGGGTAGAAATTTACCATGTTCGAAAATGTGAATATATTTACAAAGCTTCACGAACCCATAAATCAAGGTATACGCCCGCTCAATTTAGGTCGGAGAAAACGATTAACATGGCGTCCGTTTCTTCACTCATTGACCTCAAAAACTGTGTCTCAGATTTTTGGCACATGCGTTTGTTATTATTTTACAAGAGGATAAAGTTAGAAAAGGGAAAAAATAGGACTGCCCGCGAAAAAAAGGCATAACTTTTTAATGAAAAGAGTAATCAGAATTCGCAGACACGGTTTTGTCGGCGATCGTTCTGACAACATTCTCTCCAAATTTCAGCCAATTTGGTCCAGGGGCTGCCGACCTGGAACTCGAAATGCACATACAACTCGCCTATTTTTTACTTTCGAGAAACAGAGAAAAAATAAAATTCGGCGGCATCCAAGTGTTACGAGATTATCACACCAAGGGAGACACCGCAGAGGAATCAACTTTCTGTATAACAATAGGACTGCGACAGTTAACATGCAACAGATACAAATTTCCGCGACGGCGCGCGGTAAATTATTCACCAGTGAATAAACCGCTTTTTCATGTGTGAAGTCAGAATTCCAAAGTTAGTAAACGTGAAATTATCTTTTGATTTACTATGTTAGCGTTCGAAATTTTACATATCGGTTGACTAATCTTCAAAATTATGACCATGTCACTGTTAACATGCCGAAGGCCCGTAGAAAGTCCCCAAGAAAATGCAAGCGCACAAAGGGAAACGCTAGAGAGGACGTCGTAAACGGGACCACATCGACTGATGTTGATGCAAAGGCAAAGATACTGGAAGAAATGACAATAGCTGGGTAAGAAAAAAAAAAAATGTCGCACTGCTGATTCTAATTTTGTACAATCGATCTGCCTTTCAATTTCGTCCACTTCTCTTCGTCAATCTCCTCTGCTTCGACAGTTTCTTGCAACAGTATTTTAGCGCGGCTTGCGCTCATTTCGGCTTGCTCATTGGCTTCGTGATCGCGATCGTTGTCGAGTTCATCCAGCAATTTTTCTTGATTGTAAAACGAACCCTTTGCCGCTTTCCGCTAATTTAGCGGCCCACTCTTTGTCGAAAGTGTTTTTCGCCTTCTTTGGCCTTCCTTTAGCCGATGAAAACGTGCAAGATCGCTCTGTCTTCCTCGAAGACAACCGGCACTGATTATGGCGCGCGAATCGCGTATCAACTCAGCATGATCTTGATGTCATGTGACTTCTTGCCTCGATAATTAATTCATTTGACAGAACTTGTCAACTCTCAATTAAGTAATTAATATGCAAAAAATCTTTCTCGCGCAATAACTAGCGGCAGATATAAGATTTTTTCGTGGAGTTTTTTTTATCTTAAAGATTACTTTAAGATTTATCCGACCGCTTAAAAAAGTAAAATTATGCAAAATTGCAAATTTTCCCCTTACTGATACCTTAATTGGTAACAGGGCTTCGCGTCGTCCAATTCAGTCTGTAATCATACTCGTGATTAACAAATCGGACTTCCGCTTCGCGGTCGCCCGATTTTGTTAATCACTCGTAAGATTACAGACCGAATTGGACTCCACTCAGTCCTATTACCATTATTAAAAAAACAATACGGCTCAGTTGAAAGCGAAAAACCCGGCTGTTTTCCAGTATTGATAGTGAAAAAGCTATTGCGAATTGCTTTTTTTTACAATAACTGTCTAATTTCTCACGGGCTGATTAGTTCATTTTTATCATTAATAAGAGTACAGACGGATTTTAATTTATGCAAGCTTTCAAGTTCAATTTTCAGCTGTCAAACTGTCAACTTTTTAGCCAATGAGATTTTATGGACCTTTTTAAGTAGCCAATCAAAAAGCGAGAAAAGCTCACTTATCTTTGTTTACGGCAAGTTTACGGCGTCTTTTCCCCTTATTTATTCCCGGCATTTGACCATTTTGGGGTCTTGTTATTGTAAAAAACAAATTGACGCCAGTTTTTTATGCGTCTGTCCTCTTATTGATGATAAATTTCATCACAACATTGTCAAAGTTCACGTCAATGTTATGACGCAATTTATCATCAATAAGAGGGCAGATGCATAAAAAACTGACCTCAATTTGTTAAATATATAAGTCTGAGTGCAGTGGATTAGCACTATAAATGTTTCCAGGAAATTGAGAGGTTTTTGATTACCCTTTTGTTTTCGGACTGATTCCGTTGACAGGTAGATGCCGTCTTTAACACGTTTCTTGACAAGAAGCATCAAATCATTTTTTACCCTGCGGTTAAGTTGGCTTGGATTAAAACTAGACCCCCTCCTGACTTTTCGCTATTCACTGGCGCAATGTCAGTAGTGGGCAGCTATTTCAGAACCTCGTGAATCTCGTCGTGTACAAAACAATGTCGAGTACCTCCCCCCCCCCTCCCTGTCCCCAGTATCTGACCATTTGCCTTGTTAATTTGTTAATAATTGCCAAGTTGGAGATCAAAAGAAGTGAATTTTACTTCCCTTCCCAAAATATACATTTACCAGCTTTAAAAGTTGTTAAGTGAAACAACAGGACAGAGACTGAAAAAAGCCTGGTGTTTTGTCTCACTCCTATGCTCTTTCAGCAAGTCAGTTGCCAATCTCTGAATGATATGCTTTTGGACATTTTTACAACGAAAAAAAAGGCAAAAGAACACTATTTTCCACCAATTTATTTACTACCATTTTAATAAATATAGGTAAGCTTGTATGTAAAAAAGTCTATATAATTGTTTAAATAAAATGATATTGCAAATATACAGTCGTGTAAAAATGCTGAAACATGTAAGTCTCAAGGTCTTAATTGACTCTATCCTTATCATTATGACAAGGTATCTTTGCGAAACAAGCATCCAAAGGCAAGGTGTCTATAGTAGTGTGTTTTACTATTAGATGGAATGAGGGCTTACACTGCCTTGGTTTGCAGTGGGGCTTACATGTAGTGTGAGCCTTGTTGCATAGGGATCGCAACATGCAACAAAGACATATTCTTCTTGTGCCCACCCCCCCCCCCCCCAGTCTACGCAACTGGTGCTTGTGTTGTATATGCCAAGTATTCGCGGCTGGCTGGTTTTACCATTTATAACGATCTGGAGTGTTGTTAAGGAATTCTTCCTCCTCAGGTGTGTTTTCTCTTCCAAGTGGTTTGTTCCGCTGAGGGTATCTTCCAAACTTGTCTATGACTTCCTGTGAAGAGGAGAATTTTTTATAATTATTATTATTATTTCATTAATTTCAGGTCTTCCCTTATCTGTGAGAACATCATCAATAAGCACTAAAAGAGCTAGTATTCTCCCCCACCCCCCCCCCCCCCACCGTCCCACCTTACAGCACACCGCTCGCCTCCTCCTTCACAAAACTAGAATTGAACTGATTTTCTTGTCGTCTCATTGATTATCACTGAATCACTTAGGGTTAAGTTTTCAATCAGCAGAGATGCTTTACCTTGTGTCTTGTGGCAAACTCCAGAACTGCCTGGGAATTTTCTGCATGATCTGTACCCTTGAAGTCTTCTACCAGCTTGGACATTAAATCCACTGACAGTTCCTAAAAGAATATTAACATTTATGGTCTCTAAATTTAATTAACAGAAACTTGAGTTGTGGGTTGAATTTGATTTCTTGGAAATAGACACCATTTCCTTCACAAATTTAGAAATTAGTCCTGTTGGTGAAATTCCCAGCAGGATTTACAAAAAGAAAAAGTCCAGAATGAATAACAAAACTGACACAATCCCTGCTGGAATCATGCTGAGAACATGTCTGTTATTTGTTAAGAATCTTTTACGACCAAAAAGACTTCCAGTCTTCTGCACAGTGTATTCCCACTAACCTGATCTTCCTTGTCCTCACTGTGTTCAAATGGCAAATAGATGAAGACTCTTTCATTATAAGTTAGATCCAAATGATTGTGAGTTTTTCCTTCAAGAAACTAAATTGTGTGAAGTAATAACATTAACAAATTATAAATCATTAGTATTTTCTAGTTCAGTACATCGGCATATATCATATATATGCATGTGCACAAATGTTGTGAGGGATTAATGAGGACTAAACTTTATGAGGGACGACATGGCTCCTAAGACAAATTTGGTATGTAGGTCTACATTAGAAATCGCCATAGAATCAAAACCTGCGAAGTTACATGTATACTAAAGGAAGGTAAAAATTAACAACTTCAATCACAAAATAGAAGACCTTTCACCAATTCCTGATTTCTTAAACAAAATTAATATTCATTGATCCATTAAAGTCCAATCAATTACAGATGAAAGACAGTGAGAAGTCATTTGCTGCCATATGAACTGTAATGCATCTTCTTTCTGACAAAATCTGGTTATCAGAACCTGCATAATTACACAAAGTGACCCACCTTTCGTGAAATGACTCTGGCTCTGGTGTCGCCGGCAAATGCTTTGGCAGTATTCTGTTTGAAAGAAGTGTATGATGTATTCAATCATATAACTGCTATAATTTTTAATTTTATTATGAATTTACCCATTTTCTCCCATTGAAATAAATTGCTGTCTTATGACAGAGCTAGGACTGTTATACACCATAGGGGAAGGGCCAGAAGGCTGTCCCCCCTCCCCAGCCTTTTGTTTTTGAAAGCTGATAATCTTCTGGGCCTCCCCCGATATTGAAGCAATGAAAGGGACCACTTTCAATGTCCTGTACCCTAGAAAAGTCTCTGAATTTTGGAGAGTTTCAATTTAACAGAGCCAATAATTAATATTAATTAATTTAAATTTCATTAATTGATGAATGAATGAATGAATGAATGAATGAATGAATGAATGAATGAATGCTTTATTTAACGTGGATATACACTTAGCTTGAGAGGTAGTTTACAGGTATTCCACCTAATAACTAATGAAAACCTAACAACTAAACAATGCTAATATCACAATTCATCAGGTAAAATCACAAATTAAATACTGATTAAAACTATTCAAAACTATTATTACAATATTACCACTGCAGTCAAAATACTATTAAAACTAATGTCGCAAATTTACTAATCCCCGAAATTTTAGCGATCTAATTCTGTTTACTATTTCATTGGGGCCTACTTTTATTCTAATGTCATTTGATAGTTCATTCCATTTCTTGGCTGCAAAATATCTCCATGACTTTTAAGTGGTAAAATGTTTTTCAGTCTGTTAAGGGCGTTTATTTGAGCACTCACTTTGCGGCAAATACTCGATACACGATCATCAAATTTTAGCTTACTGTTGAGTACAACCCTCAAGAGGTTAGTCTTTTCTGTGGTCCTAACATGATAGTGTTGAACATTTGTTTGCATATTGTTTGTTTTAATAAATATATCTTACAATATTTAACAATCATTGATGCTCTTTTTAACTCCTTATTTTATTCAACATACCCTGTAAATACTTCTGGTAAATTGATCTGTGAGTAGAACTAATGCTAATGATGGTTTAGGTTCCAGCTCCCACTCCTTCATCTCTCCTTGGACAGCTTTTTCAACCTGAAATAGATAAGCCAAGTTTAATTTTCACAGTCAACAGAAAAAAATTGAATCATTTGATGGGATAAATTGTTCCAGCTGATAAATTGTGTATTTTTAGCCTACAAATTAATTTTCTCAGAGAAGGTCCCCACACAAAAGTGCCAGCAAGATTATTGCTTGAAAATGTTCTCACTTTTTCTCCCTTGTTCTCTATTGAATTCCATTGTTCTGTAAAATTTTTGTCAAAATTCCCTTGAATAATAGAGGCATCCCTTGTCCCGGCTCAAATGAATCCCAAAAACATCCCTTTTTCCTTAAAATAAATTTCACACCAACTGGCATCCTTACCAATAGCCTGTGTAGCTGGTGGGATTACACGCATGAGTGTTTTTGTTTTGGTGGCGAAGCCATGAACGTGAGCGATGAAGCTGTGAGGGGTTTGGTGAGGAGTCGCGTCATGGCTTGCAAATTTCCTTGCAGGCCACGAGGAAAAAGGACTGGCGGCTCTGCCGCCAAATATCGCTCACTCGCGAATCCTGCCAGCTACGCAGGCTATCTTACCAGCACCTACAGGGAATCCTCCTCCCCCTCAGAAAAGGTGACTGTGCCCACTCTCCCCTGCCCTGAATTTGGCAAAAAGTATACAAACTAAATTTTAATATTATTTTACTAACCACGGATCCAAATTTTTGACGCATTTCCTCATCCACTTGTGGTCCACCATGAAACCACTTCTTCTCTGCTCCTGGACTAAACCAGTAATCAAGAACATTTTTCCACTGATCTGAGACATCACCTGAACATAGGGACCTTGAAATCACTCTTACAGCACTGCCACATGCATTCACCCTGAAAAACAATGAAAGTAATAATTTGTAAAACAGCACTGATGCTTATTGGTTTGTACTGAAACCCAGAATGGTGGAACGCCAGAATGCCAGAACACCAGAATGCTGGAATGCTGGAACGCTGGAATGCAGGAACACTGGAATGCCAGAACACTGGAACACCAGAACACTGGAACACTGGAACACTTAAACCAAGACTGTTGGAAATACTAAAACGCAGAACACAAAATTACCAAAACCTGGAACGCTTAAAAAAATCCTAAATGGTGGAGTAATAAAACCAGGAACACAAAATTAATAAAACCAGGAACAAATAAGAAGCCGTTCAAACCTGGAACATGGAAAAAAACATAGTTCCAGGAATAATAAAGCACATGCTTCCAGCAGGACAAATTGTGCACATGTGCTGATGTCTTCCCACCAAAATATAATTATGATAATGCATCTATTGTAGTCAGGTGTGCTTTCATCAAGAGATGGAGGGCACTTCCACAAGGTGAGTTTTGTTCTCATTTAGTTTGTTTCTTTTCATTTAAGAGTTACAAAGGTAAAAGATTTGCTAATTAATCATTGTTTTGCCAATCATGTTAGCCAGTTTCAGTCCCTAAAGCCTGGAGAAGAAAAGGTTAGCAGTTGTTTTAGCTAGCAACTTGTCATCTACCAAAATGAAAACAAAGATTTTAGGTTTCAGTCCAGTGTAGGGCTTTAAATGCTTTTAATATTAGATCCTGAAAACCTGGGTGTTAGCTGTGGAGATCTCCACTGAACAATCATTAGACCTTGTTGAGTGTTTGGTATGGCATTTTATTTTGTGACGTTGGCAAGGAAAACCTTACATAACACAAATTTGATACAGTTTTTGTGTGGGAATACACTGTGAAATAGTTTCCATAATTCCGTTGAATTCTGATCGCAAAATGCATGAGTTTGTAACTGCCGACCAATGCATTGCCTTTGCCTAAAATTGAGCTAACCTCAGGAAATCCAGGAATTTGTTTCTGTGTCCTGGCTTTAGTATTCCAAATGGTTTCATTTATTTATTGATTGATTATTGTTTGTTTTTTGACATTCCAGGTTTCGGTGATCCTGCATTTAGGATTTTTTATGCATTCTGGGTTTTAGTAATTTTGTGCTCTGGGTTTCATTATTCCTGCATTTTGGGTTTAAGTATTCCGGCATTCCGGCATTCCGGCATTCCGGCATTCCGGCGTTCCGGCGTTCCAGCGTTCCAGTGTTCTGCGCTTCAGTACAACCCAAGTCTTATTTAATAATTTTACAGTAAAGCAGCAGATTTTTTCCATTGTTATAATGATGTTACTGTTTGTAACACTTTTTACTTGTGCGTTTGCCCATGAATAACGCAGAAGAAGAATGAGATTTTTGCCACCGCAAATTGATTGGTGTGAATGCGATTTAGGCACTGTATGCAATATTACATGCAATGGTGGGCTTGTGTCTGGCTAGGCCTTTAAGTATCTTGATGAACAAACACAACATTGAGACTAACTTGTCCTCTCCAGGTCAGTTATTTAGCAGCTTACACTTTATTTCAGCCTATGATATTTCGACCTTGGTCAACTTACAGTCGTTGACAGATGAACTTATTAAAAATCCCACGTCAGTAAAAGATAAATTTACGATTCATACACAATATTCGTTTTATTACTCACCACGTTTTGAGGTTTATTGGCTTAAAAGGCTTCACAAACGTCGCTCTTTGGACAATCACAGACGCCATATTGAATTCTTGACTAGCCTGAGTGACACCCCCGGTTGTGACCTTGTTTGCGTGACTATCGCGCGAATTTACATAAAGTCGTTCAGTTGTCTTGTTTGATTTGTTACTACATATATATCTCAAGCAGAAAACGGTTTTCTTGGAGTTACAAGGACTTCGAAAAAAACCCGGTAAGGTGATAAGAAATTCTTGCCATTAAAGGTGCTAAATTTGTTGCTTTAAAAATCCGAAATAAATCTTTTGGAAGCGGCTGGCAACTTGAGACTCGGTGCCCGTTTCATTTTGTTTTAATAAAAGCGACTGTTTTTCTCGTTTTCAGCAACAAACGTCGCCCCAGATATCGTTAATTATATGAAAACTAGAATCTAGAAGACTTTTTGTAGACTTTGCCTCGTAGTAATTCAGAGAACTTTCTCAGTTTCCGAGCATCTGCTGAAAGTACGAATTTACGATCCTTTTGTATACTCGGCCTCCACATTTTAATTATGTAGATGTTATTTGCCAATGTTTCGGTTTCGTCCGGGTGTCTCGAGGTCAATTTCCAAAGGCAATCTTTATTCTTCATCCTCAGTTCTAAATGACTCACGCTTCGATGCTTTCCTCTTGAAACAACTGATGTTGAATTTTATGTTATAATTGCGACTTAATTAAATAAGACAACGGTTATAGAGTGTGTATACCAGCGCTAAACTCCTGCTGCAGTTTTCGATGTTATTACTTGTCAACGTCAATTAGTGAAATGCATTACTATCACTGTGCGTTTTCTTTTCTGTTCTACGAAAAAGGCGTTAAAATTGATTCGTTTGAGGGTATGCAAAAGTAAGTTCTTGCGGCAGTCATTTGCATAAATTTGTCACGAATAGTTTTATTTTCCGTGAAAATTGAACTCGCCCCAACTCGCCACAGGTTGTTGCAGGATCACACTAGTTATGCAACACTTTGAAATGGTATACTGTGGAATATCCCACGGGTCACTTGTATTTTCACCGCTATACACACCAGCCTTTAGGCGAGTGTGTATACCAAGAAAATGCAAGTGACAAATGGGATTTTTCATAGTATACCATGCCGTAGAAAATATACACGCAGAGCATGATGGGAAGGTTGGGTGTTCACCGGTGCTGATGTTGGTTTTAGTGCGTTTATTTTAGTTCACAATGTCATACAAAGAAGCAAATGATGTGTTAAACTACTGGCTTGGAGGTGGTGATCGTTCAAAGAGACCACGCTGGTTCGGAGGTGGAGAGGAAGCCGCGCAAGAATTACGAGACAAGTTTGGAACGTTGGTCAGTGAAGACCCCACAGTTCTGGTCCTGTATTTGTCACGCAACGCTACGCTCACAATGTACACACATGTTGAGCGCTTTCACGTAACGTCATAAAATTCTAAAATCAAAAACTAAAGAGCCACCAAAGTTTTTATCCTCATCAGGCAAAAGAGGTGCTAAATTCATTTCTGTTTACATCGTTTCAGATCCAGAGTGTCTTTTTTGTTAATGGGGTTATGGTGTTTATTATCCTTCAAATATTTTTCCCACCACAAGGGATCTGAAAATCAGGGAATATCACTGTCACTAACCATTCAATAAATAAGGGACGGACCATTATTTTTTGAAGGGGGGGTAGGGGGTGGGCAATTTGGAAAAAAGTTCCTGCACAGCAAAAACTGCTGAAAAAAGCGTGCAAGGGGAGCCATGAGGAGCCATGAGGAAAGAAATTGAGCAAGTGCTTTCTATTATCCAGGACCTATTTTTGATATTTAAAAAAGCTTGGAAATCCAATGGTGCTCTATCGAGCTCTTATAGGATCTTATATCTGATAAAACTAGAACCTCAGAAGGATTGGCAATTTTTAATTTTGGCGATATGACTACATCCCATGAAAATTGAGGGACGTGTAGGTGTGGCTGGGTTTGAAATGGTCACGTGCAAATGTTACTTAATGTAACCTTTACCTCTTAGCTTGCGGAAAACCGGAATACACCCGTTCGTTTTCTTTACAGGTTGAGAAAGCAAGAAACGACGAGCTAAAACATTGGGAAAATGATCCTAAAGCAACTCTAGCATTAATTATTTTACAGGATCAGTTCCTTCGCACTCTTTACAAGGTTTGTGGCAAATATCAGGTGACCAACCGACTTATATTAGTTATATACTAACCAAACGAACGTATCACTAACTCAACGAACGAAAGAAAGTATGATAGCATACACGTGCGAACAAATGAGTGAATGGAGAAATTTACGAACGAGCTACCATGCCAACCAACAAACAAACACGAACGAACGCACGAACGAACGAACGAACGAACGAAAGAACGAACGAGCGAACGAGCGAACGAGCGAACAAACGAACGAGCGAGCAAACGAACAAACGAACGAACGAACGAACGAAAGAGTGAACCAACCAACCAACCAGCGAGCGAGCGAGCGAGCGAACGAACAAACGAGCGAACGAACGCACGAACAAATGAAAAAACGAATGAACGCACCAATATGCGCACGCACAAACAAAATATAATAATAATGAAAAAAAAGGTTCTTATTGCACATTTAGAATTCTCAATGCGCTTACAATTGCATATGATTAAAAAGAATAAAAACCTAACTAAAAGATGCAATTATTAAAATCTATGACTAGGTTAAAAGGAAATGTTTTAAGGTTCTTTTTAAAAATCGCTATGCTCTCAGACTGTTTGGTATAAAAAGGTAGGTCATTCCAAAGTTTCGTGGCGTAAAAAGAAAAGGATCAGACAGACGTGCCAATAAACGAATGAAAGTACACACTTACGTAGGAATGTATTCTCGAACGTATAGACTCACGAGGGAGGGAACGAACAATCGAATGAATTACCAAACGAACGAGTGCGCGAACAAAGGTAGGATGGAAAGAGGTAGGAACCGATTTAACGTGAAAGAAAAAGTCAAACCGGGAAAGTTATAGAAAGAGTTGTCTATCCAATCAAAATGCGTCTTGAAGTGTCCCACTAGGTGAATTAATATTGTTTTGGTTATTCCAGGGTAGCCCTGTGGCTACATCGAGGGATCTTTACTGTCAAGAGCTCGCCGAAAAGGTAAGTCATACAAGGTACTTTTCACATTGCACTCAAGTTTTAGAAGGAGCGTAGCCAGAAAAAATTGTGACCGTGGTAATGTCTATGGTTCATTCTTTTACTAGCTATTAAGGTGTTTATGATGACTAAAAACAACAAAACTGAAAACTAATGAGTGAGGCAAGTGCCTCGGTTTACCTGTTAGGAGCGTACGGCCCTGCTTATATAGCTGTTCGTTTCAATCATTTTCATTTTCAACCACACACTTACCAATGACACGCACTTTGTCATTGTTTCTTAATCTGTTTTACTTTTTTCTCTTTTGAAAGTTCATACAACGTGAGACTCACGACCACTTGAAGTTCAGCCCTGCTGCAAGACTTTTTCTTTATCTTCCACTCGAACACAGTGAGGATAGAGGGAAACAGGTACACGAGACATTCATTTAAAAAAGCCGTGAGGTGGAAATCACGTTTTGTCGTTCTAAAAGTAATGCCAATCCCACTCATCCTCCTCGCCCCCCCCCCTCCCCCCCGCGGGCATTTGACGGGCATTTGACATTTTGTTTTCTAAATTTGGCAAATGTCCAACCGTGAGGCAGCTGGCTCCATGGTGGGGCCTTGAAAAAAGCGCAAATGCCCCACCCTTGAATAACAGTAGCTCAATGCCTCAGTCTAAAACCGTATATTTAAATTTTCAAAGGTGTTTCTATTCGAATTCTCACAGATCCTTCATAAAACTATGGAGACATGTCAAGACCGATTCTTTTTCTTCTGGTTCTTGGTTTGATGAAATGAATCCTTGAAAAGATTTTCCATTTTTCTAAAGCAGATGGTGTCTAAGCGTCAGTTTCCCGACGTGCCCTTCAAAATGTTGATTAAATTGTTAACTATCTCCGTCCTTTGCAGGAACTTAGCGTTCAGCTTTTTGCTCAGCTAGAGAATGATACCAAAGGTAGTGAAGAGGAAGCCTTTGGGAAAGGAGGATATCGCTTTGCCTGTCTTCATAAGGTGTGTTTACGTCATCTCTCAAAGGAGCGAGGCGGACGCGAAAATGAAAGGCGACTAGGGAAAGAAAGGCTCGAACTTTTTCATCCCAGTCCTACCTTCAAGTTTGCTGTTACGCCCGAGGTCATTCGCGTTCAATCCGGAGGCCTGGAACACTCTGTCCACGAACATTTGGAGTGTTGGACCAATGGAGATGAATCGAATGACAAGTTGATAATCGAGTATTTTTTGTATTGCATTTTCAGGAAGTCGTGGACAGATTTGGTCGCTTTCCACAGCGGAACAAAGTTCTGGGCAGAGAAAACACACCAGAAGAAGAAGATTGGCTAAATAATTTACCTAACAAGTACAAATGGTGAAGCATACACAGAGTACTACTGAACTGTACACTGATTTTGGTAATACACTTTAAAAATGCGCCGATCAGCTCGAAATTTCAATGTTTGATTTCTTTGGTTCATATTCCCCTCATTTCAGTTTGTACAAACTCAGTCGCCTTTCTCATTATTTTAAAGAACACTTGGTTAGTTGTCAGTAACGTTCACCTTGTTTGTCACGTACCTCTCCCACATGAGGAAAGATTGCGTGGCAGGCTGACAACAAAATCACGTCTGAGGACGTGATCGGGCCTTAATTTAGCATATTGATTCAATATTAAAGTTATTCAATATTCAATTTTTAGTTAGCTCACCGAATTCATCCTTGAACAAATCCCGGGAACAAATATGTTCCAAGTTGAGGAACGTTCTAATCGAAAAAATATATATATTATTTAACAAATAAAGAAGCCTATGCCGTGCATTACACTGTGATAAAACACGACGGGCATTTGAGAACACGAGGGAAATGTAGAAAACATGAGCCGCGCGTGAGTGCTTTCTACATTTCTCTAGTGTACTCAAATGTCCGGAGTGTTTTATGACAGTGTAATACACGGCTTAGGCTTGGGTTTTTGACCAGTCAGAGCGCGCGCAGGGTCCTAGCTATATTATGAAATAAAATAAAATGTTTTCATTCATATTATCATTGCATTTAGTTTGTTTATTCCCACAAACCATACAGTTGATAGAAACCGAGAGTAAACCGCCAAACTGTTTCAAGATAACCCACTGACCGATCTATCAAACACAATTACCCTTTTATTTGTAAATGTCTGAGATGGAACACCCCAAAATGTGTAGTATGAAAAAACAAGCGTTTTTCACCTTAACTGGCACCCTCACTCGTCACCTGAATTACAGGAAACTTCTCTCCTGCTCTGGAAAGCTCTGTGCCCAGTCTCCCCTGGCCTAAATTGAGATATAATTTCACTGACCATGGGTCCAAATTTTTTCCTCGTCCACCTGTGGTCCACGATGACAGCACTTCTTTTCTGTTCCTAGCAGAATTCAAGAAGCATTTCTTCCCAAAAATGTACCCCTTTTTGTACCACTTGCATTTTGAAACATTGAATTATTTGTTACCACGTTTTGATGTTTATTGGTCTAAAAGGCTTCTTAGACGTCGCTCTTTGAACAATCACAGACGCCATAATGAATTCTTCCCTTGCGTGAGTGACACTCCGGGGTGTGACAATGTTTGCGTGACTATCCCGTGAATAAAGCTGTTCCCGGTCTTGTTACTTACATATCTCAAGCAGAAAACGGTTTTCTTGGAGATACAAGGACTTCTAAAACCCGGTAAGGTGAGAGGAAAGTCTTGCTTCTCAAGCTGCTAAATTTATTGCTTTGAAAATCCAAAATAAATATTTTGGACGAGGCTGGCAGCTTGAGACTCGACGCCCGCTTCGTTCTGTTTTATTAAAAGCGACTGGTTTTCTCGTTTTCATTGTCAGAAGTTGCCCCAGATATCATTACTTAAATGAAAACTAGGATCTAGAAGACTTTTTGTAGACTTTCTGTTATAATTCGAAGAATTTTCTCAGTCTTCGAGCATCTGTTGTAAGTATGAATTTATTTTGCCATGTACA
This sequence comes from Orbicella faveolata, assembly GCF_042242905.1. Classification (NCBI taxonomy): domain Eukaryota; kingdom Metazoa; phylum Cnidaria; class Anthozoa; order Scleractinia; family Merulinidae; genus Orbicella; species Orbicella faveolata. The sequence continues at coordinate 1,078,307 of NW_028301536.1, read as the reverse complement.
CTCGGCCTCCACATTTTAATTATGTAGAAGTTGTTTGTCAATGTTTGGCTTTACTTGTGGGTGTCTCGAGGTCAATTTCCGAAGGCAATCTTTATTATTCATCCTCAGTTCTGAATGACTGACGTTTTAATGCTTTCCTCTTGAAACAATTGACGTTGAATTTCATGTTATAACTGTGAAAGCGTGGGGAACAACCGCATGCATGAGATTAGGGACAAAAACACATGTATCAAAATGTTCCTTTACATATAAGAGTATTACAGAATTTATCGTTCTTTCCGTCGACGAAGAAGATGGCATTCTGCTTTCAAGACAAATGAGCCCTCTACCAGCTGCAGCGGAGCTGTATCCTAAATTAAAGGCAGAATAAAAATGTGGCTTAATCAAGAAAACGGCCATTGAATGCCAGAGATAAACTCCTGCTGCGGTTTTCGATGTTAATATTACTTGTCAACGTAAATTACCGAAATGCATTACCATCACTGTATTTTGGTCTACTTTTTCTGTTATGTTCTGCTAAAGGGTTTGAAATAGATTTTTGAGGGTATGCAAAATCTTATTTTTTCACCGCCAATAACAATAGAGACAATATGAAACTTAATCCTTCGCTGAAGGCGCCCTAAAATTTACGACTCATTTGCATATGTCACGAATTTTTCGCGAAAATTAAAATAACTCGCGACGGGTTGTTGCAGGATTAGGTTTGTATTTGACGTGAACTGCCAAACCCGTGTTTTGCTGGACTGTTAATCGTCGCACCTGTTCACCCTGTTCTCGTTTGGTTCAGTTTAATTTAGTTCACAATGTCATACAAAGAAGCAAATGATGTGTTAACCTACTGGTTTGGAGGTGGTGTTATTTCAAAGAGACCACGATGGTTCGGAGGCGGAGAAGAAGCAGCGCAAGAAATACGAGACAAGTTTGAAACGTTGGTTAGTGAATTCTGGCGCTCTCTCTGTCACGCAACGCTACGCTCTCGGGAGAGATTGGCTGGCTGTCTCCCGAGAACGTAGCGTTGTGTGACAGAGAGAGGGCCAGAACTGGAAGATTAAAGATTTTTTGACGGTTTAAAAAGCAAGTAAGTCTTTTGCAGGAACAGAAAGACGCACTTAAATAGTAATGGCACATTTTTGCTGACCTGAAATGTTCTATAGTATAGTTGAGGGAAGGGTGGGTGTGGCTAGGTGTGAAACGGTCACGTGCAAATAACAGCGACTTATTAGGTCGCAGAAAACCTGAATTCACTCATTTGTTTTCTTTACAGGTTGAGAAAGCAAGAAACGACGAACTAAAACACTGGGAAAATGACCCCAAAGCAACTCTAGCATTGATTATTTTACAGGATCAATTCCTTCGCAGTTTGCACAAGGTTTGCGATAAATGTCGGGTGACCCACTGACTTATACACCAACCAAACGAACGACATACCAACTGAACGAACGAACGAAGGTGTTAAGGTATGCACGTGCGAACAAGTTAACAAATCGACAAATTAACGAACGAACTACCAACAAACAAGCGAACGCACAAACAAAAGAACGAAAGAATGAACGCATGAACGAACGAACGAACGAAAACGGACGGACAGACCGACAGACGGACGGACGGACGAATACGCGCACGTAGGAACAAACGGACGTACGAATGAGCGAACGAACGAATGCACCTACGAAGGAATGCATGTACGAACAAATGTACTCACGAAGGAGCGAGAGAACACTCGAATGAATGAGCGAACGAACGAACGAAAAAAGGTAGGATGGAAGAATGTAGAAAGCGACTTAACGAGGAAGAAAAAGTTTAAGCCAGCCTGTTATAGAAAGAGTTATCTATTCTGTGAGTGTTACAATAATACGCGACTGTTTATCCAATCAAAATGCGTTTGCCGGTTAGAGACAGTGTTCTCTAGGGCTGTCTTGAGATGTCCTCCTATTTGAATTTTGGTTATTCTAGGGTAGCCCTGTTGCCACATCAAGGGATCTCTACTGTCAAGAACTCGCTGAAAAGGTAAGTCAAACAAGGTACTTTTCACATTGCACTCAAGTTTTAGCTGTTCGTTTCAGACATTTTCAACCACACACTAACCAATGACATGCACTTTGTCATTGTTTCTTAATCTGTTTTACTTCTCTCTCTTGAAAGTTCATACAACGTGATACCCACGACCACTTGAAGTTCAGCCCTGCTGCAAGACTTTTTCTTTATCTTCCACTCGAACACAGTGAGGATAGAGGGAAACAGGTACAGGAGACAGTCCTTTAGAAAAGCCGTGAGGTGGAAATCACGTTTTGTCGTTCTAAAAGTAAAAGTAGAGTCAAATCAAAGGAAACTCGAGTATTTTCAAAGGTGTCCTTCGAATTCTCCCAGATCATTCATGACTCTATGGAAAGAAGTTAAGACCGAATTATTATTATTTTCTTTGTTGATTTTTAGTTTGATCAAAGAAACGTTTGAAAACATTTTCCATGTTACTAAAGCAATTGGCGTCTTTGGGGCCAGTTTTTCGATGCGTGCCCTTCAAGATGTTTTAAATTTGTTTTTTCATCCTTTGCAGGAGCTTAGCGTTCAGCTTTTTGCTCAGTTAGAGAAAGACACCAAAGGCACTGAAGAGGAGGCCGCTGGGAAAGGATGGTATCAGTTTGCATGTCTTCACAAGGTGTGTTTACGTCATTTAGTGAGAGTCGCAAGGTTCGTGTCATTTCTGAAGGGACCGGAGCGCGTGCGAAAATGACAGACGACTTGGGAGGAAAATGTTTCGTCCCAGTCCTCGCTCCAAGGTCCAAGGTCATTCGCGTTCAATCCGGGAGCCTGGAACAAGCCATGACAGAACATTTGGAGTGTTGAGCCATTGGAGATCAATCGAATGACAAGTTCATAATCGAGTACAGACTGTTCACAGCCTCTCTTTTTACGCCCGCGAAAGAAAAAGCGAGCGAAGCGAGCACGAAGTACGCGGATGTGGGGTTTGCGAGCGAAGCGACTGAGCTATTTCTCTCGCGATTCTATCCGCTCGTTCAACCATCGAATAAATATACGAGAAAATAGAGGGGTGTGAACAGTCGGCTAAATAGAGTATTTTCTGTATTGCATTTTTAGGAAGTCGTGGACAGGTTTGGTCGCTTTCCACAGCGAAACAAAGTTCTGGGCAGAGAGAACACACCAGAAGAAGAAGAATGGCTAAACAACTTACCTGTCAAGTTCAAATGGTGAAGCATACTTGGAGTACTACTGAACTGTCCACCGGTTTTGGTCATACACCTTGAAAAATGCCCCGATCAGCTCGAAATTTCAATGTTTGATTGATCCTTTGGTTCACATTCTCTCCCTCCCTTTCAGCTGGGACAAAACTGAAGGGTTAATGTACGGTGTTCTGTTTACGGAACTTCTTTTTTTTTAAGTCACGTTTCTCATCATGTCAATAACGATAAGTTGTCAGTAACATTCTTCTTATTGGTCACGCAATCTTTCTCTCACGAGGAAAGATTGCGCGACGGACGTGGAACAAAATCGCGTTTGAGGACGTGAAATCTTCGTGCAGGGGAATTGAATTTTGAAAGTTCAAAGTTTGAGCGGGGTTAAATTAAATATATTCATACAATGTTTATTCCTTTTTTTTTAGTTAGCTCACCGAATTCATCGATGAACAAATGTATTCCAAGTTGAGGAACGTTCTAATCGAAAAAATAAAATGTTTTCATCATATTATTGCTTCTCAGTTGTGTATTCCTGCAAATCATGTATTCGATAGAGATCGAGAGTGAAGCCATTTTCAAAGATCGGCCAGCTCTCAGTGCTCTCTATGAGATTGGGCGTTTATCTGCTGGTCGGTCAGTAGGTTATGGCTACGATCGATACTCGGCACCGGAAGCTGGTCAATCTTTGAAAATGGTTTCAACTTCGCGTTTTCGTGGTCATACTGAAAAAGATATACCTTTGATTTCTCGGGAATCACCTACAGGTGCACATGGAGTTGTGTAAACGGCAAAGAGCTCAATAACAACTCTATGTCATCTTATTACGTGCTTCGAGAAAAGGGATCTTTTCAAGGTTTAAGGCTAAGTAAAGCCATGTGTTCTTGCCAATTTGCGGCATTACTTTGAAAAGCAATTTAACGAGCAAATCACGGAAGCTGATTATAATTCCGTAGCAAAACCAAATTCGCTCTCTTACCACCTCTCTGTAGCGAGTTGACACAAATAGTTTTGCAAAAGCAAAATGCAAACAAACTGCATTTATACTTGTAGACGAATGTTCAGTATCAATACAATTTCTTAGAACTAAATGAAAAACATGCCATTTGGGCACACGGTTGTCCGCTTGCCCAGTCTGTTAAAAGCTTTCCACTCTAAACTCGACCCAGGTTCTCTCTCCCTCACCGCCTTGGTCGTTGAGGCGCGTGAGTGACACCCGTGGTGTGACAATGTTTGCGTGACACCCAGGAAGCTTATCGGGCGCAAACGTACCCAATGTAGTGGATAAATGATAAGGCAGTTTCATTGTCGGTTGTCTTGGTACTTACTTATCTCAAGCAGAAAACGGTTTTCTTGGAGCTACAAGGACTTCCAAAACCCGGTAAGCTGCTAATAAAGTCTTGTTTTAAAAGCTGCTAAATTTGCTGCTTTGAAAATCTAGAATAGATATTCTGGAAGCGGCTGACCGCTTGAGACCTTTATACGTCTGCCTCATTCTGTTTTATTTAGAGACAAGTTTTCTCGTTTTTACTACTAAAATCGGATGCCCCAGATATTAATTGTTAATCACATGAAAAGTAGGATTCCGAAGGCCTTTTTGCAGAGTTTGGCTTGCTCCGTTTTCGAACATGAAATCTGTGGTGAGTACGAATTTAGATATTTGCCATGTATAAAGTCGGCCCCCAATTTTAATTATGTACATGTCCTTTGTCTAGCTCTCAGATGTTTGGGTTTCTAGCGGGTGTCTCGATGAAAATACCAAAGGCAATCTTTATTGTTCGACTTAACACTTTCCTCTTGGAACAAACTGGTGTTGGATTTCATACTATAATTCTGAAAGTGTAGGAACAGAATTGTAAAGGAGAACAACAGAAATACATGTATAACAACGTTCCTAATTAAAAAAATATATATTAATCAATTTATTGTTACGACGAAAAAAAAATGGCATTCTGCTTTCAAGATGAATGTACCCTTTACTAGCTGCGCACAACGGAGCTGTATCCTAAAGGCGAAATAAAATTGCGACTTAATCAAAACTACGGCTATAGAATGTATAAACCAACGATGCACTCCTGCTGCAGTTTTCATTGTTATTACTTGTCAAGGTCAATTAGTGAAAAGCGTTACTATCACTGTTCCTTTTCCATTGTTACTGGCGGTGAAATAAATAACAATTTTGACCAATGAGAATCTTGATCCTTCGCTGAAACTTATCAAGATCTTGCGGCAGTTTTTTTTTTTTTGCATAGAGTTATCACGAAAAGTTCTATTTTCCTTGAAAATGGAAATAAGGACAGGTTGTTGCAGGATCATGTTTGCATTTCACTCGAACTGCCAAAACCCGCGTTTGTTGGATTGTATAGTCGCCTGTTCACCCGCTCAGTGCTCGTTTGGTTCATTTATTTTAGTTTCGCAATGTCATACAAAGAGGCAAATGATGTGTTAAACTACTGGTTTGGAGGAGGTGATCGTTCAAAAAGACCACGCTGGTTCAGAAGTGGAGAGGAAGCGACGCAAGAAATACGAGACAAGTTTGAAATGTTGGTCAGTGAATATTAGTCCTGACCGTTCTGGTCCTCCCTCTGTCACGCAACGCTATGCTCACATCGTCGCGTTACGTAACATAGAGGTCTGATTTTGAAGTCTACGATTGGACTGTAATTCGCGTAGTCTGGTAAAACTGGATTTTCGGTATCGACTGATATTTTTTGGTTATTTTTCCTACCCGGTTTTCCAGAGCACAGAGAGAGGGCCAGGGGCCCGTTTCTCGAAAGCCCCGAAAACTTTTCGGGCCCGTAAAGCAACAGCAAAATCTCGAACCTTACGATTACAGAGCTGTTTTATTCATATTAATATGAAGAGAAGGTTCCTTCATACAAGAAGTTTCAGGCGCATGCACTTCTCTGGTTTTAGATTCAGATGGACTAAAAATGGCTTTACGGGCCCGAAAAGTTTCCGGGGTTTTCGAGAAACGGGCCCCAGAAGAATACGCGTTAGTGGTGGGCAATTTCACCTTTGAGGGAAGGGGTGGTTGATTTACAAAATAATATATCATGGAAGTATATTTGTAAATGTCATTCCTTGTTCATTTCATTGTGTTTTTTTTCTTTTTGTTGCTTTCTTTTTATGGTTTGACGAGCAATAACGTGTTTCACACAAACAAAAAGACCTACTTAATTGCGCATTTCTGCTAACCTGGATTATCCTATACTGGGTTTAGTTGGGGGACGGGCACGGGTGGGTGTGGCTGGGTGTGAAACAAACTGTTACCCAAGAGGTTGTTGAATTCACCCATTTGTTTTCTTTGCAGGTTGAGAAAGCAAGAAACGACGAACTAAAGCACTGGGAGAATGACCCCAAAGCAACTCTAGCATTGATTATTTTACAGGATCAATTCCTTCGCAGTCTGTACAAGGTTTGTGCACGACAAATATCGGGTGCACGACAAATATCGGGTGACCGACCGACTTATATACAAACCAAACGAATGTGACATAAACGGGTGAGCGAGCATGAATGAATGAATGAATGAATGAATGAATGAATAATGAATGAATGAAGGAATGACAACTTTATTTAAGTCTCAGTCTTAACAGCTGAGCACAAGTGTTCTACTAATTGGGGAGACTAAAATATAAAGTAAAATGTATTCACGTAAGATTTAGTAAAATTAAGAAAATATTAGAAAATTTAAATTGAATAAAAAAAAAGAAAGTAATTTGTTGATAAATACTATCATAACATTATCACCTAATAGTTATTTAATAACTAACTACATAGATGAACAGCAAGAACGACGCATACATCCGTCGTCCAGCAGAGAACTAACGTCTGCATGAAGGCATACACGTGCGAACAAGTTAACTTATGGACAAGGGAACGAACGAACTACCAACCAACAAACAAACACACGAACGAACGAACGGACAGACGGACGGACGAACAAACGAACGAACGAACGAAAGAACGAAGGAACGAAGGAACGAAGGAACGAAGGAACGAAGGAACGAGGGAACGAGGGAACGAGGGAACGAGGGAACGAGGGAACGAGGGAACGAGGGAACGAGGGAACGAGGGAACGAGGGAACGAGGGAACGAGGGAACGAGGGAACGAGGGAACGAGGGAACGAGGGAACGAGGGAACGAGGGAACGAGGGAACGAGGGAACGAGGGAACGAGGGAACGAGGGAACGAGGGAGCGAGGGAGCGAGGGAACGAGGGAGCGAGGGAACGAGGAAACGAGGAAACGAGGGAACGAGGGAACGAAGGAAAGAAGGAACGGAGGAACGGAGGAACGGAGGAACGAGGGAACGGAGGAACGAGGGAACGAGGGAACGAAGGAACGAGGGAACGAGGGAACGAAGGAAGGGAGGAACGGAGGAACGGAGGAACGGAGGAACGAAGGAACGGATACACGCACGAAAGAGCAAATGTACGCACCCAGGATTCAACCTACGAACAAACTAACGCGCGCGCGAACGAAGAAACGAACATACGTACGTACGAACGAACACACCTACGAAGGAACACATACACGAACGTATGAACTCACGAGAGCACGAAAAAACGCTCGAATGAACGATAGTCCGTCAGCTGAGGTGGTTGTATGGCTCACTTAAGGGGAACATACGAAACTTGTATATTCTTAATCTTTGACTCTTGAAGACCATAAAAATGCATGATAGCAAGGATGGAACGGTAGCTTTCACTTTGTAAATCGAATTTTAAATATACCTCCAATACCCTCCTTTTGGTCGCCATCTTGGAATTCTAAATAATATTTTCTTATGTTTCTTTTCTTAGAGGCACACGATATTTTGCCTGGGCGTATATTTGGAATAATTTGTATCTTAGATATTATTTCAGTGTTGTCTGTAGTTGTTCAAGCTATGATGACGTCATAAATTACGTCACAATGGCCGCCATTTTGTTTTCTAGTTTATCAAAAATTGTCAAAAATACTCCGCTACTAGCGTCGTATTTCAACTGTCTTCTTTGTGGTGACGGCTCCTCTCCAGATTGCTGCTTGATAATTTGCTCTTGTAACGCGACGTCATAGAGATGACTGACATGGCTGCAAAGCCTCTGGCTAGACTTTCCCGCCTCTGGCGCAGTAGACTTCATAGTGCAGCGCATCCATACTCTGGCACCCCTTCTCGTACAGCTGTCACATGAGCGCTTCCTCCAGTATCTCTCCGGATGCTGTTCACTCCTTCCCAATTCTCGCCATAGTTCGGACCTACCTTTCACTGTATTGAAGAATTAGAAGCTGAACTGCTCACCAGAGAGTATCACAGCCTGTGATTCTGTGTACGCCAATTAGGACTTTCATGAAGTAGAGCTTGTCAATGCCTTGGTCACGTTACTTCTCCAAGCTGTTAATAACTAAAGAAATTTTGTCATTCTGGTCTTTCCGCCTCTTCCATTCTTCATGTAGCACATTCCAAGGTTTTGGCTTTGACCAAGCAGGAGGGCAAAGATGTCAGTGTCGGGGTGGATGACGCACCTGCCTCCCACGAACCAAGCATGGAGAACCAGCCTCTTCATGTTTACACCCTATCTCAGGAACTGGTTCGCATGTGGCTGCGTCTTAGTCTCTAGCACTGATCTTCAATTGTTACGTACATGATCCGGTCACTGAGCCTGCCTCAGAATGCTTCTTTCTTCCACAGTAACACGAGGGAATTGGCAATGTCAAGCTTGTTTGCAGTGACACTGAAAAGCTTGTTCCCTGACTTCGCAGTATAGGCAGGGAGTATGTTCTTGTACTGTTCAACGTCAGAGGTAGACACTCTTTAAAATCTTTCGACATTCTTGATTGATACCTCTCGATACATGTCACACACTCTTCCACGTGCCTGTTGCCGGTGCTCATTACCAACTCAAACACTCTCTTAGCGACCACATGAGACATACCTCCAGAGGGCGGGATATTCAACTTCTTCAAGACCACCATTCCAGGTACACTGAAAATACTGGTTGCGTTCTCTGGGTATTTCTCGGTGACTGTGACACTCTAGCTGTTGGGAGGCTTTGTACAGTTGTTTTTCGCGGGAGTCCACAAGGATCGGCAAGAGACCGACAAGTGCCATCAGAGCAAATACATCTCGATCCATACGAGGAGGAAGTACTACATCCTAGTTGCGAACCTTACGCACAGCCTACAGATCCTTAAAAGACTTCAGCTTGGCTTTCTTCAATAGATCTAAGTGATCTGAAGTGGGATTAGATGAGCAACGGTCGTTACAAAGTCATTCACTGCCTTCTTTACCTTGCTCTTGGCCTGCAATAAGTCATCACTTACTTCTGTTGTCGCTTTGATACCCTGGCGTGGAGAAGCTCGTTAGTATTGCATCTTGTTTCCTGATCCACCAGCTTTCCTACAGCTTTGATGTCTTCTTTGATGCAGGCTAGAACCAACTCCTTAAGGATGTAGGTCTGTGATGAGGTAATAGCCCAATACTCGTGAAGAAGCTTCCTAGGTTAACCTAGAACCCTGACAACCGTATACAATGCATTCATTCACCAATGATCAGATCATAGTTCAGAGGAAACACGTTCGCACTTTCGTTTGTGAGACCGCGTGTTTGGGAACTGGTGCTGGATGTAGGAAACAGGCAAATGTTTTTGAGGGCTTTGTTTCAACAAAGTTGCAATTTAAACAAATATTTTATCTACTTGCCCTATTTTTATGAAGTAATTTTGAGAACCGTACCCACAATGTGTTTGCAATGATAATAAGTGCAAAATGATCATATTGTGACCAATAATCAGGAGTTGTGACGTCACTTATGACGTCATGTACTGATAATTTAAGCACTAGAACAAATTGACATCATGTTTGTAGTTCCGATACGTTTAAAATTTACATTTGAAACACGATTCGCTTACATTAAAGGAATACAAACCACTTTTCAGCGTTCCCCAAAAATCCAAGATGGCGGCAAAAGAAGGGTATGTAGGGCAAAATTCAAAATACGCTTTACAAAGTGAAAGCTACCGTTCTTTCCTTGCTATCATACATTTTTATGATGTTTGATAGTCAAAAATTAAGATAAGACATGTTTCGGCTGTTCCCCTTAAGTGAGCCATAAACCCAAATTTTCGGCTCTCAGCTGATGGACTACGAAGGAATAAAGGTAGGATGGAATGAGGTAGGAAACAACTTAACGAGGAAGAGAAGGTTTAAACAAAAGTTAAGTCATTCATTTACTGGGTTATGCTAAATATAGACAGTGTTCTTTAGTGCCGTCTTGAAATGATGGAAGTGTCCCACCAGTTTAATAAATATTATGTTGGTTATTCTAGGGTAGCCCTGTTGCTTTTTCAAGGGATCTTCACTGTCAAGTGCTCGCCCAAAAGGTAACAATGTACTTGTTTCAGTAATTTTCATTTTCAACCACTCACTTACCAGTGTCACGCACTTTGTTATTATTCAGCTCGATTAGCTCGATTAGCTTTTTAGTTATCCTGAGCAAACATTACCTCTTTTTTGTATTAATATATTATATTGTAAAGTTTAACTTTTTTTATTATTTGGTAATAAAGCTTGTTGTTGTTGTTATTGTTTCTTAATCTGTTTTACTTCTCTCTGTTGAAAGTTCATACAACGTGAGACTCACGACCACTTGAAGTTCAGCCCTGCTGCCAGAATTTTCATTTATCTTCCAATCGAACACAGTGAGGATAGAGACAAACAGGTTAGTCAAACATGGTACTTTCCTTTAAAAAAGCCGTGAGGTGTAAATCGCGTTTTGTCGTTCTAAAAGTAAAACTAGAGATTGTTTGGCGCGTTTCCCAAGGGAAGTTATAGAGGTTTATAGTTATTCAAGTGTACAGATGCTTCAAAGAAATAAAAATCTAGCTTGTCGAAACTCGGGTCTTGGCCTGGTATGTTCAAAGTTGTTTTCCGTTGAATTCTTCCAAAGGTCTGTGACTTTATGGACACAAGTTAAGACCGACTTTTTTGGTTTATTTAGTTTGATGAAATTAACGTTTGATAATATTTGCATGTTTCTAAAGCAGATAGCTTTTAATTAAACGCCAGTTTCTCGACGTCCCTTCAAAATATTGATTTGTTTTTAACTATCTTCGTCCTTTGCAGGAGCTTAACGTTCAGCTTTTTGCTCAGTTAGAGAAGGACACCAAAGGTACTGAAGAGGAATCCAGTGTAAAAAAATTGCATTGGTGTGCTGGTCTTCATAAGGTGCGTTTACGCCTCTTAATAGGGAGTTTAAGCAACGACGGCGGCAACGCCGCGGACGAAGCCTTGTCAAAAATTAATTATATTTTACCAGCGAAATTCGCAATTTTCTAGATCTGTTCAGTCCGCCAATGGCTCTTAAAACGTGCTCAGACTAAATATGCAAATACGAAAAATTAGCCGTTGTCCTTCGCGTTCCTCAGACTAAGCAGAACTTGGTAATTTTACGTTCTTGTGTTGCAGAGGACGGTTAATGGACAAAGATTTACAATGCACGTGCACAGCTATTGTTTTGCTCATTAAACCTTTTGTTTGGTGACGTTCGTTTCCGTCAACGTCGCGGTTTGCTTAAGCCCTTAAGCCCTTGTCAAACGGCGCATGATAGTCGATGATAGTTGATGACAGTCGGTGAAAATTTGGGGAGAATCATTCAACTATCATGATAGTCGATGACAGTTGAATGATTCTCCCGACTATCATCAACTATCATCGACTATCATGCGCCGTTTGACCAAAGCTTTAAACGGTGCACGTAAAAACCTCATGGCACCGGCTATTTCTCAAAGGAGTGAAAGCGGGTGCAAAAATAAAAGGCGACCAGGGAAAGGCTCGAACTTAATCGGCCGTCGCTTTTGTTTTTTGCATTTTTAGGAAGTCATGGACAAGTTTGGTCGTTATCCACAGCGGAACAAAGTTCTGGGCAGAGAAAACACACCAGAGGAAGAAGACTGGCTAAATAATTTACCTGACCAATACAAATGGTGAGGCATACACAGAGTACTGAATCGCCCACCGATTTTGGTCATACGATTTTAAAATATTTGCCAATTAGCTCGCAATTTCAATGTCTCATTTCTTTGGTTCACATCCCCCTCCCCCTACCTTTCAGTTTGGACGAGAAAGCGAGAAAGAAATGATCGTTGAGCGATCGAAACATGTCTTGTTTTAAACTTAAAGTTGTCGTCCATTTCTTAAGAATTGTTATTTACCTGCTATTATCCAGACCATTTGGAGAAAGAAATTGAAATCACAGTCGAACCGTAGCATATTCAGTGTATTATAACGCTTTCCAGGTCCTTTTAGGCGCCGTCTACATTACGAAATTTCAAAACGCATCAAATGCTTTCCGTCCACACTACGCCGGAAAAATTTGAAAACGCAACAATCACCGGTCATTTTGGATTTGTGTTTGAGGAAAACTCGGGAAGGAAAATATCATGATTATATCGTAACCTCATTATTCTCGGTAAGCTTCGTTCTTAACATGTTTTCTGCCCACACTAATCGTTTACATATAGATATAAATTTTTAGATATCTTTTAACCTTTTTACAATTGTAAATTTAGTTAGCATCGGGCAGGCGAAGAGCCATCCTGTGGATATACTGCCCGAAATGCCATTATTATTATTATTATTATTATTATTATTATTATTATTATTAAAGCCGGCGTTTTCAAATTCCTCCGGTTTGAAGAGCGTTTTCGAAAAAGCTCCGTTCCCATGACGGATTAGTGTGGACGGTCGGCCTAACCGGAGAAATAGAGCTTCCTTTTTTAAATTCCTCGGGCCTAGAGTGGACGGGGCCTTATAGTCTTTGCTTCTGCACGTGGTGATTCGAATTTGACGCTGCATATTTTAATGAATCCTCGCCCTCCCTGTTTTTCGGCTATTTTTAACAGACAAAATGCGATGCAATCGTGGAACAAGATAGACTAAGCCCTAATCCGTTATCAAATACGTTTTATGTAATTTTATGTATCGTAAACCTATTTATTCTTGATATACTCCGAATACCAAAGCGACGGCAAACAGTGAGCTGTTTATAAAACTGCATTCCGCAAAGTTATCCGCTTTCTCATCCCAGCAGCACATGCTTCCGACCCGAATCGCCTGCCCCATCTTCGGACCAATATGCGTGATGCACACGATCTTGTATCGATCGAAGCCGAGCAGTTTCACCTGGGACTTGACCTCGTCGGAGATTTGCAGGGTTAGATCTCGGCACACCTTCGGCTCGTAGCTTACATCTGCGAGTCTCCTGACCAAGATTTCCTCGGCGATTCTTTTAACAGCAGCTGTGAAGGATCAGTGACAGTATTAAAAAAGAGAGTTATTTTAATTGTCGTGAAAATAAACAAATTGACGTTTCATCTTTTCGGTTCCAGTCCATACGAAAAAACTATATAAAGAGTTTCCTTAATGTTCTGAATGTTTCATGGAGAGAAACAACGTGAAGAGAAACAACTCTTATGTCTTCTCATTACTTCCTTGCCGGACATTGTATTGAAGATGTAAAGAGAAATTAAACGTTCTTCTCTTAGAGATCATTTATACAAGCATATGGAGTTCTATAAACGGCGGAGCGCTTAATAATAACTCTGATCTCATCGGTATAAATCTCCTTCTAGAAAACGGAATAGTTTGAAGGTTCAGCCTTTCCCATTTGCGGCATTATTTTGAAAAGAAGTACTTGACTTATAATTAGCAATTTAATGAGCAAATCACGGAAGCTTAATTCTGTGGAAAAACCAATATCGCTCTCTCAGCATCACTTAGTACTGAGTTGACAAAAATAGTTTTAAGAAAACAAACAATCTGCTTTTATATTTGCAGGAGAAAGTTCAGTACCATACGATTTATTACGAGAACTTGATAACTAACTTACCGGTTGAGAATTTTTTCTGCGGGTCTGGCCCTACACGGTACGTGTTTTCCAAAGTAATCTTGTCCGCTTGACCACTTTGCTCCGACTCCTCTAAGAATTCATCTTCTCGAATCGAACTTCCACTCTTAAGTCTAACACTAACGCTTTCATACCCTTGTAGTTGGTTTAGAGGAGCTTGTGGTGGCTTCTTGACGAGAAAGCTCCGAGTAGAAGCGAGCGAAAGGCTTGTTTTTGAACTTTACTTTTCCCTGGCAAGCTCTGTAGTGCGTCCGCCATGTTGGACACTTCAAGTGAATTCATGATGCCAAAATTCCGGTTATAACTTTGGGCCGTGTCAGGAAGAGAAATATTTCGTCATTGAAATACTTGTCGGAATATTTTGTCTCCGTTTTTCCGTGAAAACAATGCCAATTTTATTGATAACAACAAAGGCAAACTTAATGCGAACTACCTTGGGTTTTGCCCCATTCAGAACTTAATGACCCGTCAAATCGCGGTCTTTTTGTTTGTTTTCTAAAAACCTGTGAAAAGTAATAATAAAAATGTTCTTTAATTGCCTCGAGGGAAATTAACTTAGAACGTCGGTGTTTGGCAAAGACTTTGAAATGTTGCGCCTTCAATACTTCTCAATCTCGCTTTGAAGATTAAGCCATTGAGTAAGACAATGGTTAAGCCGGTTAATTGTAAACAAGAAACAGAGTGGAACAGTGGAAAAAAAATAAGAAATGCAAAAAAAAGAAAAAAAAAGAAAAAGAAAATGACGAGATTAACATGGCAATTTTAAAACGCAAGGAATCCTAAAAGGGATTGTTTAGGGAATCACAAGATTATAGAAAGGAACCTTTTTAAAATGCAAACACTAAGAGCAGTCTTCAGTCTTCACATCAATCGCATTCTCATATTAGTTAGAACAAATATCTGAGAAAGTTCTTCCATACTGGAAAATAATTGGATGTTGCCCTTTCGTGTGCAAATAAGCCGACTATACTTTGTGCAGATTCAACAGACTCAATCGATCTGGACAATCCAGTTCTCTCGCGGACCTTCTGATATTCCAAGCTTTTGGTTTATAAAGCGGTTTTCATTTGACTGTCGTAAAACCAAAACGAAAGTAATCACTTAAGCCAATCACAAAAGACACAGACAATCTAGCGAATCAATCAAAATTCGGAGTAAATCCATGAAGCTAATGCAAAGCGCGGGAAAACGTGTGCGGACAAGTCAGGATTAGTTTCTGTTTTACTTCCGATTGGTTGAGAAAAAAATTTGTGCTAGTTTGTAGCGAATAGTTCTTTAGCACTCTCGGTTTCTCAGAGGAGAAAAAATAAGTAGAGAGCCAGAAAGTAAGAAAATGGCTGATAGTTATGCCAAACCATTACGCTTAATGTAGCAGATGGTGCACACAGTCAGTTGAATTTGTGTGGTGCAGTGTTGAAGTAAATTCTAATTTGAAGTCTGTAGCAATTTTTGGTGTGGGCACCAGACATGCACGATTTTGCACACTGGATTAAACCTACCCCTTATCTGATATCTCTTTACTTCGAAAGGATTCCCGACACCAAAAAATACTGAATTAGCCAGCGTAGTCTTTGAAAGAAGAAACGAGAAATACACTTCGCACCAATAAACAGCACCTTTATTATGGTAGTTTGAAGCTGTACAGAAGTTTAATCCGCCTTACAGATCCCACGGCAAGCATTGCCTTAGTCAACACTTGAACCCGTGATGCCAACACACAAACTTACCTCGGCACATTTCTTTTAGTATTAACAAAGAGAATTGCATCAAATAGTGGAAACCAGATGTAAACGAGCAAGCTCATTTGTTGGATTGAAAGAGAATTAATGAAATTATGTCGGTTTTAGCGAAATAGCCGAGAATTGGTCAAAACTTTTACCATAACTTATCGCTGAAATCTGGGAGCTGTAGTTACCGATATTTTAAAAATGGGCTGCAATTTTAATTGTTAGCTGAAAAATCGTCAAGATTTGACTGGCAACTGAGATACCATGTAGCTGTCCAATCCAGACCCTCTTACTAAAATTGCGAGATTCGTTATATCCCACTCCCGCGTTATATCGCGAGATTTGTAACATCCGTGCGCGGAGTTTGCTTTTTACTTCCGGTTTACACTTGCACTGTATTTTCTTGAATTTCCCCTAAGTGATTAACTACTATATTCCCATGACTTAAACGCTTGACTTTGTATTAACAATTTGAGGGGAAGCTAGCTCTCCATTTAAATTTTTGCACAAAGTGCAAAAATTCCCAATCACATTTCAAAGTAGCTAAAAGGTCATGCCATGTAATGGTCACGCCATGTCATAGTCACACCAGGTCATAGTCACCCTAGGTCAAGCAAGTTTCTTACCTCTTTTATTTCTAAGCTGAAAAAGGTTAAAACGGACATGAAACTTGAACTTACTAATAAAATCTCCGCTATGTTACGAACAAACATTATCTATGGGCGTAAGTTAATTGCTTTCGACTCGAAAGAAATCTCTTTTTTTTTTTCGATTTTGAACTAAGCTTCAACCGCAGTTTTGCAAAGATTTTACGTTATAGGAAAAGGCGTCATTCTTACTTAAACTAACAAAAGGCGTTTCAGTATAAGCAAAGAATTTCGTGATATCTACAACAGACTCTTTCAACGAACCCTTAACTCTTAATCTTTAAGTCTCCCTTGCTTATTGCTAATAACATTTCAGTTTAAATATCAAACAGTATTGAGGATATTACATGTGATTCCTCCAGTTGATGGTTTTCTTTGAAATTTTTTCACCTTGCGAAGCGTTAACGCATAGATCTAAATTTGCTGATCGATAATAAAACAGTCCGCATTTTGAAATTTAGAGACTCTTTGTTGTCGTTAAATTGATGCAGGTATAATCTTAATGAAAGTTTACTACAGAAAACTTGAAAACAGGAAAGGTATTCGAGTACTTTAGAGAATTGGATATGAATATCCGCCATTTTGGATTTTAACTCTCCAGCGCGCGGCCATTTTGGATCCCGTGACGTCACAAGGTTGAAGAAATACTCTAACATTTATTTTCTTTTAACAAATTTTAAGTTGACACTACGATTAAGTTAAACGTAATTTGCTCCAACAGCGGAGGCTTTTTTGTTATAGTTTCAAGACAAAATCCTAATTATACGTTTAGCAGTTTTTTAAGGTACGCGGCAGGCAATATGGTTCCAGACTCTCTATAAAGCTACTCTTCGCGAAGTACGTATAACGCAAATTAGAAAAAAATATCATACGCATTTCAGTATAATTTGCCAATTTTCCCCGTAACAGAACATCGAGCTACATTCTACATTTTTTTTCGACAAAGGCAGTCAAAAAATGCTTGCCTCTGCTTGCTTCAGTAGAATTTTACAATTTGCAAAGTTTTTGCCGAAATCGATACCAGTTTTTAAACCCTAAAGACTATTTACACCGTGGTTTGCTTCATATAATTACATCTCCGTTAGTAACTTCACTTTTCACTTCCTAAATAATTATGTCGTTTACCCAGACAAAATACGATAGTTAAAACCAGATAAGATGTACCACACCGAGACCGGAAATATATACAGGCTCTAGTTAATTTGTCTTTCAGAGTAACTTTCGTCTAACAACATCACAAAAGGACCAATGATTGACAGGTAAACGATCACAAATTTCCCATGAATTATAGTTCGATTTTTGTCAACGTAATTTTCTGCTTAAATTGTAAATTTTGTTGAGGTTCAATGCGAATACGTTTGTTAAAATGTCAATTGGATAAAGATAACATCGGTTAAATCTTTCTTTTTTCTAATTTTTATTTTGACGTCTAATAACTTTTCTCCGCCACGCGAGAATAGAACTAAAAAATAACGTATTACCGCTTAATATTAAGATACAGTGCCTTTGGGACGCTGTATCCTGCTTATTAATAACGCATATCAAATTTTATCGTGATATTATTAACCCGTATTAATTAAACCCTTATTAGTAGTCTTAAGCTCAAGTTTCCTAAAGAGGCTGATAAGCCCGATTAATCTAACCCAGGATTAACGAGAATTTTGATTTGAATTTTGTAACTAACTTTTCGGTGAGGTTTTCAGTTTGTATTGTTTGGTTGTCTGTTTTGAGTTTGAATAATCTCAAACTACGCAAAACATAAGAACTGAAAAAACATTTTGACACCAGGAAAATTAATACTTCCTTTAACTTTTAATCCTGAATTAGCGTTAACCGCCTTTCGAACAACCCTGCCCTGCAGTACAATTATTTATTGCGGTATTTGTACTTGGTAAAAAGCACCATCGCACACAGGTCCAAGTACTCGACCAATGTCAGGAGACTGGCGCCGAGGAAGAGACCAATCTGACCACCCACGTCACCTGAAAGATGCCGTATTGACTGATAAGTTGATAAAATAGTTATTTTAATCGGTTAAGTTGGTTTACAGCCAACTTTTTTAAACGGTGTCCAGGGCAAAGTGCGAAGGGACTTCGAACATACATCAGTTTGAATATAGCTCAGGTGCTGATCACCGCTGGAGCCAATATAGTGCTCTACAATGAAGGAGCTGTTATAGCGAATTATGTTGAGAGACTACTCAGTTATGACAGTTTGAATACATATGAATCTTGTCATGCATCACGACATTGTCCCCGTAGTTAATGAGATTTTTTACTGATTCCCGTCACATGTTTGATTAAGACTGTCTTGATGTTACGAGGAGAAATTACAAGTTGATCTCACATCGTAATTGGAACATGGAGAAGTTAATACCTGCCGGAATGTGAGCGTTTCCGACGAATATTGTAGCATTGGCCTTTCAATCAGAAGACATGAACGCTCTAAAAGATTTGCTTCTTTAGTTTTGGCAATGATGATGAGCGAGCTTTAGTGTCCGAGAGGGCGATAATAGAATATGTTGCTTACCTAATAAGCTATAGAGATCGTAGCTTGGAACCTGCCTGACGTCAGAGAAAGTCAGGCTCTCGTAATAAATCCTCAACTCAAGCAGGTTGTCCCTGAAACGTAAAAAAAAAAACTTAAATACAAGCTTCGTGTGAGACAGAACAAACACACAACATGGCAGGCTGAAGAGTATAATCTGCTTTGTCGCTTCACATATTCATCTCCATTGGTTTCACAGGGCGTCTCATCACACTTCTTATTGTAGATTTACAGAAATGTTTTCATGCTATCCAATACCTAAACTAATCGCGGATAAGTTTCAACCTGCACAGAAAATCCTCCTTTTATCTTGCATGGAATGATCGAAATGAAGACCAAACGATTTTTCCAAAAAATAACATTTTACTATACCTGAGATATTGCCTGTTTTCCTGAATTGTGCCCGTCATATTCCTCTGTTTAGACAGCAGCTTGTCCGCATAGGTGTTACCAGGATAGCGTGCGTAGGATAACTGTGCTGAAAACTCCACGCTTTCGCATGCCACAGGACACTTATCCAATTTCTTCTCTTGGAAATGTTCTGAAAGGATTACAAGAAAAACGAGAAGAAAATAGTGTCATAACCACACAGTATATTTAAATACCTTATAATATGGCTAGCTAGTTCCGCGAGCGGTTTCGATGAATTAAATACTCTTATTTGA
Organism: Orbicella faveolata; assembly: GCF_042242905.1. Classification (NCBI taxonomy): domain Eukaryota; kingdom Metazoa; phylum Cnidaria; class Anthozoa; order Scleractinia; family Merulinidae; genus Orbicella; species Orbicella faveolata. Next base: position 1,058,641 of record NW_028301536.1, on the reverse strand, counting down.
TTAGCTACCCGAGCCTACCTTGCCCGCGCTGGACTACCCGCTGTTTTCCGCGAGAATTTCTTTTTATTTGACACCGCGATAAATTTGAACTCGGTACAATTTTCCGCGGGAAAATTGGGTTCTTTATGCTATATTATAAATCCTTTATTAGCAAAGCTTATTCGGTCTAGAAGGCTGGATATTAGCACGCTGGATTTGGCACGCAGAGGTCCGTAAACACACGATATAAAACACGCGGTCAATATCCAGCCATCTTGACCTCCCGCACGGAAAATAACCCATATATATTTGTTAATTACTAACACCATTAGCCAAAGTGTTTCCGATAAAACAATAACTGTGGTTCTTTTGGCGCGCTTATTAGCTGATTTGTTTCTCGTCAATAAAAAAACAGACAACTTCCTGTGTGGACCATCGCGTGCAGATTGGAGAAACATTTCGTCAACTCTTAAGCGTTGCCAGTTCTCGATGTAACAACGAGATTGAGGGCACTCATTCAGGCGTTTTTCATAAAGAAAATCGGTAGGAATTCCCACGATGGATTTTATGCCATCTTCAGTAAACAAGCTAAGGCTGACAATGTACAAAAGTCGCTAACCCCAGGCTGGCCACATACAGCTGTCACTTGTTTTGAAGTCACACACGGGAATTCCTTGATCACCGCCTGAAATAAAAATTAATGTTAGATGTGGTAGAGCACTGCACCAGTATCATAGAGGTAATGGTTTCGATTCCTGTTCAAGCCTGAATTTTTTCAGGCTTTTTTTTTTTCACAACTGCTTAATTTGTGTACATTACTACGATGAACCGTTATGTCTTAACAATGTAAATTGTGATGACTTTCAGGGCAGTTGGTTCAAATATATAAGGGAAAAACTATAATAGGAAGAGAGATAATGCCCTGGAAGAGAGATTATGAAGTTGAGCGATGGGCTTGCTTTAAATAACTGTAAAATTCCTTCCGGCCTCTTTTTCGCCCCAAATTAGGTTCCGCGCAAATCAAGAAACACGAGTCTGCATTCGGGTGAACGTGGCCTGCGTCACTGGATGTGATCCCGGTCTCCAGAGCTGATTCTACCTTCAGTCATGAATGTTATGCTGATTCATTCCAGACTACCGTCACCGTATTTGTTTCCAGATTGCCCCAACAGTTTGCTCTTACCCATACAATGCGGGAGCACTTAAGAGAGCACTTTAGTGTTTTACGCAAGAACATATCACAACAATCACAATATTTGGAGACGAAGCCACGGCAGCCTTAGCTGGTTCTCATGTAGGTCCTCTATCCTGGACGAATTGGAATATGGAGTGTTGGTTTTTGAGGAGGAGAACCCGGCGAAAAACCCACGGAACAAGGCGAGAACCAACAACAAACTCAACCCACACATGCCACCGGGCCGGAATCGAATCCGGGCCACATTGGTGGGAGGTAAGCGCTCTCACCAATGCGCCATCCCTGCTCCCCACGACTCGATCTAGCGCCTTACGCGCGAATCAATTGCTCACAGTGCCTCCCAGTTATTGCAACCTTACCTGGCATAAACCAATCTCGACATTTGCAGAGTTTCGTGACGTAACGAGTCAATTTGTCCAAGAAACACTTGGATTTGCTGTAAGTGTCAAAGAACCGAAGTTTCGGCATTCCACAGTCGGTTTTGTAAGGATGCGGCAAATTGGTGACCTGAAAAAATGAAGAAAGGAAACTTAACCTAAGATGCTTTTGTGAGGGCCTAAAACTCCCCTTCCCAGCAGTGTCGGCCTCTTTATACATTTTAACACAAAACTGTGAAGCAATGTTGTGAATTTTTCCCTATTTTCTGTCCTTTTCGCCTTCTCATTTTCCGTCTCTTGTAGACTTCCCGCCCTCGCCGCCCTCCTCTACTTATCCCACTGACTCCTTCCGCATCCTAAAATCCCCCACTCATATTGTGAAGAAAATACTCCTTTACAATACTATCTACGTAGTAGCATACTTTTTTAATCTTATTAACAAAAAGCAGGTAATTGAGGAAAACTTTGTTCTTGGTGAAAAAGCGTGTTAATTAAAGCGAGTTTTGCTAATCTTCTCAAATTTTGAGCCTAAAACTTATTGACTACATGCAGTAACTGTATCTTCGCTACACAATAAACAAATTAGATTTCTTGGTGTTAATGGCAATATTCATTCACAAATTGAAGGAAACGGGTCCACCGGGTTTGAAATTCGTTAGCATTTTATTGATTTCACGCCTCCAGTAAACATACTGTGTGTCAATGACTCGAGTTGTTGCTGTGTCAGTTCCAGCGTCAGTTAAATCTTAATAGCTCAAAATGTAAAAGAAAACAAGTAACGAAAAGATTTGACGCCCTGACGAAAAAATCCCAATTACTTGGATAAGAAGACACTGCTTGTGGCAGCCACGATTTCCACTGCATGCCTGCTGCGGAGCCACTAGATAGTAGTCATTTTTGTATTGTATAACTTCTCTTCAAATGCGCGTTACTTGAGGATATTTTTTAACACACACACAAAAAAAAAATTGAGAAGTTTTAAACTTGCAATCCGAGGAGCCCATTTCCAATAAATAATATTTTTCACACTCTCGTATATGTGATAAAAGTTAACCGAGCTTTCAAGATCCATAGCGAAAGGTTTCATCATTATCTATCAGCTGAAAAAAAAAAAAAATTAAATAAAAAACATTAAAGAAGCTTTAAACTTGCATTCCGAGGAGCTTCTTTCAAGTAACTAATATTTTCACATTTTCGTATATGTGATAAAAGTTTCAAGACTTTCAAGATCCTTAGCGAATGGTTTCATCATTATCTCTCCACTAAATTAGCGCGCAACAACCAGTTTGCTGAAAATTGGTTTTTGAATTTCTTCGAGTAGTTGACAAATATATTAATAACATGTAATCTCTTTTTACGAGATTAAAACGCTGGCAAGGAGACAGGTCATGAATATTCAGAAATTCATCACCAAGGATTCCCTCTCTTCAGGCACCATCGCGAATCAATACATGAAGAAATACGTGGCAATTTGGAAAAGTTATCTTATTGCAACGTTAAAATAAATATCGCACAATATCGGAATTTTAACAAATATCTAGAACTGAAATATTATAAAAAACCATATTAAGCTTTCGTGTACACTTCATGTATTTTCTTAAAAAACAATATTTACTCCCCAAATAATTCTTTCCCTGACTAATCGCTATTTATAATTTTTTTTCTTATAACGAAACGTAGGGAAACTTTGCATGTTCTCCGCCAAATGTGTTAAATTATGAGCCACGCTGCGCACAAGCGTCAGCCATGTGATCCCGACTGCGTTTGACGTTTCCAGTGGTCAACCTTCTTAACAAGACAACAGATTGCTTTTAATCAGGCATTGAGATAAGGCTTGTAGCCGATAATTTTTTCGAAAAACATTTTCACGCAATGACATCTGGTAGAAAATGGCAAACGCTCGCGAATTTGGGCGGTATTCTACCGCGGTAGAGCACCATAGTGTACTTTGTTAATGCCATAAACTTCTTCTTTTTGAAAGGACGAAGACAAAACAACATAACCGAGTACGAATACGAATTCGAAGGTTCTCTTTTATTTGGCTAAAAAAATAATGCGATAATATTAATTTCGCTTTTAAAAGCGTATAAAAACCTGTCTCACTTTGAATTCTTGATAAAGAGCGAAGCGACGTAACGGCATCATTTGAAAAGAGATTCGAATTTCCTGATTTTATTGTTTTTAATAAGTAATATTTAATAGCGTGGTTCGCGACAAAGATTTTATCACTTTTATCGCTATCATATGATCTCCTTTACCTAACTTCAACGAAAATTGATTTTCAAAAGGCAAGTTAGCTATAAAAACACTTAAAAACGTCAAAAGTTCCAACGTGTATCGAAAACAACATTACAGTTGCTTCAATTCGAAGTGTTTATTCAATAATACGAATTAAATATGCAGGCATATAATCAAAAATACATCTTTTCCCAACTGATACTGGAACGTTAGTAAGCAAAAGAGGGAAAAAACGTACCTTTCGCTTCCGAAGTTCCATGTAAGTGGTGAAACCCGGAGACACCGCTAAGCCTTGCATTTTTACTGGAGTCTCTGCTTGATCATGTAAAATTACTCTAAATCCGGCGCTCTCGACATCGTAGTAATAATCATAATGCTGTACGTCGATTAGAAGACGAAGACCTCTCTCCTGACCTGTATTTGTTGTTAGAAGAGGTGTGCCATTTTTCCCAGAATTGAACGTATAGCACACATCAGCAAAAGCGCTTTTGAACTCGGTGAAGTTCCTGTAGTCGCATTTTTCATCTTTATTCCAAGTGCAATCCAGGATCATTTCGTCGAGCCGATGCGCGGCCTTTGAAAGAGTGCTTTGCATAATTTCTCCTGTGAGCTTACTTTCAATGTCACTTCCATTTTCGCCCTTGATGTATTTAGTGACAAAAAGCTGGTCTACCAGCGTTCCATTTATTTTGGAAAGGCGGGCGTCGTTGTAATTACAGATGGAGACAGCGGGAAAAAACAGGCTGTTCTCGTAGACGATAAGCGTGGTAGTGGTGAACGGGTACTCGAAGAAATTCATAATGCTGTCGGTGCATTTTTCGAAAAACAGTGCAAACGCTCCGAGCAAGAGCAGAGTCCATAAAATACGCCGCACGGGTGGATTGCCAGAGAAGCAGAAGTGAAAACCGTGCAGGGTACACGAGTCGAGAAATGACACCCACAAATCATGAATTTTGTCCGACTTCTTCTTCTCGTCGAGAAGTTTCTTGCAACTTTCATAATCGTTGTTTTTCTTACATTTTTCATAGTCATTCTCGGGATAGCTTCCATCGACCACGGCGGGCCAATTGGTCTTGAGTGTCTCCGAAACAGCCATTTCTTTTCCATTTGCCTCAGACTTGATGTACACAACAGAAATGTCCTTCTTGCAGTGATTGCAAAACGCATACACGTTGTTAGCCCCCGTGCTTAGCTTGTTGTCGCCTCCCTTGATTATGATTTTTACATCTCCCGTGTCTTCCGCTGAAGAATCGTGTTCGTTATACAAGTTCGACATGTTTATCGAGAATGAAAGCAAAACAGCTCTTCACAGAAATTGCAAATTTTTTCTTGTTGTCTTGAGAAAATATCGTTCAGAGACAATGGAGTTCAGTCCGACGTACGTCATCGATAAAGGCCAGAAGGTATGAGATTGAAGGTATGAGCCAAAACACTTTTAAATTTTACTTATATATCCATGCTGGCCTTTAATTGAATCTATCCCGTAACTGCTTGTATAAAGTGTGCAAAACCAATCACATATTGTTCTGAGTGCACCATACCTGTTGTTCTGCCAATTAAAACGCGAATTTGCATGTCAAAAGACGTCACACATTTGGTGAGTGGTGTTGTTTCATTCAAGGTGAAATTATGACCGACAGGTGGTATCGGACTCGGGAAATACCGCACTATATCACCCTGTGACATATTTCCTTCAAATTAACTTTATCTGCCAACAAATATCGCCACTTCTCATTCGCTTGAATGTCTAAGCAAATTGAAACCTAGAAAATGTTCGGCTTCGAGAACTTATTAACCCTAGTAATAAACTGAGAAATTGTATCTTAATAATTACGTGAATTCATTACATTTCTATCCATATTTTAAAAAATATGTGATTTATTTATCTTGCCGTATTTAAATTGCTGTAAAATTATAAATTATTGCCATCTGCCTTGTCTGCTCAGATGACAATCACCGACCGTTACTAAATATGTCCATGAAACGCACGGACAATCATTTGTCGACGAGCGGCCTGCCATTCCTGCAGCTTTGTACTGTGGGAGATTATTTCCGAGGCCTTTGAATTGTCGCTGTTCGATGATTTAGACGCGTGTGCATTATTTATTATGTGCTTTGTCCATCAAGCCCGTAAAATACCTTGAAAGCAAAAGAATAAAAAATCTAAAATAACACAAAACTACTCAAATACAACGCCCGGCAAAGGAACAGGTTATGAGAACTTCTGAAAAAAATTTAATTAATAGATACCTTGTTTGGTTCCGTATGTAAAGAGATTTAAAAATAAAAGTGGAAATAAGGGAGACAAAACATGGAGACTTCAAAGAGAGAAAGAGGGAAGTCATTTGCAAGTTTTAACGCCCTTGTTATCGACGAAACAACGCAAAAAAATCTCGTCAAAAATACGGCGTTAATTTTTTCACACCCCTAAAATTTTCACACTTAGTTACCGATGGTTTGCGTTATTTTTATTTCCTATGCAAATTGTTAACTTGGAATATTTTGCGAAAGAAAATTCTAGTTGCTATGAGACAAAAAGGTTTTAGCCTTTGGCGAATACAGCACTTCAACCTTGATCATTTACGAAATACAGTGAAAGATTAAAATCAAGTGTTTAATTTCCTATAAACGAAAAAGAGTTAATCTCTTTTCAGGCAAGATTTAAATTATGCGTACTGAACATTGTTTATTTCAACAGTACTATTGATATTATCAATACGATACTGCTTTCCCATAACAAGAAAATGAAAAAAAAAAAAAAAAAAAAAGATTCAATCAAAAATGCATACCTTACCTTCAACGAATTTATTTAGCTCAAATTTACCATTTTTTTAAGTCGGTCAAAATTGCTAAATTTGCTTTCACCAAATTAACCAACAATTAATAATTCATTTAACTGGTTTAAAAGCCGAGATTTGGCAGAAAAAAACACAAGCGATTGACTGTGTTTCTTAACAGGGAAGCTGCAACTGAGTGATTTAGGTATCCAGAACGAATTACGAAGAATTCCCAGGTCACGCTTTTTTTTAAAAAAGAAGAAAACAAGCAGTAGAAGGCATGGAAACGGAAAAGAAAGGGAAGAATCATAACTTCCTGTTAGAACAAACACGACAGCGCAATCCACACAATCCACACAATCCACAGAATTTCAACAAACCAGCATTATTAGGTTTAGCGATTAATAAGAGACCCTGAAATTGCAAAATAACCGCGACTAGATAAGATTAGAATAACGAACGGGCACAATTAACACCAAAAGAGAATAAAAAAAACATTTTAAGAATTGACTGGAAATTGCCGACGTTGGACGCTAAAAACCACCACTACAGAAGACAAAACAATATGAATAACGACTCAATAAAGTTTTGTAACGAGGGTTAAGCACGTTGGATCTCTTGGAAGGTGATTTTTCTCATGCCGGGAATCCGAAATTGGTGGGTTTTGTTTACTATACAAAGAATAAAACAAGATTGTTGTGAAATCAGCAGTGGCGCAGTTGCTGTCAGTGTTGGAAGTTTTCTTTGTGAACCCAAAGGTCGTGGTCTACAACTTGGGACTGATTCCTATCTTGAGTGAGGGCTTTGTCTTAACGTCTGTACACACAAGAAAACAAAAGAAGCACCTTCATAAATAGTAACTACTATACTCTAAAACAATACATTTTAACTCAAGAACAACATTGTCCGCTACATCTACATTGCAAACATCCTGGAGAAAATGAGGTTTTCTTTTTTAGCCATAAATTGTTGGGCCGGCACGAACAATCAAGAAGAAAGTATTGATTACGTGATTTCCGCATTGTAATTTGCCGTCATTTTGAATAAGAAATTTATTTTACTTGTGGGAATATTATTTGATACGTACTACTTTTGTGTGGAAGATAAACTAACTAAACATATAATGGTTAATTTCAAGCTACACTTGCTCAGTACATCTGGAAGGACAAAGAGATGCAAAGATGGCCAAAAATCAGACTGATTCTTCCTAGACGTGTGGGGAATAAAACTGAAAAAATTGAGAACTTTTGTTCCATTTGAAGCTGATTGGTGGCCATGATTGGTGACCATAGGTTTATTCCGATATCAAGAAGCAAATGTTCACATAGACGCTAAAAGCATCTTCCGAATTTAGTGCTGTAGGCAGTTTTCCACATTTAGTGTTAAAAACACTTTTCCACACTCATTGCTCTAATTGTTGGATTTTTTTACTGCCGCTGTTTTTCTGCGAAAAGTTTCCAAAATATAATTTCAGAATTTCGTCAGAATGGTTAAAAAACCTTGTACGTGGGAACTAATGTAGCTTTTTTAAAATCTTGGTTTGTAATGTTCCATAGGAAACTGTCAACACTTGTAGAACGGGTTCTTTTCATGAAGCGAGTGAGTTCCATCAGAACGTATCTCAGAGGGCTGGACTATAACGCAGAACTGAAAGAAATGATTCCATCCACAGCTTTTCAATCAACTAAGTGACACCAATAGGGACAAGAAAACCAGAACAGATAAAGTAAGCAACGACCGATCAATCACTCACTGCCCGTTGAGGAAAGGATTTATCCAGTGTCACGGCAAAGGAAAACAGACAAGGCAATCTGCTATTCCGACAATGTTTAGCAAGAACAGTTTGTTTCCAAATCATCATCAAACTGCACATAATATAAAGTGTCTAGAAAGAAAACATTTGAACAAATGTCAGCAGGATAGCACCCTTCAAAAGGAATCTGGGGCCCACTCTTTAGATCTTGTTAACTGACTGACGTAAACAAGGCCGACATTTACTTAAAACTGTCTTTTGGTGCTCACACTGTCAACATTTTAACTACAGGCCACATAAAATTCAACTTGAGTTAACCCTTTTCTTGTAAACACAGGGTCGTAAACATTTAATGCAAAAACCGTCTCTCCGGACCTACGCGTGATTTGGTTGCAGTGACACTTGTCCCTGTTTAAAGTAGTGAAAACGTTAAAGTATCGACCCCAAACTATGTTTTCAGGCTGCCTACGCGAGATACGTTCACACTTGTTCTGTTTATAAGTTTACCAGGAAAGGAGAAGTGAAAACTCCTGTAGAAAGTGACGGGGAGATACAGAAGATATTTCATGATGTTTTAATAAGCAATTTAAATATTTTTGGTGGTCATAAGTTTGCAATGGTGTTTTGGAGATTCGAGAGGCGGCTAGTAGTGTCCTTAGAGGCATTTTAGGAGAGGGGGTAACAAGATTCACAATAAAATACAAAGAATTGGAAAAAGCTGCCTCTGATATTATTGTAGAATATGATTATTCAGTTCATGAAATAAAATTCATTCTATAAAAAAATCATTATCTCATATTTTGGACATGAAGCCCAAAAAATTAAAGAGTATTAATATAATTCAAACTAGGATGACATAAAAAAATTAGGAATTGAGGTGGAAAAAATGATCAAATTTTAGAAATTTTTGGTTGAATGACTTTGTATTTTTTTTCACTATTATAATATTGGTTGTATCATGGGTCTCCGCAGGCGCTGCACGCTATACCCTTTATTAGTATCACCCAACTAGTGGACTGATGCAAATCCTGCATTTTGATTGACTACGCTACTAGGGGACTATTAGTAATAGTCATCGAGTAGCGAAACTGGCGCCATCGAGCGTGACGCTCTCTTTCGTTTTATTCCCAAATAAATATTTCTTCAACTTGCATTTGCTAACTTTATTATTACCTTTTCTGTCCGACTAGTTGGGTGATACTAAAACAATTAGACCCTTCGCCCTCAAGGGCCACGGGTCAATAGCCTATTCGGCTTCGCCTCATGGGCTATTGACCCGTAGCCCGCAAGGGCTATGGGTCTAATTGTTACATAGTGGGCTATTATTATTTGTATCAAAAAATATACAATTTACATGTAAATAAAATATATATAGTTTTTACATGTTAATAAAAATATAGTTTTTTTTATTCAAAATGTTTTTTATTTCTAGCTTCGTTGGAACTGACATCACTTCAGCACTTGAAATTGTCTCTCGAGAGTTCGTTTATTTATGATTCATTTGTCAGTTTTGTAATATTTTAAAGCAGTTGGTTGATCTAATGCTCACTCGTTTTGTATTGTAGCCAAATATTGAATGATAATTGCCTCAGTAAACTATAATAGTTTTGTTTCTCTAAGGTTTTGATATTACTTCAGTACATATATTTTCCGAGTCTCCTTCGTGGATGCGCTTTGGGCGTGTCACGTGCTCAGACAGAGTCTGCGCAGGAGAGTAGATTTTCTATTCTCTATTTTCCAATTCCCCATAATTCACTCCATTTGCCCCCAAAATGTCCATAAAGTATTATATTTTTAAATGCTCTTGGGATGTCTGCATATCCCCAAGAGCATTTTACGACAATGGTGTATGCAAAGTGTGTATGTGTGTGTGTGTGTGTGTGGGGGACGGACTGGTTTACGAGGAATTGGAAAATATAGAATGGGATTTACAAATTGGAATGTCGCAACAAAGCTAAAACACACTCATATGAACTGAGGTCTACCTTGTTATATTGGTAAAGAAATAAAACGCCAGTCTAACTTCAAAAAAATAACTTCTTAAGTAACACTCTGGGCTTACTTAAACAAAGGATGGATAAATCACTTTGCAATCGACAAGTGCTGACAAAATAAACAACGCTGTCCACTGAACATCAACTCATTCAGTCGATAACGTTATGCACCCTTAAAACAACCGGAGCATTAGTGTTAGTCATTCATCGGTGCAAAACTGAACAATTTAATCGCATTCTTAATCTAAAAGTTAATTACAGCTAATAATCTCAACAAAAAGAAACTTAATTCAATATTCTTAATAAATCGTCATTTATTTGATTTTGTTTCTATTTTTTTACATATAATTACTCTATTGACTAATTCTACACCACAGCAAGAGAACTTCTTTTCCTTATCTACAGGATTATATATTTCTAGCTCCTGCTTTCATTTCTACTTTTGACATATTTGCGACCAACTTCTGCCAATGCTTTTCTCCAGCAAACTGACAGCTGCTATTAAGGAGTGTTTTTCTTTTTCTTAGAGAGTTTCTTTCGGCGATTCTCCTCACGAATTTAAAAATAATTACGCCAGTTCACCCTTGGCTATGGCCAAGTTCGCAATCTTTAATCTACCTCCAGAAAATAACGGGTAAAACCAAAAAGATTGTATGCAACTGTCAAAATGCTGCAAAGATCGTATTTGGAATTATGAAGCTACGAGAGGAAACTAAAAGATCTCTTCCAAGCGAATGTCGTTATATGTTGTCAGAACTGGTTTTATTATAACTAGTAAGTTAGTATGCACTTTTATTTTCCAGTAATCTCCTAACAACAAGATTCACCATAGCCTAACTTTATTCTGTTAAACTACGTTCTGTCCGCCCTGGCCTAACAGCACAAGACTTGATCAAAAAAAAAACAAAAAACATGAATGAATTAGTTAACTTTTGCGATGTTATCCCTTCTATGACGAAGCGAATGCGTGAAGTGATTTCTGCGTTTGGCTAAGTTTAAAAAAGTTCAAAATGTACAGAAATATACAAAGGCACTGACGGATTTTAAACTGCATTTTCAGATGTAAGATTTAAATCCCTCAGATGTAGAAAGGAAAAATCCCAGTCTTGGATCTGGTTTCCGAGGTAAAACGAAGAACAGACTAAAATAACAGCTTTTTACTTTTGATAATAGTTTTCTTTAATGGACTTTACCTTCACTGTTAGCTTTGGTAAGTGCAACAACCTCTATAATGCGATTCTATCCCCGATAACTTGCTAAATATCTGGTTTTTTTGAGCGCAGGCCTTAAGATGATTTTCCCGCCTTTTTCGACAACTCAACGGATGATGCAGATAGTTCCCTTTTAGTTCTTAGCCGAGCTGAAGCAATTTTCAACTCACTGTTTCCAAACTTGATATTTGGAATTCACATGTATCGCCTAGAGTGCAATCTAGGTTTCGCAAAATTATCTCGATCAAAATAATTTTGGTAATGGCCAGTCTTACGCTTTACACTTCCTGATGAAGTTAGATTTTACTGTCATCCATTAAACAGTGTTACTGGGTATGTTCAGCATGTTTGTACGGTCAGCCTTCGAACGAATATCCAAACGGAAGACCTCATGCACACAGTACTGTAGTAGCTTCCATAACTTCAGGGTCAGCCTCATCCATTTACAAGATGCTTCACAACATTCATTACAATCACACGGTGTTTCATCGAATCAGCAACAAAATATCAGCTGAGCATCAAGCACGTGATTCACGATATATTTGTGGTTTTGTTGGGTGGCTTAGATCGAAACCAGTTGATGGCAAACATGATAACCAGGTCGATAACTTCCAGTATTGTGATGAAACTAGCTCCTAACACAAGGCCAAGTTGACCACCCGCGTCACCTGAGGACAAAATAGAACAGTAGTGCATAACAACAAGTATATGTTCATTCAACTACAGGGATACTCCCTTTATAACTGACCAGCTGCTTTCAAGCTTACCAATCCAAAAGAAAAAATATAAAAATTTGTCACAGTCATTTGATAATACATAAAGTTAATAACTAATTAAGGAAATCATTGCCGTGACTGTAATGAGGTTATCTGATCTCCATACACTTTAAATGACAACAAACGAAATAAAAATATCAAGATACTACTTGAATATAACATTAGTGATAAACGAAACAAAGTGGTAAATATTTGTTAATTAACTTACCCACTAATCTAAAAAATCCATAAGAAGGAGTTTGCTCAAAAATGTCAATTCTCAATTCACTGAAGTATAACGACAACACCACATAGTAGTCCCTGCAATAAGGAAGTTCCATAACCAGCTGTTAATGAAGGATTTTCACGTAAACCTTCCTCTATGTAAGTCACGTCCGGGTTTTATCTGCCCATTCAATGAAAAATTAAATTTTGTCCGAGGAAATTCACGGACGTCTTGTGTTCTCCAGACTGTCAACAAAAGAACGTTCCCCTGATAAGATCCGCTCTGCCCAGAAATTACATTAAACCTGTGCAGTGTCAGTTAATTGTGCTTTTCACCGATGTCACACAATATCAACAATTTTTAGTAATTTTCAAATAAACAAAAAATTGCCTCCATAGTTCACTTTATTATGCCGAAGTTAGTAATACTGCGAAGTTTCATAAGAATCCGTAGCAAACTCGTAAAGATATTTATAAAAAACAAAGACCATTCATAAATTCTTCTTTGGTTAAAACATGAGTACTTTGGATATGAATGTTTTTGAAACGCTTCATCATAAACATTCTACCATGCTTCATTACGGCAGACAACTGATAAAACTATTTATTCTAAACACCACTTACAACATAAACTGAACCATGCCGTCTGTGTCATTGGGCATGTGCTTGGCTTGCTTGAGTTTCTCGTGTTTTTTTAAAGGCACAAGTTTTTGAGGCAGGTAGAGAGTTGCAGATAACTGGGCTTCATAAGACACCTTCTCACAATCTACTGGACATTCAACTGGGCTGTTAACATTGGATTGCTCGTATTCCTCTGAAAGACAAATTAGGAAGTAAATGATTAAGTCACTTAGGAAGGGTTACCCACCACAGTGGGAGGCAGGTGTAGTAACTACACTCTGGCCGCGAGCTGAAAGATGGTACATGGTGTCCAAAGAAAGAATCAGTGTATTCTGTGCTTAACCACCAGAACATTTATTTGCGACAAAGAGAATAGGCCACTTTCGATATACAAAAAAGATTGATAAGACATCGAGGCTCAGTCATCCTCATCTTCATTTTGTTTGAAGCAAGATGACTACTAGTAGCAAGTAGAACAACATTTCTTGGCCAGAACAAGCTAAATGCTTTACTTCGGCTAATAATAAATTTAATTTGACTTTCGAAAATCAAATCTAAGATAACGATTTAAATGAACATGGTTTTCGAACGTTCTTTCACAGTCCTTCCTTTCTCGTTGAAGTCACGTTTGCATAGGCTTACCCCATGCAGGCCACATACAATCCAGAGTCTGGTTCAATGAACATGCGGTGATATTATCCGTTGTTTCTGTGGAAAGAAGGAGCAGGTAAATAGATAAAATGCTAAACGTTGAATGTTTAAAGTGGTCGATGGACTTAGCTACACCTAGCTAGTTCACAGGCATGACACTTACACTGAAAGAAACAAATATTTCTGCTAAACACTATAGGTTAAAAATTCCAACTTGAGAGGGCAGACCAGTTGGCTATTAACAAGCATGAGCGGGGAGTTAAACTAGGGTCTACCGAGAAACAACTCTTACTTAGTGGTCAGAGCGGAACTTGAGCGGGACGCGTAACTACTCGGCCAGTAATGTCTTATCTTAGTTAAAAAGCCAAAACCAAACCAAACCACAAAAAGCATAAAAAGTACCAAAGGGTACACATTGCAAGTTGTTTTAGTGAGCCTGAAATAGTATGTGGGTTTTGACCGTTTTTGTCTGTAACAACATACGGTTTGTGCATTCTGGTCTTGGGACTTGAACATGATTTTTAAAAGACTGTTTTTTAACGTTTTTCATATCTTAACAACAGCCATCTAATATAAAATAGACTATCACATTCCGAGTCAAGTCAGAATAGGGAAGTGAAAATAACATTTTTTGGCATTTCGAGGACCAAGGATTTGTCGAAGCACGCCGCACAAATAGAGGGTTTCGGCTAACGTGTTTACATGCTGGTTGCCACCCAATTCAGATCATGTGATGATTCATTTGGAAGGGTTCTGTTTACACATACCCTCATACACTCAGTTGCGCGTGACAAATATCACAATTTTAGCCTCCCAAATGAATCATCATGTGGTCTGAATTGGGTGGCAACAAGGATGTAAACACGTTAGCCGAATGTGTCCATTGTACTCCACCCGTTTTTTTTTTTTATTTATTTTGGAGGGGGGAGGAGGGAGGGCTGAAATCCGCCGTTTTGTTATAGAACGATTACTTTTGAAGGGTTATGCAGTCAGTATGTTTTCGTTTCACAACAGTAGGTGAGTATGTTTAATACCTTACCTGGCATGAACCAACCTCTGCAGCCGCATTTGTTAGTGACGTATTTGGTCATTCCTTCCAGATAACATTTGTTACGAGAATATTCCGGAAAATAGTCCAGACTTTTTCCGCTACAGTTGGTGCTAAAAGGATCTCGAAGGTTTTTAAGCTGGGAAAGTAGACAAATGTTATGTCAAAAATATTATCTCTTTATATATAATATACTTATAACCTCATTGCAAGGTAACACTTACGATGTTAGGTAGCTTTGCATATGGCAGGGCCATCTTAAACTTGCCGGCGCGCGACAATCGAAATTGAAATTCGGTGCTATTTGACTGCTTCTCTTCAGTTCTTTGTACATCTTGAATTTTCCTACCCTTTTCAACTTGTTTGTATGTTTCTACGTCAGTGAATTACTGTGTTACGGAAACCGAAGAGGGTCAGTCCCAAAATATTTTCAAATCCGAAAAAATTACCTCAAATTATAACTTTGTTTGCAAATCAAACTATTACAAAAATCTTTTAAAAATATTACATAAAAACATTTTTCCAAGTCCAGACGTAGTTTGGAAACGGAAGAATTAGAAAAAATGTGGCGTGATACCGGCGTAAGTTGTCAATTCGTGTCGGAGGTTTTTTCCGCCTTAACCGTATTTTTGTGGATTTGAAAAAATATTTTGGGTTTGACGAGTAGCACTTTGTCAACAAAAATCATGAGTTCGCTGTTTTACCCAATGTGGTTGCTAAGGAATGTGATGAACATTGATCACAACTTCTGTATAGATCGTGCTACTGTGTTTCTAATTTTTGAGGCTTAGCCATACCAAACGCTTTATTTATAATCAGTATTTTGAAAACTTTTCAAATAAACTTGGTCATGTTAAAAGGTACCTCGAATTTCGAAACTCGTGCAGGGATTTTTTTTTTTTGGAAAGTACATGAAATCCTCTTAAAGTCATTTCGTTTGTAATATTCAAGAGATGTCAATGCATTCTTTTCGGTGGTTAACACTATCGAGGACAGTTTCAACAACAATATGCACCATAAAAATATATAACAAGTTCAGCTCGAACGAAAGGTCCACCCAGAATATGACACTGAAAAGAGGGAATTGGAGTGGACTTGGAATGGAATGAATTTTTCTTGGTCAAGAGATATCAATGGGTTAGGTATTCACGGGCCAGCAGGCTCGGTGCTTAACTCTTGTTTGCGTAGAATGAAGAGGCTGAATTGGCTACTTCACCGGATTTCCTGAACGGGATGTGAATCTCTCGTTTTCTACGGTGCCACAATAATTTAGCTTAATTCATACATCTGGGAAAGAGAGGCGCTTGGAGAGTAAAGCGTCCTATGTTTAGGCACGGCAAGAGCCCTAAGACCCTAGGACTGCCCTTAATTCCTAAGATCACGACGTTTGTTTCCAACTAGGACACCTAACACCTAATGACTACACATCCCAGTAAGCTGGAGATTTCAAACCTTTTAAACGAAAGGTTTAAACAAAAGGCATGTTTTGCTTCATTTACAACTTTGAGAAAACCTTGGATTTATTTGCCTCCAAAAAGTCTGTCAAAACAACGACAGATAAAAGACACAACGGCAGGTATTTTCTAAACAAGTTAAGTAGCACCAAAACAGTTTTAATTACAAGGTTCCTTGCTTACAATAACTATGAATTTTAAAATCATAAATATTGTGCGCCATATATAGCAAAAAAGAGATGGTACTACTTTTGCGGTAAATACCATAAAGAAAAATTCCCTTTTTTAAAACCCGCACTTTTTATCATGCTAAACAGCGAGGATAAATCCTCTTTGTAATGGGCTTCGTTTCGTCAATCGTTTTTTTCCTGGGTGTTATAATACAGCTAAGGGACTTATGTAAATAACATAAGGCGAGCATGGATTGAAAATCTTCTAATAAAGAGCCACTTTCCAAAGAACACACTTTAGGAAAATTACTCTCCAGGAAATTGTCTCGACTGGTGTGAAAGTAGAGCAAATATGTCGATTGGAAGAGTCGAAAAACACCACTAATTAATACCTTCTTGAATGAATCTCTTTCATACTGTAATACGACAACTTGCATGGAAATATGGAGACCATCAGCAGGGAATTTTAGATTTCTGTGATATGGAGCACCAAAACAAAACGAACTCACACTGTGTAAAACTCATAAACCAAAAACGAAAACTAAAATACGCCAAAGTCATCAAATTTAAGTTAAATTTTAATATTTGACAAACCTACTTTAAAAAAGCTTGTCAATATACAAATAACAATATAGACAACCTTGGTGAAAACCGTCTAATTTATATTTTGCGTAATTCTCATAATTTTTCAACGATAGTCAGATTATTATATTGAAAGAATTCTGAAATAAGCGGAGGCGCTCCGTTGAAATAACTCTTAAAACATCCAACTAGCTTCTGATACAAACACGAAACCTTCACGAGAAAATGATTTGTTGTGCCTACTGCGTTCGTAATTAACGTATTCGGTAGAGTAAAATAAACTATACATTGCATTCTCCCTGGAAAACAATCAGGGCTATAAATCTAAATAAGAGCTGGCTTAATGAAACAGTCTTTGGATAGAACTGATGCAATCTTCATACTAACTCAAAATTTCAAATGGCATATTTTATTCCATAAACAATAAAACAGAGTGCAGTGAGAGTGGGTGAAGATACTTAAGTGGAAGAAATCATTAAAGTATTGAACAAGCAAGAAACTAAATGTGATGTTCAAAGACGACATTATTTCTCACTGAACTTGCTGTGGTGCGGCTACGAAATTTACATGCAAAAAGAAAATGTTGCCACAAATTCCACCCTCGTAAAATTTTAATGTCTGCGGCGAAGCTATATTCTTCACATGCGTCACTGAGAACCGAAATTTCCTTTGCAATTTGTAAATGATTGTTCGATCATGAATCTTAAAGCTAGCTGCAATAAAGGCGATGCGAAAAAAAAAAAAAACGAAATCGTCAAGCGTTTGAAAAAAAAGGCAAAGTTATCGAGAAATTACAAGTTGGCATTGATTCGCTGCCTGGTTCATTATGTGACGAAAATATTCAAAAACTCGTAAAAACCAAAGCCGGACATTTAACAATAAATTTACCATTCATTCGAATTTGATGATTTAATTTGTTTGCTGGGGACCAACCGATGCGCGGCGAAGGGAAAATAATTACCCTTGTTCTCGTCTTCAAAACACTCAGCGTGTTACTAGATCCTTCACAACTACTGTTTCAATCGCAGTGATAATATGTATCTAGTTTTCATTCTCTCCGTGTCGCTATTCGTCGTCTTCAAAAGGGAAGTCGCTTTAGGTTGATCGAAAACATTTCCAACTTGAAAAGAAAATATAAATAACGTATGCAGAGTAATACACTAAAAAAGGTCGTTATTTGTTAAAACGAGTTGCAACCGAGGTGACTAAAGCTTGCCGTTTGTATTAAACTCGCGTCAATTTTCTGGTTGAATTTCTCGTTGCGTTGATGAAAAATGAATAAGTTGGTTGATTGTTTGATTAACACACTTATACACAGAGAAGGAAGCACACCAAAAAGAAAGCGAAAAACCTATCACCTTCGAAGGAGTCACATCAAAAACAACGTACCAAAAGCTTTCTTTTCTTCCAAATAAACACTAGCCATACGTCCAATGTTTGCTATCGCATGACAACAAATTTTCATGCGGAAAATTCTTGAAAGTGCTTCGCACATTAAAACGACATGTCAAATACGATATAGGGGAGTCTCGAATACAAAACAAGACTGCGTGAGTTTAACGATTAAAAACCTCAAAAACTCTAAAAAAAAATTGTGTCAGCGCTCGCACGCAAACTGTAGGGGTTGAGTGCATGACCAAAACAACAAAACAACTCAACTTACACTAAAACATGGCCGCAAAAAAAATCGAATAAAATTACCTTTTGCTTTTTCATGTCAACGAAAGTCACATAGCCCGGAGGTACGTGAAATCCTACTCTCTTCAATGGCAGTTCGTCCTGCTGGTGAAGAATAACTTTCATTCCACTTCCACCGTACATTTTGCCTTCCTCCAGAGGCCGCGTATTCAACACCATATTTACTCCGTAAAGTGGGCCGACATTATCCGTTTCTATAAGCGGGCGGCCGCCAGCCCCCGAGTTTAACGTGTAGCAAGTGTGGCCGTCTGAAGATAGGAAGAGAGTAAAGTTTCCACTATCACACGGCACTGCCTTGCTAGACGTAACACCTCGCTTCAAAGAACAAGAAATTAAAATTTCATCTAAGATGGAGGAAGCTTCATTAAGAACATCGTTCATGGAGGGTTCCAAATTTTGCCTTTTGGAATTCGAGCCGGTGTCATAATCACGTTGCCACTGTAGGTTTGAATTGCTTAGAATAGTTTTCCTTATGTCGCGCAGATCACAAATGGAAATGGCCGGAAGTCTTATTTTATCTGGGTAATCAACGGTAGCAATTGTGCTAAACGGATATTCGAAATACTGTTTGATACTTTCCTTGACCTCGTTGAAAAACATTCCACCAGCGATTAACAGGACTGCGACCCAAATCAATTTGCGCCAAATCGACTTGGTGTCGAACACATAGTGAAGGCCGTGTAAAGTGTTGTGCCGCAGGTAGTACTCCCAAACGCGATAAATCCTTCGTTTTCGCTCTTTTTTAACGGCTCCAACGGAGTCATCGCCAGCTAAGCAAGGCGCACTTTCATGTTCTGCATCCCCGTTATCATGTTGATGGGTGAATCCGTTGGGTAGCGGTACTAGCTCTTCCGTAACTTTATCGCTTTCGAAGGACAAAGCATCGTCAACTTTCCTTCGACGCGATGGTGACTGACAGGTACAAAATTTCGAAGTCATTTGTTCGTCGTCGTCGAGTGCATTGCACTTTTAAAACGCATTATTCACCTAACTAACATTGGACCTCTTTTCCCAGCGTGCTCGCCTGCGCTTGGCGAAGCGGCCAAAGTAAGAACAGGCAACCTCGTTAACTCAGAGTTGAAAAATAACGCGGCACGATCTCATGTGCCAGGAAAAATCAAGCCAAGCTTACAAAACAACAGATAACATCTTTGAAGCGCTTCAAAATGCAGACCATTTTTGATTGAGCGAAAATTACTTTTTATCGCTTCCACGTCACGGTTTAGAGCTCAAACATTTCACAATTACAACCCAAACACCTGTCACTATTCGGGAGAGCTGCTGCAATTCATTATTCAACAAGAGAACGCTATCTATTATAATTCTGCGACTAGCCAGTCACATTGTCTCTCCATTGTTTCCCATCTACTGTTGATAAGAGTATGTTAATTTTGGTTCGCTGGAGACGCCAACGCCGTTCAACACGAATCGCATAATTCATCGCCTTTCACATGATGCTTTTGTGACTTTCCCTTGAAAGTCTTTGGTATCTCAAATTACCTGGAGCGAGTAATGTTTCTGTGTAAGAGACTCTCTGCAATCTTCTCATAAACAAAGAAGTCTGCGTATAGACTTCTAATTAGGCTAAGTGTCGTCTGGTTTGGTACTAAAATGCAAATCTCCACCTATTTTCCCGCCAATGTTTCATTGCCGATTCTAAAATTACTTTTTCGCGTTTATCACATCAGAAACTTTCGGAAAAAAGACGAAGCCTTCAGATTTTATTGATTAAACGCCCTTTCTACCTTTTCCACCTACAACGTTTGCTATTCAGTTACTGTCGCCTATTTCTGTATTTCGGTTTTCCATATTTTGCGTGGGTTAGCTTTTTATATAAGCATTTTTTCCGCTTCGCAATAAATAACATCGATGTGACAATCCCTAACTAAAATGCGATTGAAAAAAGATTGGTTTTGAGGAAAATAAAATGATTTATTTCGATCTTAATCAAATAAAGGAAACTGTAAATTTGACTGGCTACCCAACACAAAACTCGAGTTCTGGCAAAATTGGAATTTCACACCAACACAAAGGAAGGAATCGCACACAAATTTACGTCCAAACGGCGAATTTCCTGACTTTTCAAAGCAACCTGGAAAACATCCCGCTAATTGGTTTCAGAAAGTTGTTTTTGTTATAGTGCCTTCAAACTGCATTGCGGCAAACCGCGGGTATGTTCATTTGCCGTGAAACCGAGAAAAAGAAGTGCTGCAGACGACAACAAGGGATGTGAAACGTCGAGCAAGGCCATAGGATGTGTTAGTTACCGCATGGGGTGCAATGAGGTACCAGCCAATATATTGACCGATTACAACAGGTTTTCCATTCAAACGACTTCCTATCGAACTTGTTTCGCGTGGTTTATTGGAAAAATAATAATAACTATAAAATATAAAACTTGGACGAAATAAACTTAAGACTGATTAGCAACCCAAACTATCGTGTCGATTCTTTTGTCATCGTCTCGAAAGTATTAATGATTTCAACACTGCCTGTAAACACATAAAAAAGAATAGTTTACGAGGGAACCGTCAAAAAAGCCTCATGTGATGTTTTGAACATATTCTATGACGCCGCTATCTAGAACAAAAACCTATTTTCATCTGCACGAAAATTGAAAAGTTTACAAGCAATTTGGGATAACTATGATAACTACGCTTGAACGATAAATTTAGTTTATTTTGGGTGCGCAGGCTGAGACATAGATTGAGTAGCCAAATATTCATCTGGGAATTGCTGAAAACAATTTCACGACCTCAGCAAGAAACTTCCCCAAGGAAAACCTCGATAAAAGAAAACCAAAGCAAATCACGACTTAGATTTTCATTATGTTCTGTCAAACTCACTTTCTATCTATTTTTGACCCGTTTACTCTTACGATGCGGATACACTGGGGTACTGAGAATAATTGGCTCTTAACACACTTCTGAAAAATTCGTTGTCAAAACCTTTTACCACCAACAAAAAAAAGGATTTAATCTTGCAGAAAACAATCTTCAAATTAAACCATTGACGTCGGCTATCACCCATGTTACTTAGCAAGTTTATACCGCATGAGATAAAAGGCGATTATCACTTCAGTGGTGTGTGAAAAACAATTGGCATTCTAAACACACTCCAAATGAAATTTTAAGTGGCTTTAGCTAAGTAGTAGGCATGGGACGTTCATTAACATGACAAAACAACTGTTTGCATTGACGACGTAATGATTTGAGCATTCCTCTTGGCCAGTGCGACTGCTGGTTCTGACTTTTGGCGAAAGTCAAGCTGAGGCCGAAAGACTCTGAGAATTTCAATCTTCGTGTTTCACTCGTGTCGAATTCAATTTGAGTCAAATGTCGAACTTTTCAATTCCAGTAGGCCTGATACCAGTGGCCAATCTACGTGGCTTCTTTGCGCAATCGACGCGATTATTTCTTCTCTGACGCAAAATGAAATCATCGTGGCGTCATATAATATTAACAATTAATAAATGGAAAAAAATAATTGTTACCTCACATATAAGCTCTTCCAAAAGAGCGGGCAAGAAAAAATAGGTGTGATTACCGGCCTGAACAAGGGCGGGAAATGACTGACATTTAAGACTGCGTGCTTATGAACTTATCATTGACTTTCCCCGAGGTTGAACCGCGGGAAACCCTCGGGAAAACCCAGGGAACATGCGGGAAACGGTGCATTTTTGAAAAACATTTTGTCCCGTAGGGTAGGGACATTGTTTGTTTGTTTTTTAAACGAACGCGCCAGACTCCCGGGATGCACCTACGGGATTTGTTTGATATTGGTCAGCGGTACGTCACTTTCAAAATACTTGTCATTCTTTTAAAAAAGCGAAGAAAAATCTCCATCGCTGTGGGAATGCCTTTTCCGATATCAAAACAAAGGAGTTTCGGCACTCACTAGGTTTTAATACATTCTGGAGCAGTGGTTCATCCTACCTAAACCGTGTAGAGCCACAAAATGGATGCCTGGTTACTGTCCGTGCAAATTTCTGCATACCGTCTACTATGCATGGCTCCAAATGTGATGAAACAGGAGCAATTGACTATGGAAAGTTGAAGACAACCGTGACACAGCCAGATATGTTTACATCAGTTGTTGTGATCAAGCACCATTTGCTGGATCTCAAATACACTTTTTTAAGGGGTGTAATAATGATCTGTCTGAGAAGCTACAGGAAAGACGACCCTTATGGCTGACACTTCTCAAAGGTAGTAAACAAGCCAAAGTAAGCCTAAAGGAATAACACTAATTGCTCTATGATTACTTTACTGAGGTTTGGGAGTTGCAAACCAGACATATGGTCAATGACCTGCCAAGCCAGTATGTGTTTCAGCTACTGCTATGCTACCAGAAAGGTTGTCCACACCAGAAACAGAGTACTGCTGGTATGAAGGAGGACCTCCTCTATCTTACCTTTCATTTCCTATTCCTGACAGTGAAAGACCATGGGGAAGCACAAATTGTGCAACATGCTCTGAACACCGCAGTGGTCACTACTTGAATGCCAAAGATCACGCCAAAGATCACGTCAAAGACTACAGCAAAGGAAATGGTGCAACAATGGTATCTAACCCTTCATATTAACACTTCAAAATCCTTACAAAACGAGGCACACCTGACATCGAAATGGCTGAGCAGATGTTACGCAGTTGACAAGGTCAAAATGTGGTCAAAGCATATCAGTGATGTAGCAAAAGCACTGAAGCTGGGCGCCAAAAAGGCAGCAGCTACAAGAAGAAGAAAAGATAACTTCAAAGGCATGGTTTAGTCCCATGATATACGGTGTTGTTAACCTTTTTTGTTTAACATATAAATTGACAAGTTAATAAAGATGGTGAATTTTAAGCTCGGTAATGAAATGTGAAGGTGAATTAATGAACATGACACGAGCATGGGACAAAGAAAAATTCTGAGTCCCCGACAGGAATCGAACCCATGACCTCCCGAACACCGGGACGGCGCTCTATCCACTGAGCTACGAGAACTCATGGAGAGCAAGGTCATTTAACTGAGTTCATATATCACAGGTGTCCTGCATACTGCTAGGATCAACACTATCGAAGTCATCGTGAGTAGTGATAAGTTAATGAAGATGGTGAATTTTAAGCTCGGCAATGAATTGTGAAGGTGAATTAATCAACATGACACGAGCATGGGACAAAGAAAAATTCTTAAAATTCACCATCTTTATTAACTTATCACTACTCGCGATGACTTCGATAGTGTTGATCCTAGCAGTATGCAGGACACCTGTCACATATGAACTCAGTTAAATGACGTTGCTCTCCATGAGTTCTCGTAGCTCAGTGGATAGAGCGCCCGCCCGGTGTTCGGGAGGTCATGGGTTCGATTCCTGTCGGGGACTCAGAATTTTTCTTTGTCCCGTGCTCGTTTCATGTTGATTAATTCACCTTCACATATAAATTGACGTTGCCTTTTATATTTTGTCTTCAGTAGAATCCACCTGCAGCACTCCAGAAGTAGTACACGAAGAAAAGGAATTATCAGATACAAGGGAACTGTGGTGTCACTGTCAGAAACCTAAATATGGGTACATCTCTGTTACAATGAGTTGCTTGCCTCTTTATTTTAACCTTTTTTTACGTAGTATATTATTCAGATAGAACATTTTTTTTAATTCCCAGGGTCATGATAAAGTGTGATATATAAGGGCCTAGCTGTCACATTTGGTACCACGGACCCCAAGTCAAGATTAGTACAAAGAGCGAAAAAAAATCATAAATTTGTCTGTTATTGTTGTTAATGAAGGTATTCTGTCTTCAGCTTAGCCTCCGGGAGAGGGAAAATTGGTCTGAATTTCATGCCCTATACCCGGGGATTTAGTAGGTTTTTGTTTCATCCTTAAGACCAATGATAAGTGCATTACGAGTACTTTTTGTGTCAGGCGTTCCACGCAATTCTGAGACAGACTAGAATCCCATATTTCGATGTTCTGCAACGTTGCTTGGCCCAGCGATGTTATTCCCGCTTCGTTTGTAAAATTACCATGAAACGACAACAAAAGCTGATTTTTTTTGTCCGAAAAGAGAAAAGTCGTTGAACCTCCGGAAAATGATGGACTCCACGAAACATGAAACATCAGAAGAGACAAATGGTGCTTACTAAGCACACCTCTCATCTCATCCACATCCCAGACGACGTCCCCGATGACAATTGGTCCCATGTTTCCTTTAATAGTGACCAAGGACAAAGCAAGTATTTGGCTTTCACAACATACTTCTTGATGGATGTACGCATAATAACCTCGAATCGTTCAGACGATTTAGACCTTCAGATGTCGCTCAAATGTTGAGTGTTTTTGTGAATTAAATACGCTGAATGAATACAAGTTATTGCTAAGAGCAGTTGGCCACTACAGATTTCCTTCTCTTTCTGCTCGGTGAGAGACGAGGGGGAACCTCCGTTCGCAACCGGATCATGAAACATGAAACACGAAACATCAGAAGAGAGTTCAATGAGTACCACTACGAGTCAACTTCCGGATCTTCACGAGCCAAGCACAATTTAAAATGTCAAGTGGGTCATATGACCAAATTTGACTTATTTCTAGATTGAACACTGTGATCATCGCCAAAGTGTACCAAACTTTCCCGAAAGGGCGGTAAAGTAACAAGATCAGACTACCGATCTTGTTCCTTTCCTATCATCATTAGGTGCAAGCACGCATTTTTATAACAGAGTGACATTGAGAAATTAGAAGTTTAAGCATTTAAACTGTGGTTAATGAACTCTGTAGTCTACATCATAGCTGTCATCTAAGGTTGTCACCAGTTCTGTTATCTTCCCCCTATTAGCCATTGTGCAATAAACTTAGGTCAATGTCCAATGCAACCCAATAGTTTTACCATATGGGAAGTCATACGACAAAGCTCCCAGTGATTTTCCACCATGCTGTCATATGATTTCAGCGTGCTATACCCCTTCCAACTACTTCAATCCCCCGTTACTAAAATCCCATTGTTTTCTGACCCTGTCCCAGTTGTGAGCTAGTATTCAAGCTAGGCCGTTCTCCGCTTTCCCCTCCCTCCCTCCCTGTATTGGTAGCTTTGTCCTTTCCCATCTTTATCCTCCATGGGGCTGTAATTACCTTTCGTGAGAAGGCGGATTTCGCCTGCTGAACCTTCTCGGTTTATTCACTGCCACGTTCTATTTGTTAAATTGTGTGTAAACCATAGCTGCTTAGTCAATAAAGGTTTTTTGGTGGCAGGGAAATGCAACCTAGGCTGCACTTTGCCCCACAGTAAGTGCTATGGCCACCCTTGGAAATAGGTCCGGATCTCTCCACGATGGTGTCATCGTACCATCTGACCTATTGTCCTCCCAGAGGGGCACCCCTCTTCTGGTCCATCCTATGTTACTTCCAAGGAAATAGGTCCGGATCTTTCCAGGATGGTGCCATCGTACTATCTGGCCTATTGTCCTCCCAGAAGGGCACCCCTCTTCTGGTCCCCTTAGTAACATAGGTTCCCTTAGAGACGCCGTTACTCTAGGGGAGTAAGCCTGCCACCCATGTTTTGCCACCATAATCAGTGTTTTGTTTCTGTTTACTGTATCTACCCAGCAAAAGGGGAGGGGGGGGGGGGGTGCAATCTTGTTACCAATATAAATATCCTCGCTGGCACTGTTAGATCTGTCCCTCCCCCTGTGTGGGTGTGGCTTTAATAATTTACACTAAATTGCACACCAGCAGGGTCTCATTAAGTTGTGATTATGGAATTCACTCTCAGTGAAATTCAACAAAAAACACTGAACTGGGGAGCATGCGCGTGACGAAGAGGTCGGACGTGTTCCGTGAACTGCAGTTTTTCCCGTCCTCAAATTCAACTCAGGACAGTTAGTCAACCCGAAATGTGACTACTCTTCTGAAAAAAAGGTGGATTTTTATGACAGGCAAGGAAAAGAAACTCGTCCAGCGCGGTAAACACAAGAGGTGATAGGGGTTCAAGCGAAGAGGGAAACAGCGCCGCCAAGAAGTAGAATATGGCGGCTTGCGAGGCGGTCCAGACAACAACGAGGCTAAGGATGTTTTCGAGCCAAGCGAAGAGGAAGAGACAAGCCTTAATGAAATTAAGGCTCTGCTTGAAGGAGTTCAGCAAACGCTTGTTGAAATGTGCACTGAGAACCAATGACTGGCGGCTGAACTCACGGAGCTGAAGTCTTCCTTCAAGAAGCATTCAACGGAAATAAGCTCTTTGAAGACAACTTTAAAAAAGGAGCACAACGAAAATGAGGAGTTAAAAAGGTCGCAGCGATCTTGGTATTTCCGTTGCGCCCTGAGATTGACAGCTTTTCAATCAGTAAAAATCTATAATAAAAAAAATCAGTCATAATTGCAGCTTTTCAATGTTGTAAAACGATGATTTGTAAAACAAAATAACTTTTTTAGGGAAACCGTTACAAAAAGTAGTCTCTCCGGAGGTGACCTTTTGGATATAAGTTTTTCACATTCGACAGTGGAGATCGAGATTCTGTCAAGCAGGTTCTGTAGCCTGCAGAACAGGCGGATTAGCGGCGCAGAGAGCGAAACGCGATACACGAGGTCGCGATACACGAGGTCGCGATACACGAGGTCGCGATACACGAGGTCGCGATACACGAGGTCGCAATACACGAGGTCGCGATACACGAGGTCGCGATACACGAAGTCGCGCTCCGTACTCGTGTATCGCGTTTCGCTCTCGTTTCGCTTTCTGCTCCGCTAATCCTCCTGTTCTGCAGGCTACAGGCTCTGTTGACAAAGTCGCGGCGATGATTTCAACCTTTTCCCCGCTCACATGTTTTCTTCTGTAGAAAAACACAATTGTTACCCTTTCATGGTTCAAAGAAACAATCATTAGCGGAAATTACTTTGGGAATAGCCTCGGCAAGGACTGGGCGCATGTGGTGGCCAGCAGTAGTCATTAAAGCCATGTCACCTGGTTTGCCAGACCAGCGTTTAACATACTACGCTACATGTACACGGGAGTTCTATCAATGTCGCGATAAATATGCAACAAATGTAAGGAGTACAACATGAGGCATGAGGTGTGTGTTGGAATTACTTAATTTGAAGAACTCGGCTTAAAAAAAAAATAAGTTTAGAGAAGCTTAGCTTACATTTGATTGACCTAGATTCTTCGACATCAATATTTGTAATCTATGTTAGTTATACTTGATTAAAGTGAGTGAAAACGTTGATTTTATTTTTAATCAAAACTATAACAAAATTCTCGAACGTAATTGGCTATCAGCAGCCCGATTTGAGCATTAATTGGACAGTGTACGCGTCATGCTTGTAATTGGACAGTACGCGTCATTTTGCGCGCGCTGTTGCACTTTGTTTTTCAGCATTCATAACGACGTTTAATCGTTCAGCGATCATTCGATGGTTTGTTCGTTTCTCGAATTTTGTCATAGTTTTGATTAATTGGTATCAGGACATCGTGTCGTCCAAGTCAGTCTGTAATCATATTCGTGATTAACAAATCGGACTCCCGCTTCGCGGCAGTCCCATTTTGTTAATCACTCGTATGATTACAGACCGAATTGGACTCAGTCCTATTACCATTATATATTGGTGCATTATATATTGGTGCATTATAAGACGTATTATCGTGGGTGACAAATTACGCCTCAATTTTGGCGCGAAATTTCGGCGTTGTTTTTGTGCTAAAAATTTCACTTTTGAAATTACAAAATTGCCACGGTAACGTTTGGCACAGAAATTTCTAGATGCAACAAACAAGTCAAAAACTCATGATTGTGAGCATAATTTGTACCCATGATATTAAAAGGTAATCAAATGGTATACTCGTGAAATTTAGAAACAACTTCACCTGTATTTGATCAAAATTATAAGAATTTTTACAAAAACATACTTTATTTCACTTGTCACATTTGATTACCCGTACTGATTAGGAGCAATAAAATTGTAAAGGGATATTTTACAAGTAGTATATTAACTCGTGGTATTTTTTGTCACAATGCACGGAGGGAAAAATCAACAAGATTGAATGTTTAATAAAGTGGTTTTACTAAACCTGTGAAATAGATAGTGGAATTGTACACGCCACAACTTCGTATTAGTTCCTACTATCCCCCTATAGTTAGTAATTCTTTTGTTGTTTGGTCTTTGTTTTTGTATGTCACGCACTAATACTAAATATTATGGCGCTCAATCCAATCACTGTCTAATAGTGCTTGAAGGCACGCTCATCAATGTATTGATGTGTATCAGTAGCCAACTTAAGTATCTTTCTATTGAAAGGTCATGCTAACTTTGTTCCTTTATCACTTGAACATGTAGGTGGAATTCAGCTTGGATGGCAGAAGTCAATTTTGCCTGCTTCCAGCCAAGAATTTCAACCAATTTGACTCCCAAAAGGCTTTTCATAAATGCTCCAGCAAAGATCCAAAGACACTTGCTACTGAAATTCAAAATGCCCTCCTGGGCAAGAGGACAGAGAGTAACACAAGCAAACCCGGAAAAAGAAAGCACTCCTTTACATCAGCCTCTGTTGCAAAAAAATGTGCCATGAGTGATGGCATGCAAGAGTCATGTGACAAGTGTCTTGTTTCAAGTAAGTGTGAATTGTTTTACATGTAAGTGTTGAATGTGTTATGTAACCTAAGGGTTTACACCAGATAGTTATAACAATTTTTAAAAAGGAATGAAGCAGGCAGTTACAAACCTTAATTTTATGGACCATAAGAAGGGCTTATTACATTGGGTCGCACTTCCTAGCCAGTAGTGATCCAAAGACTTGTAAAAGTAAGCTTATACATGCAATTTATAGCTGGCAATCTACATGTAGATGCAGTGTAATGAATTAATAGGTGCTGTGACAGAAGACCGTTTGTTTTATTATAGTCAGCTATGAAAATAAGCATTATTTTTTACATATTTTCATAAGAAATTTCATTGCAGAAACATCTCAGAGAGAGAGAGAAGTAGGCCTGGTGATCGAAGCTGTCGCAAAGAAGTCGTGTACAGAGGCCATTGAAGCCGAAAAAAGATGCTGGACCGATGGGCAAGAAGAATCCGAGTCGGGTAACGTAAAGATCGGAGCATACATACATACACATACATACATATACTTTATTTATTTTCTTATGACATGGGCTGGCAAAAACGGAGCAAGGGACACAATAGCCTGACAGGTGATTACATTTTTATGTTGACATCAGACTAGCTGCTACCATGAGTGTTTTTTCCGACTTCATTTTTCATGTGATCTTCCCGTACTACCACTTGCCTAGTGAAATCTCTTACATTCAGGAACTAAAAGTTCTTGACAAACATTCAAGTTTGTGTTACCTAAAACAATTTTCTGAGTACCAGTGCTTTCCATTGTAGTTCTGTAATTTGCATTATTGAAATAGCTGATTACTAGACTCGGTCTTTTTCCACATCTGGTTTCCTGGCTGTCTTGTGTTTTTATTTTTGGGAAGGGAATTTGGCCAAAAATGCCTGCCTTGGAACTTTTCCTAAAGCTAAATTAACCATTAAAAAAGCTACATGTGTCATATAAAATTTTGCATTTGTCACAGGAGTTGGTTCCCTCATTGGACTTCATACAGGCAAAGTTTTAGGGTACAGTACAAGGACAAAGCGTTGTGCAGTTTGTGAGGCAACTGTTAGAAATGGCAGTGCTCCAAGAAAACATGACTGTCGAAAGAACTGGACAGGGTCCTCCAAAGCTATGGAGCCAGATGTTGCTGCAGAGTTGACAGTGTCTGCATCACAACACCTTGTCCAAGTCAACATACTTGCTGGGGATGAGGACTCAAGCACCATAAAAAAGGTCAGAGAGAGTGTGACACATGATGCTGAAAGTGGTCGGACAGAGTGGATGCTAAAAGGTCATTTGGAACCCCTCTGTATGCCCTACAGAAGCATTACAAAGGCATCCTCAGTGTTAAAGTTATTATCTACTTGTTGACATGTTTTGGCTATGCATTGTCCCAAAACAAGGGTAATGTTCAAGGGCTTCAGAAAAACCTAAGAGCAATTGTCCCTCATGCTTTTGGGAAACATGAACACTGTGACCTATCTTGGTGTGGCTTCCTCAAAGACTCAGCTGCTTACACACACAAATCACTCCCGTATGGCAAAGATCTCCAAGATGCAAAGCTGCAGAAAGACCTTGAAGCAGTAGTTGAGGTCTTTGCCAAAAATGGTGAGAAACTTGTCCCACTTGGCTCAAGCCAGGCAAATAAGTCACTGAACAACTCTGTAGGAAGCAAGGCTCCGAAGATCCGCCACTATGGGGCAAGCGAGAGCAACGACTACAGAGTGGCTTGTGCCGTCAGTCAAAAGAATCTTGGGTATTCTTATGTTCCAGAGGTAGGTACTGTTGTACCTAGTTTTAGGAAAAATAGATTTGGCTTATTAGTCCCAGACATCTCTCTGAAACTTGAGTACCCCCACTAATTTATATGGTGCTTCACTTGACAACTTTATCGTTAATCCTCACCAATAATATTTTAACAATTTGACACAATCTATTTTTACAATAGTCGACCCCCAATGCATTGTTTGTTTCACCAAACATATATATATGATAAAATACATGTAAAGCAAAACTGTATCCAATTTGTGTTACATGTACATTTGTTATATTCTAGGCATTGAGTGACATTCAGTTATCTCCAGGTGCACATTGCAAGGTGTATGCAGAAAGATTAGACAGAAAGAGATCCAGGCTTAGTGTTAGGTCAAAAACCAGGGAGTACAAAAAGAAGAGAAGGGAGCAGAGAGAGAAGAGAAGTTCTAAAGTCAGGCAGCTAGAAAATAGAGAAGGGGTCCAGTATGAAAG
This sequence comes from Orbicella faveolata, assembly GCF_042242905.1. NCBI lineage: Eukaryota > Metazoa > Cnidaria > Anthozoa > Scleractinia > Merulinidae > Orbicella > Orbicella faveolata. The sequence goes on along the minus strand of NW_028301536.1, from coordinate 1,027,095 downwards.
TGGTTTGGGTTGGAATGAAAACTCAGATTCACCTGTAGAGATTCCTCCACCAACTGTAAGACCTGAAATCAAAAAAGTCACCCCTACAACTGCTCTGAAGAAAGTTACAATTGACTTGGAAACATCTTCAAGGGGTATTCTTATATTCTTTACAGAAACAACAATCATTTGTTAAAAAAAGAACTGAAACTTTAATTTAAGCATCTGATTGCAAGGGTTAAAGTTAGTGTAACAAAGCCTTTATGGCATTGTTTATTTGTTAAAAAAATTTAGAAACATTATTTTCATCCTTAATATATTTTTTTTCCCATATACACATGTTAACATTTTATAGTTTGAATCATGGTAGTCATGCTACTGCTGAAACTGATACCAAGGCAATGGTTTTTTCAGGGAGTCAAAAAATACTGTTGTCCTAGCTAACACGACTAAAATGAATGTGTGGGTAACTTGCTAGTTTTCTCTGGAAATGCAAAAATTCAAATTCATTAATATAAGTTGCCAGCATTACAATATTTTCATTCTGATTCAGGTGATAATGCAGAAATATGTGAGATTGCTGCAGTGGAAGGAAATGACCAGTTCCGTGTATACATTCTACCAAAGTGTGGTATAACAGCTGGTGCTTCAGCTGTGAACAAGCTCTCTGTCAAGGATGGAGTTCTATTTTATGATGGCAGACCAGTTGAAGCAACAAGTTTGGACAACGGGTTGTCAAAGTTCTTGAACTGGATCGAGCCAAAAAAACCATGTTTGTTGTTGGCACACAATGCTAAGAGCTTTGATGCCTAGCATTTGTACAAGGCTCTAACATCATGCAGCAAGTTTGATGAATTCTACGAAATCGTTCTTGGATTTTCTGACACACTGCCTGCCTTCAAAGAGCTGTATCCTAACAGAAAGTCCTTCACCCAGCAGAATTTGGTCATAGTTCTTCTTGGTGCAACTTACAACGCACACAGTGCCCTTGATGATGTGCTGATGCTTCAAAAGTTGAGCACTAGCTATCTAAGTGATGCTGTTCTTCTGAAACACAGCTTCTCAAATTCATGGTTGAAACAATATGCAGTGTTCTTAACTGAGAAGAGTAAGGCTCTAAAATCTTTGCAGCCACTCATTTATTAGAAGAAAATATCCAACACAATGGCTGAAAAAATTTCTGCTTCTGGTCTGAGCCTTGGCCACCTGCAATTGGCATACTCAAGGGGAGGAGTAGATGGTCTTTCCAATATTCTGACAGAAAGGTTTGACAGGAAACCAAGAGTAACCACTAACAAAAGAATCATCACAAATATCTGTAGTCACTTTCAGAGTGAATGAAGTTAAAGAGCTTAGCCTCCAGTAGCTATTTCTTTCTGGTGTAATTAAAATCATCATGATGCCACATATTAATGTGAGCTGGACTATAAGCTACATTTTACAGTTATGTTACATTATAGGCAAATATTATTGTATGAGTCATAATTAATATGGCTTAAATTTGACCACAACTGAAATTGAATAATTTTCTCCTCAAGTGTTTTTGCCCTTATGTAATTAATCTCATTATTCAGTGTCACAGAGTCTTAGAAATAAAAGTTAAAATATTTTGGAAAGTCGTCACATCATAGCATTGGAAAGGTTTTTTTATGAAAATTAAAACAAATCAGTGCAATTGTATTTCAGCATGTGGAGTTTGACATGCATTACAAAACCACAGCTACATGTAAGTACATTTGGTTTCTGAATGTCAGAACAGTTGTGCTATGGCTTCTTTGCTCAAAGTGGACTATCAAGGTCAACAAAAACTTTCTTTGTAATACAGGATTACGTGCTGCCCTAAATGGGCTTCATTGCTTGCATATTACACTTGTACCAGCTACATTACTAGCTATTCAAAAGAAAAGGCCATCAATAAATTGAAAAAGTGGAGCTATATTATTTGAATAACAGACTTCTTAGAATCTATTTTAAATTCAAACTAGCATGTAGGCTGGCTTAAAAATATTTTCAAGAACATTTTGTGCACTGAAGCCCTTTACCTCTACAATTACTCCCTTGTGGTTTCCATGGTAACCAACATTCAATATATTACATTTTGAGTTTTATCCGTCTGTTTCTTTTGTTTGTGTTAAAAGAAGCTGAAATCATATTGTTGCTATTTTTTGGGCCTTTGGCAGGTTAGAATGCCATTTCTATGGATGGCAGGGTAGGGAGGGTGGTTGAGGTCCCCTCAGTAACTCAGAAAGGAGCATGGGCACCCCCCATTTTTTTCAGTTAATTTTAATCAACTATCTATAACCTTTGTATGAGAAAAAACTGATCTGATTTCTATTGCTGGAAATTGAATAAATGAGGAAAATAGAATACCATGTGGTATTTTCTAGTTTTCATTTATGTAACCATGGCAACCGATTTGATTCAATTTTTTCCTTAAGGATCCAGCTTTCTATCTAAATCAAACTGAAATTTTTTATTTGTGTCCAATACTCTGTATTGACTGTAGTTCAGGGCATGTTATGATTAGTCTGGGTATGGCAAGCCTATTGTAGCAATATTCAATACCTAAATTCAACTTCAATTCAATGAAAATTCAATTTCAATTCAATGAAAATTCAATTTCAATTCAGTGAAAATTCCAATTTCAATTCAATGAAAATTTATTCAATGCGCAAAGCATCTTGGGTGGAACATCCGGGGATCGGCCACATCTCCTCCCGCCATTTTAGCCAACAAAATGGAGGAAAGTCTTCGAAATCTTGCAGATTCGCTGGGTGAATGCTCGCGACTGGTTTGGCAAGTCTTAGCTAGTAGTAGTTCCAGCTCAAATGGGAACGTTACGGATTCAGTTACACGAGGGGTATCAGGAAATAACTTCAGTTCAACGAGCAACGTTTCCAGTGCTGTCGAACGAGCTCGGTCCATGTTGCAAAGAAGTCGAAGTACAGGATTGTGTTCTCGCTTGAGTCAACGGGAGTGACTTCGAGCAGCATCACCTTCTACCGTACTTAGTAGTAGTGGAGCAAAGAAACAAAAAACAACTCCAGAACAGCCTAAACCGTTTGAATTTGCTCTTATGTATGTGGAGGACGACGACGACGACGACGAAGAAAATTTGTCAATTAACCATGACAACATTTTGCTTCGAGGATTTGTTAATTTAGTGAGCACGGATGGAGAGGCAGAAATTCGATCCAAAATTGGCGATGCAATTAGATCCGTTAGTCGGTAACGGGGATTTTGTGTTTCATCGTGCTAACCGGCGGAAGTTAAGCATACCTGTCAGTTGTGGAGAGTACTCGTACAAGCAAGTGAAACTGCTCTGCGGACAAGGAGCTATTTATGCTAAACTGAAAAGTGGACTGAACTGTTTAATATGCGATGGCGACGTAAATAGCTCATCAGATCATGATTTGCCTGGTAAGTATGTTATTACTGTCATTAATTTGGGCCCAGTTAATACAAAATTTTAAAAAAACAACACTAACATTAAAACATTAAATTTGCTGCCTTTTTTGTATGTCAAGGTATCATGGACCATCCCCAGGGAACCTAAGACAAGGAGGGGACAACGTTGTTAATTTGCTAGTCCTGGATGTAGATAATAAATTATAAACAAGAATGAAAACTTTGTTAAATTGAAAATGGGTTGTTTGTCCTCCAGAGGTTAAACATACTCTCATACATTTGTGGAAATCGAAACAATGTAGATTGTGTGTTCCCATTAGTGTAATAATTTCCTGGTGTGCCAGCATTGCTCTGTATAGTGACACTTAAGACAATTTGAAACTGCCTTTCTTCCTTTGCTACAGTTATTTGAGGCAAAGTTTTAATGCCAAAACTAAATTGTTACCATAGTAACATTTCTTCCTTTTTACTACAGTACTTGAATTCTGTAAAATAGAGTAAGAGATGTAACGCAAAAGACTTACAGTTCTATCGGGAACTACAAATTGTACTTGCAAGTCTTTGATGTTTGTTTCATTGCTGCTTATATATTCCTCTGTCCTATCCAGCACAGACGACAAAAATTCGGGTAAATCCATTTCCGCGTCAAACTCTGATTAGGCACGCGCCATATTGCCAGTAAAATGTTCCCGCGGAAAAATTATAGCATACAGCTCCCGTATTCTAACTACCCCGGATGCAACTTACCATTTCCGGTCACTAACCGGAAGTGATTTTCAACGGGATGAGTAACTATATATACTTTCTTTGAATCGTGATTTAATTTCTTCATTGAATGAATTTCGTTGCATTGAAATTGAACTTTCACTGAATTGAAACTGAATTTTCATTGAATTGAAATTGAATTGAAATTGAATTTTCATTGAATTGAAATTGAATTTTCATTGAATTTTCATTGAATTGAAATTGAATTTTCATTGAATTGAAATTGAATTGAAATTGAATTGAAATTTCATTGAATTGAAATTGAATTTTCATTGAATTGAAATTGAATTTCATTGAATTGAAACTGAATTTCACTGAATTGAAATTGAATTGAAATTGAATTTCATTGAATTGAAATTGAATTTAGGTATTGAATATTACTACAATTGGCTTGCCATATCTGGGCTTATGAGGCCGTGACAGTAAATTAGAGTGAATTATTATAATGAACACTAAATAATGCCAAAATGGGGCATTTTCAATGCCTCACTGCTCCTTAATGAGCACGGGCACCCCCCTTATTTTATTTCAAAATTGAAGTTATCATATGACAAATATTCAGTGGACAAAGTATGAACAAAAATCTATTGCCAGTTTATTTTCGGAGGAATGACCTTAACTTTAAGAAAACAATGATTTTACTAGTTTTCCAATATTAAACCTCTGGTAGAAAACCAAGCTGGTCTGCCTCAGATCAGGAAAAGTTCAGGGAAGAAATTAAAATAAGGGGCTGCTACATGAATGTGTGTCTTACATCATGTAAATTTATTTGGTAAGGGAAATTTGAAATTTGAAATTTGAAAGCATTGTGATCATTTAATCCTTTTTCGAAGAGCACTCTATTTGAGTTTTTGGACCAATTAATAGTCAATGAATCTGACTAGCCCTTAAAATAAATATACTTTTGGCATAACTAGAAACCCCTAACTTCCATCAATCTATTTTCATGTTTCTCTCAGTATCTCTAAAATATCCTATCAGGTCTCTTATGGTGAAATATTATTAAAAGACCTGAGAATGGAAGCGGGCAAGATGAAGACACTCAACGCTGTCTAGTCTACTGTGATGTCCTTTTTATAATAGAAAATTGGGATGAGACAGTCACAAGATTTGGTGCATTGGTTGGCGATGAGAAGCTGTTGCGATTTGCAGTAAGGCAGCAAATGAATCATTCTAACTTTCTTTTTCGCCTTTATCAGTCAATATTGAACTAACAAAGTTATTCTGTAGAATTCTGTTTTGCTGTCAGATTATTTAGTCTGAGCAGTATCATCACGTTTTGTTAGTAATTCAAGTTGAAAAGGAGTGCAATTTCTGCATGCATTTGGGGAAGAGATACATGTACATTGTACATTGATGTACATGACGGCATGCATTGTAAAACCAAATGTTGACCAGATCAGCAAGGAAGCCTTTTGTTTTATAGGTTAGTAACTACATGTAACCAAAGGTAATGTTGCTGCTGTTTCCTCATTTAAGGGAAATTTTGAGGTTTCGCGTGATTTCCAAGTGTACTTGAAGAGGTTGAAGGAGAGTGAATCTTCAGGAGAGACCGAACTTTGAACAAGTGGGGTTGAAGAATTTACAAGCATGATGATCGTAACAAGGGTCATGCCATTTTTAGATCAAATCTTGATCGCGTGACACAAAGCATGGAGTGTTTTAAATCAAACTTTACAGGCACCTCCCTTGCCACTGGAGTTGTTGGCTTTGATCGTGAGGTACAAAAACCTTCTAGTATGTTTGTTTGTACAGCACCGCTCAGTGGGTGGGTAATGTTATTGAGAGGGGTGGGAAAGTGATAAAATCAAGAATGAATTGCTGATGTCTGAATCTCAAATTTTAAGGAGAGCTTGATAAATAAAAGCTCAGAAAATTATTAGAAAATGACAAAATGTAAATGATAACAAAGGGGATCTTAAATTTAGACTATGACTTTATTTGTTTACTTGTAAGACACAAGCGTACAGTTCATGTGTCTTGTCTTCCAGATGCCTTGTCGATATCTAGCATACATTTATTAGATTCTATGGTCTGCACTGTTTGAACATTTTGATTAGGAAAATTCTTGATTTCTAGGTACCACTGAAATTGCTGAAGACTTTACAAAATTATATCTCTGTTTCAATTATCTATTTGCTTTCATGACAAAAGCTCACAACCGGTCCGTTAATTATTATACCAACCGGTCCGAGTATTTTTATAATTACTCTCACCGGTTTTTAGATGATGATTGGCAATTTCTTCCACCATTTTGCTGCGTACTTTTCTTACCAAAGTCATCTGGATTTGGAGCAAGATGGCGTCCAAATAGTAAACCTGATTGCAAGGCTCAATTTTACAATCCTAAGCTCATTCAACTGTGCCATTGTGTCTTGTTTCTTTGGCACATATTGTGGCAGATTTTTTTTCAATGGAAGGAGCAAGCATGACTCAGAAAGGGTTGTCCATCATAAGAAGCCACCTAGCAGTAAACAAGGTGAGCAACCCTACAACATCTGCTGGTGTGGGAACTTAGAAGTAGTCATTTTAAATGTGGCTCTCTGCAGTTTTAAAAGTGGGAAGCCCATTCATCTCTTTGCTCGCATTGCAAGTAACGGTAGTTAGCAAGGATTGCTAGTGGGAAGTACAGTGGAACCCTGTTAATACGGTCACCAACGAGCCATGAAAATTTGGCCGTATTATCGGGGTAGGGTCAAATTTCATCCCTGATTTAAACTGACGGACGTCTTAACAGATAAAAACAATAGCACTTCTAAAGCGCTGTACTTTAATTTTAAACACCCAAAATGCAGATGTAATTTTTAAAAAAAATTGAAACTTCAATCAGTTCATACAATATTTACATTGGAAAGATAAACATAACTGGTTTGAGTGGCTGCATAAACGGGGCAAAATTAAAAAGGATTGTACAGGTTGGGATTTCAGAATGTAGCCGTTGGCTGTATGAAAGGAGTGGCCGTGAACAAATTTGTGAGAGCTTTAAGTGTTTACTGGCGTATCTTGGCTTGTATGTACATGTACAATCATTCATTGAAACTTTGCCTGCTTGTACCTGTTACTGCTTGTACCAAGATGCAAGAGATGGTTTCCGCATTTATTGCTGGCAACCGGGCTTCCTCCAAGATTGTAGGCAACAGCCATGTGAACTTTCTACCACCACCTCCAAACATTGTTGGGGTGATTGATGCAAAATTGGGGGAGGAGTACCCCATTGCATTTTACAAGCTACTGATCAGTTGGTTTGCAAAGGATGGGGACATCATCAATCCTTATTGCCCCCAGTGGGGCATGGAGCTGCTAAAGGATGGGGACACTGTTCTGGAAATAGGATGCAGAAACGAAGTTGGCAATGGACAAAACTTATCTCACCAGTATTTCTTTGTTTAAGATGAAATGTTAGTGGAGATGCAGAAGGAATAGGGACAACGTTTTTCTTTGGCTACTATACAATTCAAATGTGGAAAATCCCTAGGATGGAAAAGACAAGACTGGATTCTATGTGACATTTGTAAGAAGTGGTTGCATTATGAATGTGCTGGTGTCGTCCCTCCTCCCAGCAAAAATTATGATTGTGGCTGTAGACTGGAGCAGCTTGAAAGATCGTAAGTATATGTAGCCAATTGATAACCCCTACGTGTTGTGGACGATCTCAGCTCAGGTATATAGTTCCTGTGATAAAGTCCCCCTTTGTTTAGTTCAGTATGTTTTACCATGTGCCTAAATTTCCTTTCAAAAAGAAGTCAACCCCACACACACTCCTAGAAACTACGCAAATAATTATAAATAAAATGCGTGCAGGGAAGTCAACTGAGGAAGAAAGGTGCAAAGTACAAAATAAAATTAAATTAAACAGCGCAGGCCTCGATTCAGAACAAGCATCCTCTTATGCTTTCAAAAGATGGTGAACGGCTTTGTGACAGTTTGAGTTAACTTTACCATTGTATGTACACTGAAATCCTGATTTCTCAACCTTCAAACTGAGGAAAAGACAATTGGTTCAAAAAATCTGATTCTACTAAAGCCTACAAACGCACCACCCTGTTGGGCCCGTCACGGCCTAATTGGCCAAAAACCATCAAAATGCAAAGAGGACCACGAAGGGTACACTCCCTCCACAAAGCAGCTTTGCCTGGAAGATGAAAGTTCATCTCAGGCATCGAGCAAGGAGTCCTACAACAGGCCCAATGGATATCGACTGCAGGATGTCAACATTCTAAGGCAAGTTAGCCTGTGCTGTTTGCAAAGAGTGCTTACAAGGAACTTTGCAATTGTTTGAAAACATTCTGTGCTGTTATGAATATGCCAGGCCTGGTGGCAAAGAAGTCATTTGAAATGCATCTCACGGCAATTGCTTGTGTGTCCAAGCAGGTTGCAGAGGCTGGAATGCAGAAAGCAGTAAAGGAAATGAGAACTACATACAATGCTAGAAAGAATCAACCCATGGATATCGCTGTTTCCTGTGATGGAACATGGGCAAGAAGAGGATTTCAGTCTCTCTATGGTATGGTTTCAGGTATTCAAGTGGACACAGGAAAACTTGTGGACTATGAAATGAAGAGAGAGGTTTGCTTCAAGTGTCAGGCCAATAAAGACCTAGATCCTACTTCCCAGGAGTACATCGAATGGATGGAAACCCATGCACCCGAGTGTTCTGCGAACTTCAAGAAGTCATCAAAAGCCATGGACAGGATTTTCCCTCCAATTTTTTCTTTGGGAGTTCCTTGGACTCCTTCAACCTAAGGTTGAGGGTCCAGACGAAAAACTAGGAGTCCCACGGTTAGTACAGTTTTAAATTCTAGGAGAACAACCTAATCTTTTAGCAAGTAATTAAATTTACCACACTGCACAGTAATATGGTATAGGCACACAAGAATAAATAAATTGAATGGTACTGAAAAGAAACTTCACAAATTACATTGAAATTTGGTCTAGAAGTAGCCTCTTTAGATTATCAGTGGCATTGCTTTTCAAAACCGGGTGCAAGACTCAAGAAACAAGAGGGTGGAGGACCCATTCTCCTTGCCGTTTTGCATCCCTTTTCCATTTTTCAGCCAAACAGTACATCTCTGATGCGCATTTGTGCATAAGGAAAAACCCTGCATGGAATCGCATGTAGTCACAGTCGAGCACAACTTGCGATATGGTGATTTTGTAGGTGATTGTGATTGTTCTTCCCATTGTGATGTTGTAAAATCAAAGTTGTATGGAGAAACTGATGTGAGGAAAGTAGAATGTTTGACATATCCAAAAGAGAATGGGAGTCAGGTTAAGAAGACTTGAAAGGCAAAAAATTGGCAGATGGGAAGGCAGTTGGTGGGCCTAACCGTCTCACTGAAAATTTGATTGATACCTTCCAGCGATATACGGTAGTAAATATTACGTATACATTATCGACTATTTTTCATTAGAATATTATCAATTGTAACAACCCTCTTTTCTGCACTACTTTTGTAATTTGTTGCAATATTGTAATGTTTTTATCAATAAAATAAAAGAAAAAACCATCGCAGAGAAAGATGAACAAAAACTACGCATGATTCGAAGAAAGATGACTGAACGAGAGAAATCACGTAAACAATCGATTTTCGTTGAAGACGCAGACGAAAAGTTGCCAGATGGTGAAGAAGTCTCAATTGACTGAATTAAATGCATTCAGCACTTTTCATTTCTTGATTTTTTTTTTTTTTTTTACGCTGTAAATACATAGCTTTTCTCTGGCAAGATTAACTGTTCAATTTCGGATACGTTTGCCAGCAATCTATATACACTGTCTTAAATTAGACAATATTAAAAAGGGTACTTCACTGTGAAAAAAAAAAAAACCTTCCAGCGATATATGGCTCTCTGCCAAAACAAGAGTGACTTAACTAGCATGGAAAAAGCTGTTAAAACTATTTGGCACCACTATGCCTCAACCAAAGACACTCCACTTCACGGCTACTGTCCTGAAGGACCTGATATGCAAGTGGCAGTGTGATCAGCCAAATGCCACTAACACGTTCACGCCGACGAATGTGGCTCCTGCTGTGATACATTTGAGGCTTTGTAGGAGACTTGACAGCTTGCGCTGTTGCTGTTACACTCTGCAATGGGGGAGCTAGAACAGTCCAAGGAAAGCTAAAAGGGCTTGTCCTGGCTGTTGGAGAGCACTACAAGTCTGGTCTGACACCCACTGATAAACAAAGACCACGCAGCAGCAGAATATTTCTCAGAGGCAACAAAACAACAGCAACTCGGCCTATGGAGTAGAGCAAAGAACATGATGTGTTTTTTCTGAGAGAAATGCTCGCAAGAAAGGTTCTTAGAACAAAGAAACGAAGTCCCACTCGTGGACTGGCTTGGGAAGCGATAGTTGACAGTCTGAATGAAATCCACTGTCCAAAATTCCAACTGAAGGATAAAAAAGCTGTACGAGAGCGGTGGAACCTTCTCCGCAAAAAGTTCAGCAAAAGGATGAGCGAGGAAGAGAAGGCAAGTGGGATTTCTGTGGAAGAGTTAACGGAGAAGGAATCACTAATCGAGGAGTTGGTCAAGAGAGAAGATACCATACAAGCAAAGGCTGAATCAGCATCGAAACAGCACCTCAAGGACGAGACAGACTAATTTATATGCCGAACAAAAGAGAGGGCCAGCAAAAAGCTCTGTATGGTATCCAGTTACAGAAAGTGAAATGAAGGCCTGGATTAGTCTGTACCTAAATATGGGGTTGATTACTAAACCAAACCTTAATTCTTACTGAGTACTGATCCTGTCCTAAGTTCTCCTTTCTTCCCATCTTTGATGTACTGGACTTGATTCTTTCAAATTTTGCTGTACCTGCACTTTGCTGACAACACCCGTGCTCCCCCGTGCGACTCCGCAGACTACAAACTGTACAAAATACAGCCTTTCCTACATTTAACCATGGCAAGGTTTCAGGAAGTGTACACCCCTGAGCGACAACTTGCCATAGATGAGACTTTAATTAAGTTCAAAGGCAAAGCACACTTCAGGCAGTTTATCCCTATAAACCCGGGACGATTTGGTATAAAGGCTTTCACCCTTGCAGAATCCACCAGTGGCTGTGTTGAATAGCAAGATTTATACGGGCAAAGAGAATAATGAAGTACAGAAAGACTTAGAAAGGAAGGCAGTTACGTCTGTGCTGCAACCTTATCCAGATAAGGGATCTTATGCTTTCATGGACAACTATTACACTTCGGTAGCTCTGTTTAGAATTAGAAGAAAGAAAAACCCTTGCATTTGGCACAGCTCGGTCCAACAGGGTAGCCTTGCCAAGAGAGATTTGTGGTGTGAACAAAAAGGAAGTGACAAATCTTAATAGAGGAGAGTGTTTGTACAGGCAAAGGGAAATTTGAATTGCGTGACATGGCCTGACAGAAAGCCAGTTAGTGTGTTAGATACCCTTCCCACCAGTACAAGGGACTCGAGCCTAGTTCAGTGGTCAGTAAAAGTAAATGGGAAGTGGGAGAAGTAATTTTCTAGACCAGGTGTAATTGACCTCTACACCTATATGGGTGGTGTAGATGTGTTTGACCAGTGAACTGTTGCATATGCCAGACTTCTGAAGGGGTCAGTCTGGTATTAGTCTTTTTATATAATTGGTGTGTATCAAAAGCACACATTCTCCACGCCAAATCCCAGAATCATGCCAGTCTATGAGCAATGCAGTTCAGAAAGGGGTTGGTCAGTGCATTAGTCCAAGGCAAGTGCTTTCGAAGAGACACAGGATTGGTGCTGACCCCTGTTGTTATTCCTGACATAAGATTCAATTAGGATCATTTCCATTACCCTGTGAGCAATGATATAAGATCAACTTGCAAGGTCCATATCCAGAAAATGAAGACCATCTATAGCTGTGCCATTTGTGGTGTCAGAATGTATACTGAGCCTTGTTTTCAAAGGTACTACACAATGCAAGGCTACTATTATGATGATGAAAGTCGAGATGGTCCCCATCGGCTAAAAGAAGTAATAGGGAGGCCATATCAAAGAGGAAGATCTTTAAGAAATTAACTCTTGGTTAATGTGCGAGCATAGTTTTGTGCTAGTTAGGCATATAACTAGGCGCTGTATAATCCGTGAAGTAACTATTTGCATATTTCATTATTTTTTCAGTTTTAAGTTCACTAAAGCCAATTATTAGTTTTTCTTAAATTCTTTAAAACAAGAATCATCCTTATTATGTTAAAAGGTGATTAGGATTTCCAGTAAGAAACCAAAAATTAGAATACTTGTTTAAAACTGGTGATTTCAAAGTTTCTTCAAAGATTTGCAATTACGCAGATTATGCTTGTGACGTCACAACTTTGGCATGTGTCATAATTTCTATGATCGATGTGACAGTGTTAAAAATTGGTAAAAAAGGAAAGCAATTAAATAGTTGTCACTGGCTAAAAATATGGTTATCGGATATTTCGGCCACTACTGTTGCCTTCTTCAGCAAAAGATGGAAAATGCAAAATGCTAAACGGTGTCCTGCTAGAATATGTAATAGATGTGTGATAAAACTAAATGAGCAGTAGTCTCATTAAGAATACTCTAGAGACTACTACTCTACTCCAGGCCATTGCTAGCCTGTGTTTATTACAGAAATGGAAATACTTATCAACTCAGTCTCTGTGTGATGTGATGAGCCATAAGACTGTCTACATGGCAGGCTATTACAAGTAGTGCTGGTGGCAAAGAAGAATAATACCCACAAGTTTTGTATAGATCATCACCAACTTAAAGCAGCAGGAACTCAGGGAAACTGTCCCTTACAAAGGGTTGGTCGCCTACTCAAGGTTCAGTGGCTCAAAATGGTTTCCTTCGGAAGACCTCATAGTTAAAAACCCATCAGTGAATAAATTAATGATTAATTTGTTGCCCCAGTGATTCTACCACTGAAGTGTTGTGGAAATACCTTGGACAGAGACTTGTAAAACCTTGTGGTCCAGTCTTATCAGCTGTATTGTAAGAAATTGACACAATTAAATGTCGAAATCTACGACTCTGAGTGAATAATTAACTGTTCAGACGTTTAGGAACACTCATCTCATCTCTGTGGCAATGGAACTAACCAATCAGGCAACAGAGGCACTCGTCACCTTAAGAGTTGTTTCTGAGTGTAATGTTATGCCATTTGGATTTTGGAAGAAACCACATATAAGTACGTTTCAAAGATGTTATTTCTGAAAAAAAAAAACAAAAAAACATGCAAATGAGGCCAACAACTATTTTGTAGGCCCGAGGTAAGAGGCCTGGGTACCAGTTGAGCATAGTGGGAAAAGATGTAGGAGTACACAAGGCAGGGTATGGCATAAAGTGATCATCTAGGCCTCTGAACCAACTGACTCCTATCTCAGATAAAATCCCACATACGGCAAGCGCAGAAAAATGTTAAGGTTTACTATCAAGGTATACCTCTTAATTGACCAGCTCCATTTCCTTTCTTACTACACTTCCGCATAGCATATGTGAATATTTTTCATAATCAAGGAATTTCCATATAAAATGGAATAGCGCATTTTAAACGATTTCAAAGATCCTGAAGATGGTTTTTTGGGAAGAAAACAACTCAAAAGTATTGTAATTAACAAACATTTCTTTGGTTATCTCCGAATTTTAAGACATTGTCTAAGAATTTGTGATAATTGTATCACGTGATTTCGAGACCGCGTGCTCGTATAAGGTGTAGAGTTTCAATCATTGTAATGTGTGATCGATAGAATAAATCAGTGTGTTGGAAGACCTTGTGGTTATCGAGTCGATTTTTCTGAAACATTGCTTCAAATACGTGGACCAGCTCCATTTCATTGTTTAAGATACTTCCATATGGCATAAAAATATTTTTCACAATGAAGGAATTTCCATCCAAAATGGAATCCAAATTTCCATCCATTTAAAACGATTTCAAAGATCTTTAAGATGGCTTTTAGGGACTCAAACAACTCAAAGGTATTTGTCTTGAAATTTGAAGCAAACCATCAAGCTAAATGATCCTACTTGGGACTTCACTGAGTTCCCAATATGAACAGGATGTTCAAATGTGACTTAATACTCCCCATATGGCCAATGACAGAGAGCAATACTCTCCATATGGCCAACTAATATACTGTTTTTATTTTGTAAAGTTTGTTGGGAGATGTGTAATTTGCATTTGCTGGTGGCTGCTATGGTGATTGACATGCAATCCTTTCAGATGCTATTATAGGGGGATTCATGCTGATGTCATTGTTTACATTTTTCTTCATTTGCATACAACTTTGCATACAGAAGGAAACATGTTAAATATGAATCGACTCCAGCCAGCTAAAGAGGTAGTGAAACATAATACATGGTGAAACTTTTAGTTTTTTGGGTGTAATATTGAAGGAGATATTGTCTTTCAAAAACCGCAAAATTTTGGGGGTGCAAAACTCTACATTCTTTGTAAAATTTTGAGTATTTAACCAGTGTTGCACAAAAAGTATTCAATACATCAGGCTCATATTCATTGGCAGAGTTAATCGTACTATGGCCTTTCAATATTCAGAACTGATTTATTTGTAGCTCCATCAGAAATTGAATTACTTATGCTAATAAGGCAAATATTGCAAGCAAGGATTCCCCTATAGCCGTGAAAGTGTAATGGCACAGTACAATTTCATAGTGTAAAAGGTAAAGGGATAAAAGAAAAAAAGCATCTCTCGAAGATCAACCATTCAAGTACAGGCAAGATATTTTAAAATATAGAATATTGTTACCTTTCTCCTTGAAAACAGCGAAAGATCGAGAGTTAATTTTTCCAAATGCTTCACATGTGCATGCGCATGAGCACCCTGATGTTCGTCAAAAGCTTTAATAAAGAAGCATTGCCTACGAGAGACAAACCCCTTCCAAAATAGGTAAGGGGTAGAAGTGGGTTACAAAAATTCTGCTAAGAGTAGTGCTGCTGACAAAAAAGGATAGAAGCCAAAGGTTCTGTATAGATTACAACAAAGTTAACGCAGCTACCCCCTCACAGCACCTTTCCCAATGCTTTTAGTAGTTCAAAAGGGTTTCCCTCTGAAGACCCTATTTCCGGTTTCTGACAGGTAGCAGACCATGAAAACAATCATGCAAACACAGCATCTGCCACCTCAACTGTTGAAAAGGGTATAACATTTAGGATTAAAAATAACCATAGTTAAAAGAGGGGACTGGTTATGAAGCCCAGCAAACATCAAAGGAGCAAACATCAAAGGAGCAAACATCAAAGGAGCAAACAAAGATGCCAAGATTTATATTGAAAGGTGCACGACCGTGCACAATCTTTTGTTTTACATTCATACACTATGCATGAATTACGTAACCAACACGTTTCTAATGGTTAGTTCCTCAGTACAGAGTAAACAACTATCGTGTTTTGGGCACAGTCAAGGCCAAAAAAGCAAACAAAAAAAATACAACAAAGAACTTTGTCGGGTTTCATAACCATTCCCTCCTATTAACATTGAAATAACCAATCAACAAGTGGCAGTTTCCTGAGGTGCGCAACACCTCGCACTTTGTTTGATTTTCAATTTTGTTAACATCTTCAATGTATTGGTTTATTTGGGAAAAAGATCGCTATCCTCTGTTCTCAAGGAACTTTCTGATTGGTTAACTCTTTTCCAAGTGGCCCGGTTTGAGTAGTCGCACTGTAAACACTCTTCATTAGTAAATCTAACTGATTTGACGGTCCCCTATACATGTACTTGTCTTTTGAAACTTTATTACAGCTATTTTCTCCGTTTATTTATGATTTACTTTCTAGTTGTTCAGGATTCCAAGCTAGAATATCTTTTTAAATACACATGCACACAAATTTGACCAATGGGGAGTGTGAAAGAAAATTTACATAAAAGTGATTTCTGAATCAGTAGTTTAAGCAAAATAATTTCCAGTTGTCTCAGTAATCCAGTCAAAGGAGATCTTTGTTTTCAACGTTGTGTGTGTTTTCAAGGTTTTGTCTACCTATGCCTGAATATTGTGTCAGATCTGATAGTGGGCATCCTCTTCAATCATCTAAGTACTTTTTCTGGTCTAATGTATTGAGTAAATTCAATAGAACTTTTCTCGAATGTTCTACAGTACACTGTTACAAGCAGAGGTTAAGAGAATAAAATCTCCTGGCAAAGTGGTTATGCCCTGAATGCCTCACAACTGGAAAAAAAAATCGCCAAATGGTGAAGTGCGTTTGGAAGATATAAAAAGCTCTTATTTGCGCTGGCTATTGTGGCACAAAATGCAGCAAAGTTAAGACGTTGAGCTCAAAAGCCTATGTTTTGACCTGTAAGCCTTTTTTTATTCTCCCCCTGTATTATCTCAGAGTTTTGTTGTATCAAACATTTGTCTTAATTTTGCTGTGAATGTTCGTCAGATGTTAGAAAGATTTTAATCTCTTTGTAAAATGCGTTTTTAAGCATTTTTTCTCAATACATTTTTATGCTTTGCAACACTTCTGCGAAAGCTATGGCTGGAATTGGCAATGCTCTTTTGGTTTGCACTGGTGACAATGACAAGCCACCAAACCGAACACATTTTTCACTTCTTCACTCCAATATTTTGTCTAAACCAAACACGCCCTGCAAAGGGCCAGGACCTTTAAAGAAAATATTTCCACGCTTTCATTCCGTTGTTTGTCAAAATCAACTTGTGTGACAAATTTTTTGTCTCCATTCAGGAACTGTTTTGTGAGTGTGGGACCAAATCAGCCTAAATTTTGAAAAACTACCCTAAAATATAAGAACCTGTTCAGCCTGACCTCGAAAATTCTAGGTTGTTATATGAGGGTTTTTTTATGAGGGCGACTTTCTAGTCCTATCTTTGTTGAGCTTTACCATTTTGCAAAGTAACAGCCTTAAACCACTTTTATCTCCCGTTTCAACTTGTAGTATATTTCTGATTCCTCTTTTAGCGTTATTCTGTAACCAAGCTGATCTTTGCCAATGAATATAAATGAAATGACACAATGTTTGCTTGTTTGTTATCTGGCCAATTAATGACAAAATATCTCATTATTACCCTCTGGGAGCAGACAGCTGGTGTCGCTTTGACAGAGACATTGCAAACAGGACAAAGTGGTTCAAACCAATTCCTGGGCAGCCTGTTGATTTACCAATTAACCCAAGGCTTAGCGAGAATGCCTTCCTGGCTAGACATCTGGATGGGAAGCCCGAAATCAAAATAAAGCTATAAATGACAATGACTTCTGTAGCCAAACTTAAAACAACAGTCTCCCAGCTATTAAAATTAATGTTTCATACCTCTCAAAATATAAGCCTACTGTTTCATGAAGACAATTAAAGGTTTCCATAATTTGGCAAAGAAAATTATAATAACAGGCCCAGGCCATTGATTCCAGGGAGTCACTTGTGTTGTGAGAGCTTCATCGCATTGCCAAGTGCATGAAATTGTTCCATTCAAACAAGAGATACCTTTTCCTGATTCCCAGTCATGTCAAGTGAAGCAGGGGTGTCTATTTTAGCAAGTAGCAAAAGTGTGCAATTTCTAAGCTCATTTCTGGCAAGTTGCGTGATGCAGGGTCGATATAGAACCCAAGCAATGACGTTACTAGGAAACAAGCATTTCACCCCATTGCATTCAAATTTGAACAACAGAGAGTATTTAGATTCCAACAATCACATGCCAAGTTGTAGCTATGACACTCTAATCTATGGGATGCCATTTCCGCCAAAATTATTGTTTTATTATTATTAGGCACAATGTTTTATTATTAGGCACCAGTTAATTATTATTAGGCACAATGTTTTATTATTAGGCACCAGTTTATTATTATTAGGCACAATGTTTTATTATTAGGCACCAGTTTATTATTGTTAGGCACAATGTTTTATTATTAGGCACCAGTTTATTATTGTTTGGAATTATTTTTTATTATTAGTCACCTTGTTGCATTATTAGGCATTGATTTTCATTATTAGCACTTTTCCCGCCTTTTTTCGTCTCGACCAATGAAAATCTCAGCAGCTCGGCAGCAGCTCCAGTAGTCACGGCACAGTAAATAGGTTGACATGACATGGCGGAGAACAACGTTTTCGTGGTAAAGGATCTGCTTTCAAAAGCCGTTAAGGTAATCGAAGGGCTTGCTAGCCCTGATGAAGGAGAAACCTCAACAGCTAAACCAATTCCTTCCACGACGAACCAGGGCACTGGCACTAGTTTAAAAACAGAAATGGAGCGGCTTTTCCCGAACGTTTACGGCATGAAGAGGCCATCAAATACAAACTTCTCCACTGTCAAAAGGGGACGTGGCAGCTCGGCGAAGAAGAAGGAGAAAACCGTGACACGAAAGTTTGTATGCCTGGCAGATAAAAGTCAGGCCGAAGTCCCTACCGTACAAGAAAAGAGAGAACTATTTCTCTGTGGTTTGGGAGAGAAGAAAATTGCCCTTCCCGTAGACGGCACATTTGCTCGCCTATATTCTGTTCTCGTGGATTCCTTTCCGAAGCTCTCTGATGTGGGTGGTTTGGAGCTGATGTACGCCGAACCAGGTAAACGAGAATTGCACATCATCCCTACCGGGCCTCAAGGGAACACCGTGCAGTATATATCACAGTTTATAGGTCAAGGAAGGGTTTATGTTCGACCCATTCAGTGTGACATCGATCTTAACACAGTTCAAGAACACACAGATCCCTCAGTTTTGGAAGAAATATGCAATTCATGTTTACAGTTCGTTGCAATGGATAAGTTGAGGGAACATACGGAGGTAAGAACTGTCACTGAAATATACTTGCTGTTTAGATATAAGCTTTAAGCATATATTTCACTGAATCGGTGCTAAATGCACAGGTTTTTATCGTCTGCCCAAGTGAAGTCCCCTGTTGTATTTTTGAAAAATCGCAGCGCCACTGTCGTTAGTTCGAAGTTGTGTGACATTGTTGAGTTTATTCTTATCAGATTGTCAAGTATTTAAGTCACGAACGAAATGTTTATTTTGGGTGTAGTACAAACATGTAAAACCAGGGTTTGATTTCAATCAATTAATGCAGATGGTCGTTGTCACGGAAAGAGAAAATAAAGGCAGTCTTTAAAGTTAATTACATTTAGTTTGCAGGCTCGCTTATATTTCATTAAGATCTACATGTAATCCGAGGAGATGTTTTAGTCATTCTCGACAACCATTCCAGACACCCTCCCCCCTCATCACCCTCCTCACATTGTAGAATACCCAGGGGTCATATCTTTCCACCTCAGTATTTCTGTATTTGTAATTGAAGTTTTATCTTTTCCAGAACTGCCTTAAAAAGCAAGAGAAGTGTAGGAAAGAGAAGTGCAAGATTTGTTTAGAGGACATTGTTGGTGAAGGAGTTACCCCAGCATGTTGCAGTGATGTATTTCATAGTGTTTGCTTGGAGGAGTGGCATAACACCTCAGATGGCAGTAGTTCAAAATGCCCTGTTTGTGATCAATTGTTCTTTACAATTCGACCCAAGTAAGCGTGTTTTTTATGTTATAATATTCCTCAAACAGTTGCTTATCAGTTGACTAATTCAATCCAAAAAACCATGTATAACTAAAAGCCAAAAACTGGACACTAATTAGGCACTATCACAAAGTTATGGTACCTGTCAACAACAATATTTGACATATAATTAGCCATGTACACTGTATCACCACATGCAATTTTCGAAAGAAGTGATTGTAAGAGGTGGACTACCATATGGAAAAATATCAGTTGTGATATTTTCATTCACCATTCTGTAGTCATTTTTTTGTCACAACTGATACTGAAAATTGCACTAAAGTAGTAGTTTTACCTTTCTTTTTCCTCGCAGTGACATTGGTAACTCCTACATCTCAAATCAAGATGCAAACTCCCAAGTCGCATGCAGTGAGACAATCAGCACCCCCTCGCAAAGGCAGAAGGCAAGTAAAGCAATGCCGAGGCAACAGAATAAGTCAAGTGAACCTTTACCAAGGGAACAGAGTGAACCGGGGGAACCATTACCAAGGGAACAGAGTGAACAGGGAGAACCATTATCAAGTATCTCTAGCATAATGCCATTGGAAGAAACAGGCAACACTGATTTTTTCTATGGCTCCTTATTTAAGGATGAAATTGCTATAGAATTGGACTCTGATAATGAGCAAGCCTCAGTTGAGGTGGCAAATGTGGAAGTAATAAATGTAACTCCTGTCTTGTCGTTACAAGACATTTTGTCAGAGTTAGCTGAAGCAGTCAATGAAAACAAAATTTCAAAATTTAATATCTGTAGAAAGGATATCTGGGAGGGCACAAAAAGGGGTTTGACAAGGAAATCGTTTTCTCCCAGTAACAAGATATCCGTGAGATTCAGTGACGATTCTGGGACATCTGAGGGTGCTGTGGATTTGGGAGGGCCAACACGTGAATTTTTAACTCTTGTTGTAGAGCGGCTGGCCAATTCGCAGTTGTTCCGTGGTCCAAAGGAAGCACTGTTCCTGTCATGCAATGCTTCATGTTTAGCAAACTCAGAATACCTGTATGCAGGGAAAATAACTGCTCTGTCCCTTGTCCATGGGGGCCCTGGGCTTTGCTTTTTATCTCCTGTTCAGTATGATGCTTTGATCTATGGTCCAGATAAAGTACAGGTAGCTGTTGAGGATATATATGAACCTGAACTTAAGACCTCTCTGCAACAACTTTCTAGGGCTCAGTCAGTTCAAGAAGGAAATGAAGTTATGTCACGTAATAATCTGGACACGGTTTTGGAATTAGGGGGTACCCTTCAACAAATTAAGTCCATTAAGGACATTGACAACATTGTAAAACGAACAGCTCATTGGCTCACATTGGGGAGGGCGTGGCCAGCCCTGGAACAATTCAAACAGGGTTTATCAGACTTGGGTGTCTTGAAGGCAATTACAAACAATCCTGATGTTTTTCATGAAGCTTTTTGCTACAGTCCAGTCGAATTAGATGCCGATTCATTCAAGAATTTGTTTACTGTTCTTCAGAGTGAAGAAGGCTCAAACAACAGAGCATTAGAAAATGTAATTATTTCTCACTGGTGCGACTATTTACAAGATGTAGAAGAAGGGGAAACAACGATCACCTGAAGTGATCTGCTATTTTTTACTTGCGGGTGTAAACAATTACCACCACTACGGGTCGGTTGGGATTTAACTCTTGGGTTCCTTCATGATCCTGACAAAGATGGTAATTTATCCCCCTTTCCCAAGGCCAATACATGTGGGCCTATGTTGCACCTTCCAACTGTTCACAAAACATATGTCGCATTTAGAGATGCAATGACGTTTGCAATCAGGAACAGCAAAGGGTTTGGCTATGCTTAGGGAAAACAGAATATTGTCTGTGCAGACATTTACATTTTATAGCCATGTATGAAGATTACAAAATTGGGAACCTGTGACTTTTATAATATTATATCAAAATGAAAACATCTTGATAGCAGTAGAATACTGTAATGTTCAAGAGAGGGCCACCCATTTTACATTAAAGTTGCCATACTATTACTTGGGAAACCTGTAAGAGTGGATACAGTTAAGCATAAAGTTCACACTGTTTATCAATATTACTGATTACTGTTTCAGAAAATTGAAGAGCCCTGAGAAAAATGTCCTAAGTGACTTTAATTTTAAGACCATTTTGTTTACAGAATTCTGGGTTTGGGTGGTTAATTGGAGTTGCAGGCACATCCATGAACCCGAAAATATTGACAAGAAAGTTCTTTTATTGATGCAAAAAAGCAAGATTCGCTTGGGAGTACATTCTTGCTTTGGGCTCTTTAATTATGTTTTTACATATTAATTGAAATATATGCAGTTCTTCCTTGCATGCAAGTTATAAACAACATATATAATACGACCATGCCCAATTTTATAGACCTTTATAGGTTTGCTGTATGGACAAAATTAATAGGAAACGTTATAGGAGAATCCTACACTAAAGTAAGCTTAGTTTCATAGTGCTTATATTAGTCCAATATTATTACTCAGTGGTTGTGTTAAACAAGTTCAAGTTCAAAATTTTGTTATTGCAGGGTTACATTTAGGTGAATAAAGAATTTCAATTTAAAATTCTTGTTGTTTTATAGCGTCCATATTAAAAACCAGGAGGGGGGGGAGGGAGGAAAATGAGGGGGGATATGTCTAGCCTTTTTCTGTACTCCAGAAGGGGGATGTTAATTCTCAGAGCAATTTTCAGGGGGATGTTTATTTTTTTAGACATCAAATATATACAGAATAATGGTAATATTTTAAAGTGTGATTTTTGCAAAGTGCATCCATATCAGCTTATAAGGAAGGGCCCAAAATTTTTTTCCAGCCCTTTGGGCCTTAGGTTAAGGTGGAGGCCCAAAGATTTTCCCCACACGAGGGACCCTAGATACGCCACTGATTACAAAGTGAAAGAACAAAGCATGCTTTAACATTAAGTTGGGACTCAAGTTTCCTGACATGAAGCTGTTAGGGGGGGATACAAATTTTTTCCAAGCAGGTAAGGGGGGGTGCGTAATTTTGTACCGTTTTCAGGGGGGATGTTAAAAATACAGTACTCTATACAATTTCCTCCCCCCTCCTGCTTTTTAATGAATGCAGCCTTAAGGACAGAGTAAACAACCATGTGTGAACAAATTATGTATGAATGGGTGGGAGAAACTTGTGATTTTTCTAATGGAGCTGAAGTCATATAGTAACTATAATTTATGGGCATACAACAGACCATCAAAATAATCATTACTGATTGAACATCAAAGGCGAAGCTGGGTACCCTAGGCTCCTCTCTTGCATGTATGTCTGCCATTGGTTTGAGACACACATTCAGGTATCAGTAAGAAGTCATTCATTTAAACATTCCAGAGTGGATTGTTACTTCAACTTAATGCTGCTCAAGAAATTCCTTGGCAAGTTTGTAAAGTCTAATTTTATCATCTGTTATTGAAGACTCTCGAAGTAACTCAGTTCTTGACTCAAGGTCAGCAACTTGCTCACCTGTCAGAGCTTGAGAAGTAGGTGGAATTTCCACAGTGTCCTCATCAAGGGGAACAGGACCATTCCAATCAGTGCCATATTCATCAGTAACATCAACCGGGTCTGTATTGTTTTCTGCAGAATTCAGTGAACCTTTGATCCAAAGTTGAAGAGGTGTGTTGTTGTTGGCTGTAGACAAGGGATGTCTCAGCCAGGCAGCAGACCATTCATGTAAACGATAGTTTATGTGATGAAGGAATGCATAATGAAGGCACCATAAATCACACTCAGATAAAGGGTCAAAGATACCCAGTTCCTCCATCAGAGAAAACAACTCGTAGAAATTTGCCAAAACATCTTCAAACACGTCCCGCCACATTCGCTCAATTCTTTGATTGTGCACACTTTTACCAACCAGAGCTGAGCCTCTCCCTGTTCCTCGAGTACTCAACATATATTTGACAACATCCACATTTTCAGATCCCTGATCACATCTGACTCTTGAGGGCAATCCCCAGTCTTGTACCGCTTTGATAAAAAGTGAGTACACAGTAACAGCTTTGTTGTTTGTGCTGCATGATAAAAAAACTGGGATTCGACTGAAGCCATCCACACAGCCATGGACAACAAAACGCCACTTCACAAGTTTGTGATTTCCATCAAAGTGCCAGAGACCAAGTGGCCTGCTCACATTATACACGCGCCGTTTTATTGCTTTGCAGCGTCTTGCAGCAACTGCAAAAGGGTCCACCCTAGAAAGTGACTCCCTTATCCGACGTCTAGGCAGAAATATACCCCTTGCACCAAAGTACCCAGCCAACATTTTTGACCCACAGCTTGGGTTCCCTCTTTTTATATCCCTCACTATGTCATCCAACTGACTATCCTGCATTTCGGTGTATAAAGCACGTACTGAGAGGCCATGTTCTTGCATTCGTCGTTCTATGGTCCTTGAACTGACGTGCAAAAGGTCTGCAATAGATCGGACACTAAATCTAGCTCTTAGAAGCATCTCAAGTTGTTCCTTCCTGATGTCATAAGCTGGCCTACCAGGAGTACCACTACGAACAACACTTGCTCTTTCCTCATTCTGCTGTAAAAGTGATCGTGCGCTACTCAACAAATTAAACAACTCTTCAGGTATTCTTGTCACTGAATCAAGGAGATTCACATGCTTTTGAATTTCTTCAAGCTCCTCCGCTAAGTCACTGTCATGAGACACACCAACACAAGCAACAATCTCTTGTAATCGGGAGGTAACTTCATGCCTTAAGTCGGAAATAGTGTTAGTTGCCATCGTTTTATACTTCGAGGATAAATTGCTTCTACATACTCAGCTACATTTTGCTTTTTCTGGGCCTACAAAGTCAAGATGTCTATCCCTTGTAAGGTACGAAAATAATACGAAACAGTGCCTAATAATAAAGATGAAATAATAATAGAAAATAATGCCAAACAATAATAAAATAGTGCCTAATAATAAGAGATTGTGCCTAATAATAAAACATTGTGCCTAATAATAATAAACTGGTGCCTAATAATAAAACATTGTGCCTAATAATAATTAACTGGTGCCTAATAATAAAACATTCTGCCTAATAATAATAAAACAATAATTTTGGCGGAAATGGCACCCCATACTAATCTGGCATATATGAGGAATTTTTCTTTCAAGGTGACTCGTTACATAGTTTGGTGTGAATCACGGCTTTGTTGTCAAAGAGAGCACTGGTCAATTTTATTGATCCAGACGAAGTTATAGCAATGATTCTGAATGACGAAACTTCCTAAGAATAGTAGCAAGGAGAGTGATTTGAACAGGCAGCTGGAAAATGAAATAAACAAGTAATATGGTCAAATTGGTGGCTTTTTGTGCCTGATGACAAGTTAAAACTCTTTCCAGCCACATCTTATTTCATGGGGTAATTTGCGACCCGTAAGGAGAAAAATTTTCCTTTTCTCTCCAAATTTGGTACACAGCAAGTTGACATAACTAGCTAATCACTGAGCTTATAGACACTGAGAAACTTGAATTCAGCTACGTAATGGGATTTTTGCAAAACTGAGATGTAGCAAAAATAAATAGGGCTGGATTGGTCACACCCTGCGGAAAGCACCAAACAACATCATCCGGCAAGCTCTAAGGTGGAACCCCCAAGGGAAGAGAAAGAGGGGACGCCCCAGAAACGTGACGGGACGCTGATGCAGAACTGAAGCTGATAGGATACAACTGGAAAGAAACTGAACGAAAAGCCCAAGTTCAAGTTCGCTAACGAGGGGTTGTTGATGGCCTATGCCCCACCTGGAGCGATGGGCCTAAGTAAGTGCAAAAATAAAAGCAATTATTGAGGAAAGCAAAATCATGTGTGAAATTAGCACATGTGCGCGACGTCATCTGTCATCAAATTATGGACACAAATGCGACTTAAGGTAATTCCTCTGAAACAAAAGTGACAATAGATTTTTGTTCAAACTTTGTCCACTGAATATTTGTCACATTATGAATATTTGTCACTGCTCATTAAGGAGCAGTGAGGCATTGAATATGCCCCATTTTTGCATTATTTAATGCTTATTATAAGAACGCACTCCCAGTAATTGTAACATCTTTGTAAGCCCGGACTCACAAGAACACGCATTAAACTACAGTCAATACATTGTGTCGGACCACAAATAAACGTTTAAGTTTGATTCAGACAGAAAGCTAAATCCTTGATTAAAAATTTGAACCAAATTTCTTGACGTGGTTACCGACTGCAAAATAGAAAAGACCACAGTGTATTTGCTATTTTTCTTATTTATTCCATTTTCAGCAATAGAAATTAGATGTCTGTTCTCGCGCAAAGCTTATGATTAGTTGATTACGACTGCAAAAAAAAATGGGGTGCCCATGCTCGTTGGTGAGCTAGAGCCATTTTTCAACTGAGAGAGCTCAATATCAAGGCAAATCCGTCATGTTTTCAATATGCGCGTGCATAAGTGCGCGCTAATGACGCCATAAATTATGCGTAGTAAGGATGCGCAATGCAAATGTGAGGAATGACCTTAATACTCTTCGCATCACTGTTTTGGTCTAGAATCTCACAAATGACTCTATATAAAATAATCAATAACTGTATAAAAGGTCATGTTAAATTCATTTTTGAGTGATTTTGTTGCAAAATCCGATGAGACTCTTATCAAAGTGTCACTAATCCACTTCTGATTACCATGGTGATTGAAATGCAATTCTTTGGTATGCGTATAGAAAAAAGTGAAACAATTTCAGACTCCATGAATTTCTATGAGGTTTTCTGGATAGATCTCGTCATAAACCAAGGTAAAGCCTTTCTCTCTACCTCCAAATCACTCAAAGTGGTTTTACAGTATATTTTGGTTTTCCAAAACTTTGATTTTTTTTCCACATTACTTTAATTTACAATTTTTTTCGAAAAGTTTCAGCTTTCAATATTAATATCCATTTCTTTATAAAGCATATTTTACACCCTTTCAAAAGAGATTTTGCATTCTTCACTCCTGTATTGGTGGAGATATTAAACAAAACATGTGACTGTCAATTTTGTCATGTTTTCAATGAAAAAATGGAGTTAAACAAGAACATTCCTTGCCAGTCCTAGTACTTTAGGGTATTTTGTCAAGGCAATTTTATCCATCACAAGTCTCAATGAAAAAGTAAACGATATTTATTGCCAAAGGGAATAACTAATTTCATGCAACCTGGCCTGCAATTAGTTTCCCGGATGGAGTCACATCCGGGACTTGAATGTTTATATTTAAGCATTTGAACATCTAGTTACAGGCCTCTTTCCTGAAAGCTTCGGTGCAGGGCAAGTCTTTATTTGCGATCACACACAGTACTCCCCTGCTGGAGTTCCCTTTGGTTTACAGATGCCTGGAGCGAAGACCTGACTGGTTTATCCAATCAGTGCCGTAGCAAGGGGAAAAAACTGGGGGGTATAGAATTGAGCACCAAGGGGGTCTGGGAGCACGTCCTCAAAAAATTTTGAAATCTAAGTTTA